>NC_136909.1:8186216-8293716 GCF_949606895.1 Notothenia rossii | reverse complement strand
CAACACAAACAAACAGCAGGTTCATACTTACTTTTAATTCAAGGCAGAAAAAAGGTTGTGTTTAACAGGTCTTTAACTTAAGGCAACACCAACAGTGACAGGTCACCACGTTGCTGCAAGGTTAGCATCTGCTGTAAACAATGCATGAGTTCTTTCTCTACTAGATAAAGCAAAGCAGCAGTGAGTCTTTATACTAGGATCCATGCGGCAAAATCTGATTTGTCAGGGGGCAAGGTGTCTCACTCCTCCTTATCGCACTTTAAATTGTTTTCTATAAATCAATCTGGCTCTTTACTTAGACATCTCCAATGAATCCGTATTTCACACATTGTCCGCCATCCTCTTCACACTTTTCCAAAAGGTCCCCATGGCACTAGAAATAAGTACTTGCTTGGTAGTAAAAGCTACACTGCTTTCACATTGATTTTGCAACAGTTAAGGGTAGCATAGACTTCCCAAGACTCATCAGAAGAGTTTCATTAGTAACTGCAAAGCTAAGTTAACTTTTAATTTCCAATTAGAAATGCTACACTGAGTAAACACCTGTGTGTTCATTGAGGCAAGTGCTAATGACTATCTTGGATTTTCCTGTAGGCCTAGATGACACTCAGCACTACGCAAAGGTAGTTTCTCAACAGCTACGAAGAAAAGCTACTCCCACACTGAGCTTTAAGAGAGCAGCCATGTAGGGGCCCTCCTGCTGCTGATAAGCCTGCGCAGGCCCCTCTGTAGTGCCTGCCCTGCAGAGAGGTCATTAGCCCGGCTGCAACTCCTTCCTGGATAAGCTGCAGCTTACCAGCCTGAGAGCTGCAGGGCAACTTTTTATTGTCCTCTCAAAACTTTATGTGTGAGTGCGGGGCGATAGCTTGGGAGGCATTGTGTGTGCTGTGAGGCTGCGTACAGTATGTGTGTGTGTTTGCTCAAGCTGCGCGCTCCCGGCACTTCCTGCCCACTAACGGCCAGTCCCACGGTAGGGAGGGCGAGCTCCGTTGGACCAGAACAATGCCAAAAAAAGGCTGTCATAAAAACAAACTAGCATGCTCTGCTTAGCACGGGCAACAGGAGGGTAGGGGCCTGCTTCCCCCTACACACACACACACACACACACACACCCTACTGTCCCTCTGCATCTGCATCATTATACACACACACACACACACACACACACAATCTCAGATATCCAGTCAATGCACCACTATTTGTATTGTTATATTTTGCTGGTGGCTCATATGCATACTACCCAGGACACAATGCAAAAGCAAGAAGAAACAGCTAAATATGCATATTTCTCTATGCAAAGTACACACAAACACACACACTTACACATAGCAATGCTGCCACTGACAGTAAACAATGGGAACCTCTGCATTCACACTGGGTCCAGACAGCTTTGACGTGTCACCAAAACCAGAATAACAAAAAAGAGAACAATTCCAGCGGTCCTCTGAACACAAAACACAGCGCAGACGGCCGAGCCAGAAAACATCTGCTGATTTGGGACAAACAAAACAACAAGCAGCGGACGAACAGGCACGTCGGGGGCCTCGGAAACATACGGAATACCTTACACGGTGCCCCCGAAACACAGTTGGCTCACTGACAAGGGTTATGGCCCAGCATATTAATATCTCTCTCCAATCCAGATTTACAATTTCAACCACTGCCAGGGATGAGCAGAAACAGGAGAGATAAGTCCAGCAGCTGTCTGAGGAGAAAATGACTGGACAAGTATCAAATATGATGAAGATTTCTCTCCCTGTATTTTGACTGAGACGGAGGAATTGCGAAATGTTGATGCTCTAAAGAAAAGATTTAGCAAGAAGATATAATATTCCTGTAGTGACAACTCATTAAAGAATGACTTCAAATGTGCCTTTGTGGTGAGAAATAGACAAGATTGGAACCACTCTCAAGTTTAAGTGCAAAATGTTTTAGCTCAAGCTAGCTTAGCATAATGTTTCCTCCTACTGCAGCTCCATAACGATTTCTATATTCCCATAACTATGATATTGAATTCAGATCTTTATGAATCAGCACATTCCCCATCCCTCACTGCCAAATGTACCGTATTCATATTTATTGGTATACAGAGTCATCACTTTTAATGATTTTTTACTGCTCAATGAAGAGTAAGCAAAAAATCCATTCAACCTCTCAAAACTCGATGGCCTATTTTACATAAGAAACTTGGATGGAAAACAAATTATTGACAGATGCATACACAGAGTGCAGAGCAATATAGAGAGAGTCAGTTGAGAGACAGCGGAGGAAAGGGGGGGGGGGGGGGGGACGCTGGCGGGCAGCAGATGGCCAATAGTGGTCAGCTGGTAACAAACAAGCAGGTCAGGGCTCTCATCCACCTCCATACTACACTCATAAATAATGCATAGGGCTTCTTCTGAGGACCTCCACAGTATAGGCAGATAGACGGTGTGTCGTGCAGAAGAGACGCAGCAGTAAGGCTGCTCAATTAATCGTATTTTAGTCGCAATTACGATTATGGCTTGCAACGATTACGAAAATAACGTAATCGAAATAAAAAAAAAAAATGTAATTTGTTTTTATTATTATTATTAAAAAATTTCTTTTTTTTATTGGTTTTTCAGTTGAATTATACTTAAAGTTCAGGGTAATCAACTGTTAAAAACATACGGGTCAAACAAAAATTCTCCAATAAATTGATGTTTTCAAAGTAAATGGATAATCGTTTTTAATAATCGTGATATCAATTATTGACCCAAATAATCGAGATTATGATTTTTGCCATAATCGAGCAGCCCTACGCAGCAGAGCTTTATTTGGTGGCATGGAGCTCTCCAATCTATTCATTTGTTTCACAACAGTGATTAGATTTGTCTGATGCCTCCCATCATGCATTCTGCCTTTCTTTAAATGACATCGATCGGCCCGACGGGGGGGGGGAGGAAATTAAAGGTCAGAATAAGAAAAGCTTTGATAAACACAACTTTGCAAGAGCATCCAGTTCTACAGAATCGCCTCCAGGAACGTCAGCATGCACCATATTGGATTTTCCACCAGCCTGCATTTCCTGGAAACACTTTTCCCCCCTCAGGCCTTATTTATTTATTGATTGGCTCAAAGGGGGGGCTGGATCACTCATAGCCGGGTGACAAATATCTCTTACCGCTGTGCGCTCTGTATTCTGAGAGTATTGCTTTTTGTTGGTGATAATTTCATTTTTGACAACATGGTTTTATTTAATTTAGCTGAATTGATCCGAGAGAAAGATCCATAAGGGTGCTGCAGCTACTTTAAACGCCACTGAAAGGATTATACCACTCTTTCCGAGGATAGTTTTCATTCACAATGGGCTGAATATGCACTTGTCACTTCAATTAAAGTTGAGCTATATAAGTGGTAGTGCTTACACTTTGGCAATACAGAAATGACCTCATTATGCTACTTGAATTCAGCCGAAACAGGAGAGAGGAAGAGGGGAAAAAAAGATGTGCGTACGTGGGTGAGAGACACGGCGGATGAGAGGGAGAAGCTCAAAGGGAAAAGGCTAAGTTGCAGAGGAGAAAAATCACCTCGTCTCGGAACAACTGCAATCACAGCCACTGCCAAAAGCCTCTGAAAGCATCTTCACTGCCTGATGGAAACTTTGCAACAGACCTCAAAGACACTGACAGGCTGCTGGAGGTTGTGCAGCGTCATGAGTGTGTTTGCTTTGCCTCGTTTGGAATTTTTCTCGTATGTTAGTAGGCCCTTCTGCAGCACTTTAACATCAATAAATGATAGCGGCATCGACTCTGAGAGATTAGAAACACTCCTGTAAACAAATGAGCCAAGAGGAGTGGGAAGAGCTCAAGGCTCTGCAAATAAAGAAACATGAGCGAATGAAGAAACATCAGCAAACATCGTCATCACTTTGACAATCCATATATATCGCATTTCGGAAAAGCGCTGCACATAAAAAGAAAGCAGAATAAATAAACACCCGGTGAATACAACATCTGATATAGAAAAAAGAAGTGTTATAATAACATAAAGTCTACTTTGCTCAATTCATCGTATTTTAATCACAATTACGATTTTGGCTTGCAACGATTATGAAAACAACGTAATCGAAATAAAACGATTATTTATTTTATATTATTATTATTTATTTTTGTATTGGTTTTTCAGTTGAATTAAAGTTCAGGGTAATCAACTGTTAAAAACATACATTTCAATAAATGGAAGTTTTCAAAGTAAATGGATAATCGTTTTTAATAATCGTGATATCAATTGTTGACCCAAAATAATTGAGATTATGATTTTTGCCATAATCGAGCAGCCCTACTTTGCACACTAAAATATCTAGATTTTTTAAGTGTTCCCAGAGCCATTGTCCAACAGTGCAGCGCACAAACACAATGGAGGTGGTACTCACCGTGTTAAATCACTGGGGAAACATTTAAATTTCTCATTGTGAATCTAAATTAGCATAGACATTTCAAATCCTTTTGACAGATGTCCTTTGATTCGAATATTGTAGAATTTCCTTCGTGCATAATTGTTCAATCATTACTCTGACACAACAATCAAAAAGCCCTGAATTTCCCTTCTGGGATTAATACATGTGTCTGTCGTGCTTTCGAACAATACACATCCTCACTAAGTGTGTGGAGGGACGCTAAAACTGATAACATGCAAAGGGATAAGCAAAAGGTTACAGATGTACAGCTCTGGAAAAATTAAGCTCAAGTAATTCCAGTGTCCGTTGAATGCCAACACAGAGAAATGATGTCAGTAGTTTTACTCAAAGACATAGTAAAAGCAGAGACACTGATAATGCTGCAGTGGTCTCTTAATGCATTTTTATCAATTTTGTTTCCATAGAAACGGCAAATGCATTGTCACACACAAACATTTCCTTGTGTTTCTTGATTAACTCTGCCTTTGCCGGTCTTCTACGGGCTGTCAAATTGGTGAAAATGTGTCTTTATTTGCTCACGTTTGTCCACTTTGCCACCGCACATTTCATCGAAAAGAGAGATTTAGCTTCAGGGCAGAACAGAATGGACCGCGCTGTTCTCTTAGTAGAGGTAGAACTTTGTTGAATAGCAGATGGTGGAGGGGGAAAAGGTCAATGAAACAACCTGAAAAAAGGGGGCCTTCCGACACATTTATCCTCTGCAGGAAGAGAAATGAGGGCACATCACTGGAGGTTATGGAGGGAGGACAAGAAGCATTTGCTAGTTAGAGGAAGAAGGATGGAGCTTTTGGGTCTTAATTTTGGACGAATACGAATCAATGTATAATTTATTATGGTGGTAACACAATACACAATTTGATGAGTGTGCTGTTGACATGCTAATGTATAAAAAGAAAGCCTGTGTCATTTAGAGAGCCAGACTTCACGTTCAACTGTCGTTTTTTTTAAGTCCCCAGCTGTGCACATATCACACCCTCTCTCAACAACACACATATTCATCCATTACCTAATTCTGTAGCTTATAGGGTTCTGAATAATGAACGTTTAGGAATATGAACTCAGGCATGCGCACAGGAAGAATCAAAACATAAGGTGTGTATCACTTTGACCCCGCACCCTGCCAAAGCCCATTTACCATCGTGTTCATGTAAACAAGCCTCTTCCCTTCCTTCTTCTCTAAACATCAGCCTGTCCAGCCCAGCAGACCCCCCCCCCACCCATCCCGCTGTTCCCCTCCATAACACACACACACACACACACACACACACACACACACACACACACACACACACACACACACACACACACACACACACACACACACACACACACACACACACACACACACACACACACACACACACACACACACACACACACACACACACACACACACACACTACCCATCTGCTTCTGCTCTCCAGACCTTGCATCTGGCCTGCCATGAACCATAGCTCTGTTCGAAACAAACACACTTGATTTAAACACACACACACACACACACACACACACACACACACACACACACACACACACACACACACACACACACACACACACACACACACACACACACACACACACACACACACACACACACACACACACACACACACACACACACACACACACACACACACACACACACACACACAGGGAAACGTTTCTGTTCTTGCAGCCTCAGAACAGAGAGGGCATAGCCGGAGATGTGAACTCCCTTCAACTCAGCAGGAAACACAGAGAAGCAAAAACAAAAGCAAATCTGCTTCTGAAAAATAGTTCTTAAAGGAAAGAAAGGCGGATAGAGAAGGAATTAGATCGTTGCAGGAATGAAAGGGATATTTTGAAGAAAAGAAAACGTACTGTGGGAAGCTGGCAAGTCAACACGTTGCTCAGCGGAGGATGTGAAAAAAGAAAGCTTCTCCCACCGTCAGAAATACACTATAGTTAGCTAATTCAAATCCATACACTCCCGCAGCACCGCAGCCAGCATGAGACACAGGCTGAATGTTATGTGTGTGTGTTCCTGTATGCAAAGCCTTTGTGTTGCATAATTAACAGAAATCATCGTGTTATCACGGGAATTTTACCGTGCATTCAGCTGCTCGCCACGTGGGTTACAGTATCAGTTGCATTGATGTGATGCATGTGACACAGAGATGACAATTAAACACACACACACACACACACACACACACACACACACACACACACACACACACACACACACACACACACACACACACAAACACATACCCACACAGCAGACATCTGGCGCAGTGACAATGTAACAGCTATGATGCAATGTTGGCCCTTTGGTGTCAAAACACAGTTTACGTCACACGTGTGCACACATGCACAAAGATGAGATTGACACAAAGTATGACGCAGATTGATTCAGTTTATATTTAGTCAGGATATATTCTAAGTTCATAAAGTGATGCACTTTTAAAAAAAACACACAAAATATTGTTATTTCTGGCTCCTAAATTGTACACTTGCAGCTTTTCTTTCTTTAAATGATATTACAATTAATATATTTTGGTTGAACACTGTGAGTCAGACAAACTGAAACATTTGAGGAGGTTATCTCGGGTTGTTGGAAACTCTGACTGACGTATCCAGACGTATTAGGGACTAAAGACGAATTACTCAATGGAGAAAATAACCAGGAAATTTACATTTGATGAAAGTAATCGCCCTGTACTGAAGTGAACCGCAGTGTCAAGCACAACACCAAGAAAAGACCCATAAAAACACACAAATGCTTTGAGCAACTCAACTTAAGTAATTCTACATTTCTCTATCTTTCACTTAAATACATCAACTCAATATTTACCAAGCATAGGTTATAAATGTTTTAAGGTAAGGAAATGACTTTCTAAGCGTGCTTGTTTGTGGGCATGTAAGATGCAAGTGCTCCTTTGTCTGCATGACTGCGTACCGGTTGGTTAATTGTATGTGTGTGTGTGTGTGTGTGTGTGTGTGTGTGTGTGTGTGTGAGGAGCATGAAGAGTGTGTGAGGGAAGATGGGAAGGAGGCTGGCTGTCAGGATGTGGAGTCCATTGTTTGTCCGACAATGAAGAGATCGAGTCGGCAGGAGTCCTGTGGCTCTCTCAATGGAGGCATTAACATCTGGGGCCAGAGGGCTGCAGCATGTGTGTGTGTGTTTTGGTGTGTCTGTGTGTGTGTTAGTGTGTGTGGCTTTGTTGCAACTGCCCTGGATAAAACTGGATTTTCAGGGCTTTTTTTTCAGACTGGGAATAATGCACATGTCAGTAAGAATGCTTCAACAACCGAGCTACAGTAGACCACCAGTCTTGTATAATCTTCTCTGCCTATCAAGGATTATGTCTAGTCTCAAGAACTGGATTTTACAAATTAAAAAAGGTGAGCAAAGTGAATTTGAGGTGGGATTATGTCCGGCTACATCTCTCTGTACTGCAAATGTCAACTCCCTGCTCCAACACTGAATTCTACCAGTCATCGTTTCAAACAACACTGTGACACGCACAATCCAACCGGCGCTGACCTCGTGAAAAAGAAACTGTATGAGAGTGACACAGGCAGAAAGTGGATCCTGAAGCACAGTAAATAAAGTCATCCTCCATCCCACGTGGCAATAACATGACTCCACTTCTCCCACAACTGTCTTTATTCCGCAGGGCCGTACGCCCCCTGTGCTGTCTGAGAGTTAACTGGCAGTGGCACCATCCACCTCGTAAAAAAAAAAGACAAGGAAAAGCAGGCAGACCCCCCACTCCCCCTCGAACCAAACACCACTTTTTTTTTTCAAATCCTTGCTCACTGTCCAGCCTGCCTTCCTCTTCAGTAATTACAATAATCACTCAACTGAAGCTAATACTTACTTCATTAAAGCAGAAAGGGAATCAGAGGGGGGAAAAGTACTCCAAAGTAATATCTCAATTCAGTGGATTATTGTCACAGTTAGAGCTTAATTTTAGAGTGTCAGCTGAGCAAGCGGGAAATAGAAGTAGCAAGTCTGTCATGTATAACTTCTATGTGATGAAATGAGCTATTTCGAGCTCTGTTGATGTTCTCGCTAAAAGTCTAAAACCATGCATTCTAATTGAGGAAAATCTCCCTAACTCGTCTTCAGGTGGTCAATAGAAGTCACAAAGCAAGGAGTATTAATGTTATATTGTATTGATGCAATAGAAGAGGGAAAACACTATCAAGCTTCCTAAAAGTTTATCAGCAAAACTGAAAGATATATTACAGGCAAAAAGTGAAATACGAACTGCTTTTGCCCCTGGAGTGCACAGATATAATCATGGCATGTTTCAGCACATCAGGAGTGTGATATTACAGTTTCCCTAAAGGGCTGTGATGTGGAGCAGTGCTGAGGAAACGCTGAGAACCAGCGGAGTTGATTCTCTTCCAGCAGCTCCTGCCCGCAGTGCGCTGTGTTTACACTGCGAGAAATGGAGATAAAGTTGCATCGCATTGAGCCCCAAAACCCTGCAACACCTAGAAGCCCCCGTCCAAAGCACGCATTGTGTCTGGCGGCGTCCTATTACCAAGAAAAGGGGGCAACAGTTGGAGATCCGGAGACTTCAGATCATGTCTTGCACCTCTGCTTGCTTCGTCTACTTTTAATCCAGCCGCTGCAACCACCATTACGACAAAATAAAGGGCTTACATTTACCTTATTATAGCGGGGATGGTGAGGATGTTTACGGGCTCCGCGTCCTGCGCTTTCCGCTCCGACGACAGATCCAGTATCCTTTTTCTTTCACCGTTATCTCGGATTTGTTTCTGAATTTGAGTTACAAATTATTCCACATTGCTCATCAATTTCAGATGAATTCGCCCGCTGGTTTTCCTCTCTTTTCCTTATGTCCTATTGGTATTTATTTAAGGTTGGACTATAAGGCAAATTAAGCCATGATCCTGTCATTCAGTTTCTACACAGAGGAACTGGCTCTCCGCGCAACTCCCTCCCAGGGCTTTGTAACACGAAACCAGAGGAGGAGGAGGAGGAGGAAGAGGAGGAGGAAGAGGAAAAAAGAAAAGAAACGTGAATTTAATCCACTATCTGGGACGAGCTAGATGAGCCTATCCGCCTCTGTGCGCTGAAGTTTCAGCAGTCCGTACCGACACATACCGTGGCGCTGCGTGTCTGTGCCGAAATGCCCTGTGTGTATGTATGTGTGTGAGTGTGTGTGTGATGCTGCAGCGTGTGTGCGCCTCCTCCTGCAGTACGCATCGCAGCAGGGACCTGGGAGGATTTCAAAAAAAGTCACGCAAACAGGTCTCCGCCCACTAGTGTCTGAACAAGGGCCCCGACATAGACGAGGGGCCCTCAGCAGCCATTACACAGCTTGATTAGGAGCGTTGCATTGTGTGAAAGTGAAGGTCTGTTTTTTGGCAAAGTGCTTCCAACCTGGGGTCTGACCCGAGAGGTCCTTCTTAACGGGGCTGGGGGAACAGGGTGGCCTGGCTTTAAAAGAGAGCATTGTTAAGGCCCTGAAACACCCACTCAACATTAAGGAACTCGTTTTGACTGTTGTGTCGCCTCACGTTTCCTGTGTCTTGTCTACAAAGTCGCATTTGAACCTGCAACCCGCAAAAACTACAAAACATTGTCTTTCAAACACGTACTTCTGCGTCTGCGTGAGAGGAAATAACTCTCCAAGAATTCAACCGGAAAACGCAGGTGTAGGCCTACACAATTCAAAATAAAGTAGCATTTGACGAATATTTTAACACCACTCTCAGTAAACACTTAGCTTAGTAGTAGTATATTAGAGAGAGATGTAACGAGGATGTATAACGTGTGACTTTAGTTGTCTGTGTGTTTTCCTAGCTTGCATTTCTCTTCCCAAGCTTACTTTTCCTAAACGGAATAGCCAATCAGAGAGGTTTATTTCGCCTACACCCACCGGCAGCAGCACAAGCCTTCTAGAAAGTGCGCCGACCGTTTGAGCGAATTGTCGTAGTGGCCAAATGGTGGTACTACAACTTCCGCGTATGTCACTTAATGGAATTTGGGCTAACATTACTTTTCTCATTGACTTAATGAGAAAGATATGTCTGTAAATCTGCTCATATGTTTATGTTTTTATAGGTAAATCAGCCTAAAGTCTCAACACTTGAATAGCCATTAAATGATTAGGTTTTCAAATCGGTTTAATGCGGTATTCGCTAAATCCAGAGTTATTTTCCCTCCCCAAGACTGGTTAAATGGGATCGGATAAATCGACAGACAAACTTGACGTCAAGGTGTTTATATCCAGTCTATCAGACATTTAGACTAATATATGGTCCGGATCTTCAAAATTGTCCTGCAAAACTGATTATCTCTTTATTAGGCTACATCAAAAATGTTTTTAGATCAAGCTTTCACCAAATGTAACTTTTATAGCAACTCATTTTTTGGCCCATTGAGACAGCAATAATCAGATCGAAATTGACTTCTCGACATGACATGTTGAAACTGCGTGGGGAAGTATTTAATAATATTGAGTATGTTTTTTGTGTTTAATCATAAATTGCTATTTGTCTGCTGCCATCAATATAAACGTTCAGCTGTTCAAATACCAAATTATAGATTAAAGTCACACAATCATAATTTTGATGTTATGATTATTGTTACTTGACAAGGAGGTTTGAGCTTCAATGGAAGGGACAGGGGAAATCATAAAAGGATGGGAGATCTCGAAAATATTTTTTATTTTAAGTCTGTGTAACTTTCCTTTTGGTGGACTAAAATGTAAAACAAATAATAAGTTATAAACCAGCAGCAGAGGTTCAAATATAATTACTCTTAGTCTCCAGTATGGGTCAAGCTGCACAAACACTGAATCCTACATGTCTTCCAAACTCAACACATTCATCCTTTACTCAGGCTTTCTGTTTGAAATGTTGGGTCTCTAACGCATGCCAATATAACCCTGTTGATGTCATCAGAGTTATTCTTTCAGACTTTGAAAAGCCTTTCAAAGCCACCGAAGACATTACCCAGCTGTTTTCACATGCTCTTGTGACTTGTGAGCCTAACCAAAATGTGTGAAATTGGTGGAATGCCCCTTTAATAGCTATCTTGTGTAACTACATTGGTATTGTGAAAGCAGTGTCTACATTGTTGAACACCATGTAAAACACAATCTGAATGTGCAGTAAACACAGGAACACATGCAATGAGTCATTTGTCCTCCAGTTCGTTGCCTCAGTGCATGCTGGGAGTTGCCTATTGTGCATACAAGCGATATTTCTATGTAAACTGAACTCATACACATTTCTCAATCAATGTTGCTCTAAGTATACATAAATACATAATCTGAGACTATAGGAATACATTCCATGAGAGAATAACAACATGTTTATCGATAAAGCTCCACATATGATTTGCTGCTTTTATGATGAATGTGCAGTCTCTATAGGAGAGGCTTAATATAAAAATGAAAATGTAAATCCCGAGCAGAGTAGACAAAAACACTGTGTTATGATGATGAAGATTAAGTGTGCAGATTAGAAGGCAAATATTAGAATGATAATCTCTATGGATTAGCACAGAAAATATTGCAAATTATTTTTGTCTCAGTATTGATGCAGCTGGAGTCCCGAAGACAAGGCCAAAGCATCTTCGAATATGTATCAGCTGTCAGGAATACACTCAGCACTTTAACTTGCCGTCTGCTAGTGTAGGCCTATGTCTATCACCCCGTCTCGGCACCGCCTCATGCCTAAACTGTCTGCGGCATCTACATGTACATGCCTCCTGAAGATAGTAACCTAAATCCTCACACAGACAGATTACTAAATAAACAAGGCTGAATTATAATGCTTGTAATCTCACACACACACACACACACATCGGGTCATATACGCTGTGGCACAGAACGGTTTGGTTTGAGAGTTAATGACTTTGGATTTAGGACACTAATTTAGAGTCGGACTCTCATTCCACAGCGAGTTAAAAACAGCTCAGTGATGAAAAGAAGAAGTAGCACGGCCTCGGGCCACATCAAGAGAGACGTGTGGGAAAATCTGGGTTTCGTTCTCGAAAGCGGTGCTTAGTGTGGGGAATATGGCCCTCTAGGAATTCAAATAAAAAAGAAAGCATTTGTTCGGAGAGTAATCTTAAATTGACTTTGACCTTCCCTTTGTCTATCCCAGTCAATAACACTTTAAAATGAAACACTATGATGAAAATAATTTGCAGGGGTTGGTTACCTAAATTGGTTAAAATAGACTATATTTTAAGAAGAGGCAGCCATGTGTGAAGTTCCATGCCTGACCTCCAGTTCGATTTGTTATTGATGTACTGCGCTGCCTATTCAGCAGCCGGCGATGAATAAATAAGAGTTTCAATGCACCGAACAACTTGATATGGTGTTTTTACCTGTTCTCATTCTCAATTTCCTTTATGCTGAGCCGGTGTAATGCCCCCCAGGCCTGTGAAAGCCACTCAGATCTCACTTTAGAAATCCATATTATCGGACAATAATGCAGTCTCTCTGCCAGGCTCAGAAACTTTACATTTGTCAAAGAAGTAACTCTAACTTTGGTTATTAGATTATATTTAAATATGTTCTCTTTACTTTCCCTGCACTGTACTTCTGCTGTTGTAATAATGGTAAGTTCCTCGTAGCGGGACAAATAAAGGAATTCTGATTCTGGCATATTCTATTATATTAATTATTCAGTTCAGGCTTTAGTTTTAGTGTGACAGTCCAAAATATCTATAATTACAGCACATTTACAGTCTTTTTTCTATCCTTTAAAAAAGTATCATGTTTCCCGTCAAACTGCACTGCGGTTTAATTTGCACCTCCGCTCCAATGAGTGCTTTTTGCTCCCTTTTTTTGTTTTGTTCGAACACCTGCAGTGGGTGTGAATGAGCACTCAATTTGTCAGCGTTACTGTTTATCAGTCAATGTACAGCCGTCAACACGCTGAAAGCGAAAGCTTTCTCGAACACAGCAATGCCATTGCTTTGAGCATAAGGCCTTGAGAGTGTGAAAGCATAAATTATAGGCTAATGGCTGACAGAGCGGCAAAGAAAGATAGCGGCTGATAGCGAGTCAGCAGCTCTCGCTTACTCTGTTTCTCTCCGCATCTGATAAACAATAACAAGGATATGCCAGTAATTACAGCATTCCAGTGGCATGTTTTTTTAAAGAAATTAATATCAGAGGATAAAAAGATGCATTTTGCTTTAGAACAGCTTTAATAGATCATCTTAAAATGATAAAGACTTGAAATAAACCACATGCATCTTTAGTAATCCGAAACAAGATGTTATATTACTCCTAAACCAGACCCACTTACCTTTCACAATAAAAGCCTTATAAGTTTTTTGTATCCGCTGGTAAGTTTTTGCCTGTTTATTGTCAATTACATCCCAGTGTGTGGAGACCTTTAGCCTGTTAAGCCCCAAGCCTGTTTTTCAGGTCTCAGGCTCAAAAATGACATTCCCAGAACAAATGATCTTCCCTTCTAAAAGGGGATAATTAATAATATTTTTTCTCAAAGCAATGATAAACCAGTGAGTTGGATGTAGAAGAGTCAGAATCAATATAGATTGTTTTTATTTAAAAATAAATTCAGATTGAACATATATAGTAAAACAATTGAAATTATGTCCGTCCAAAAAAAACCATTACTTATAGTGAAAACCACCCTTGAATGATGGGCTAGTAGACTAAAAGCTTTAGGAATCCAAAATATAACATATAAGTATCCTGTATCGAAATGGATGCAAAACAAGTGACATTTGACCTTTTTAGAGAGGTTTAGCAAAAAGAAAAACACTTCTGGGGTCATTTGGGTGGATTTGACCTATCTCTGGCCCCCCTTGGTCGATTTTGATGATTGACATCTCTTTTTAACAGCTAGAGCCAATGGAATCGAGGGGAACTTCCACATACACACACATAACCAAATAAGGACTGAGAGTGACGCGTAGCCAAAACAGGAAGCTGTCATACACTCTGGAAGCTATCATTAGCAGCTAATATTAAAACTCAGTTTTGGACATAAAAATGGAATGATGGATTATCAATATTTTTTTCAAAGTGACAGACACATTGGATTGATCTTCAGCTGCGTTTTTCTCGTTTTAATGCCCTTGAACACAACTTTTGATCAGAATAACAGCAAAAGGTGAGCATACCTCCAAGTTTGGCTACCTAAAGCTACGTTGTGTGTTGTCTGTATTTGCTTCCCATGTCGCGAGTTCTGATCGCTCAGTGATGATACTTATATTTCTATCATCTTTGGAATCCCAGCTTGTAAGCTAAACTTGTTTATGCAGATCCGATAAGTATATCGATCGATTTATACCTAGAGTTCTGTGTTAAGTGCGTTAGCATGTTTTCGGCTCATTTAGACCCTTCTTGTGACACTTGTGTTTTGTTTCGGTAAAAATGGTTCATATCATCAGTTAGCTGAGTTTCTTCCCGATAGGATGGTATGACGCATTCATAGTTTTTTAAATATTAAGAAGCCCTGAGACACAGTGTCATGAAAAAAAAGCCCCGCCAGCGGGGTCTTTGGGGCTTAACAGACAGTTAACCCTTTATGGATGAATAAGGCTTAAAGGTGGGGTAGGTAATTCACTTCAGAAACACTTTTTGTTATATTCCATGGAATGCTCTTAACATCCCGACAGCAATGAATATATTACATGCTTTGACAATAAATACATACAAAATGTCATCTGTGGAAGCCGTGGCACTGTAAAAAGCACGACCAATCATCTGAGCCGGCCCGGCTAAAGTAACTGGATGGCCTACCTGCCTGTCAGCCTTCCATCTGTGCACAAACTTATCTCGTGCCCTCATTGGTCATGTGTGCGTTCGTGTGTTGGAGGAGGGGCTCTGTAAGGAATTCAGATTTTTTTTCGGCTGCGTACTTTCAATTTCTAGCGCACTCGAGCTGGTTTCTCCATTCTTACCTGCCCTACCTTTAAGTAGCTCACCATCAGACCAAAGACTTCGGGAACGTGTGGCGGAAAAGATTGCTTGTAGCATAGAAGAATGTCTTCACTTTCATAGGGGATAGCAATTTATTAATATTTTCTTTGTCAGATGCAACACTGATGAAAAAAAAAGGTTGAATACAGGAGGCTGTTAAAATTGGTGTCACCAACTCAATGCAAACGGAGCCAAAGAGCCGCTGGGATATGTTCCTCCCTCACTGAGTTAGGAACTCATAAAGTGAACCGAGTGGGACAGACTGAACTCACCTCTGGCTTCACTCATTCTCACTTTATGATGTACTTAAACCTCCGCACTGACATGATGAAGCTATACGCCGCTGTGCTTCCTTCGTATTACCTTGAGATGTGTCTGTCGTCTCCTATTGTCTGCCACAATACTTACGTGTTGTGAGTTTTGTGGCTCTCAGTTTCCCCCCTGTTGGATTAGGTATTAATATTTTGTATTGTATGCTCTTACATGGTTATGAAAAAGATTAGAGGATCTCTTCCTTAACAAATCAAGACTATCAGTTTACATTTACGCCAAACAAAGAACTACTCCCAATTCACTGGTTGGTGTTCTCCTCAAGGAGGGATAAATGATGGGTGGACACATGGTCATCCAAACTCTTTTCAAACATAACTTTTCTCACTGACTTTGGTGTTGTTACCGGCATCAACACGGGAAGAGAATATTAAAATAGTAAAGACTGTGACTTGCTTGATTTTAGATGCTATATAGCGACCGTTTTTAGCGAAGCATCTCAATGTGTAAAGCAGCTAATGGAAGTCATTCACAGTGTGTTACCTTCTGTTAGGGCTGCTCGATTATGGCAATTATCATAATCTCGATTATTTGGGTCAATAATTGAGATCACGATTATTAAAAACGATTATCCATTTACTTTGAAAACATCCATTTATTGAGAAAAAATAAATGTGAACGGTCTGTTTTTAACAGTTGATTATTCTGAACATTAAGTATAATTGAACTGAAAAACCAATTACAAATAGAAAAAAAAAAAATTAAATACATTTTTTTTTTTATTAAATAAAATAAATAATCTTTTTATTTCGATTATGTTGTTTTCATAATCGTTGCAAGCCAAAATCGTAATTGCGATTAAAATACGATTAATTAAGCAGCTCTACCTTCTGTACTCTCTTTTTATATAGTCAGACACACACTTTAATGTTGCTGCCACAAGTGAAATAAGTGCTAACTCTGTGATCTGCAAGACAATTTACCCGCCAACGCCCATTCTCATTCAATCAAGTGCTATTTGGGGATTTCACTTTTTATTGAGACTTTATTGTCTGCTCACTTTATTGGTTACTTTATTTGTCTGCTCACGCTTTATAGATTACGTTGGTGTATTTAGCCCTTTTCAGTTTAGTTTTCTCATGCTTTATTTAGTTTCAGTAGTGTATACATTTACTGGAACAAGCTGAACTCTGTAATCCCAGGTTTCAAGGAGGTTGATGACCTCTCAAGACTGAGAGTACTCCTAGGAGAAGGAGACACGGCACACCTTGCTGCCCAATATGTATACACATGCCACAACCTGAGGGACAGTGAATGACACACACACACACACACACACACACACACACACACACACACACACACACACACACACACACACACACACACACACACACACACACACACACACACACACACACACACACACACACACACACACACACCGCCCGCACGCACGCACGCACACAAGCACGCTCGCACGCACGCACGCACACACACACACACACGTGTTGAAATGTAATTGTATCACTGTATATATATATCATCAATAATATGTAAACATTTGAAATGTATGTTAATGTTGTTAATTATTTTGTATTGTAATGCTTTGGCAACATTGTTTAATTTAACTTTCATGCCAATAAAGCCCCTTTGAATTGAATTGAATTGAATTGTATAAAGTTGTCTTGTTTCACCTGTTTCACATTTGTTCTTCTGCTGCCCTGACACTTCAGATAAACACATAGAAACGTCCTGAGTGTGCGAGCCGACATGAACCTGATGCTTAATCCACACGGTTAGCTTCTGTGTGAGGCTGGCACAGGGAATCCTGCTTCATATAGTAAACGTAGGAGGGATTATCTCCTGTGATTCACAATTCAGGTCAATCTTCCAATGGCAACAACAGAGAGAGGGATTTTGCCTGCATTGATGGGAACTAAACCCGAAAGAGATTCAGCATTGAGGCAGGAGGAACAAAAAGTCCTTTTAGAAATCCTCAATCGCTGGATGTTAAATCATTGTTTTGCTTCACTTCCAGACCGTACGTGTTACAGAACTGATGGTACCTAGGCAGCAGGAATATCATTTAGCACATTTCTGAGAAGATGTAGAAAGCAGGGCAGGTGGTGGGAAAGTGGGGTAGAGTGTCATTATGAGGCAGAGCACAGATCATCTCCCATGAGCCTCAGCTCTCTGTGCGCCGCTCTTCTCTGTGTGCTCTGTTCGGAGTTTTCCATCACCGTGAGACTTTGGGTTTACTTTGGCTGAGACTTATAGGGGGCACGGTTATAGCTGGAGAACAGACAATATGAGGCATTACCTCATTTACCTTTCATTATCAGCAGGAGTTTTTAATAGCACAGGGAAGTTCTCAGCTTTGGTGGGTGTGGAAATGTACTGCACAAGTCTGCTGTCGCTTGTGGAGGATGTTAGAGGTGCAAGACATTCATTGGAAAGCTGTAATGTCTTAATAATAATTATTCAAATGTATGGTTTGCTCTACTAGAAATCTATAATATTTGACAGACATGAGCCACATTTAAGTATTCCGAATTGACCTTATAACAGAATTAGGATACTAAACCTTCAGCTGGATCATAAAAAGATTGAAATGAAAAGTAATGAATAGTTTTAACACCCCACAATGGCAGTGTGATTCTAAGCGGCCGAGAACCGAAGTTGTCATAATCAATCTAAAGGTCTTTTCGCAACGTTAGCTTTTTGACAGAAAACTGCTTTCAGCCGCTGCTGATCTGTCACATTTCATCTCATTGCAATTTCATGGGTAAACATTTGTGGAGCGAAGTGGAGAAATCTCCTGTCTTCATCTGAAATGAATGGCCCGAATGTTTCATTGCCTCTGCAATCGCCGAGTGGTTAATATCTATTGAGACGAGTGTATTAAAGCATGCCCCATATGATGAGTAGCTCCATACTTCCCCTGACACAAGAAGGAAATTACAGCTCAACAGAACATAATTTCATTCAACTTGTATATTCATTAAAGGGTGATAGGAAGCGACAAGCGAGGTTTTAATCAGAGCGGTTTTAGGGAGATAAAAAATGAATCGTTAATTCATTGCTTTTTCATTAACGCTTTATAAACATTTCTCATCTTTTCTATCTGACCTGCAGTTGGAAAAGCTTTAATCATAGCAAGGTAGTTGAGTTTAAAAGTGTGCTTTTCCCCACACTAGAAAGCTTAATTTCCTCTAAAGTCTGGGTGATAGATCAGCTGGATGACAGAGATAAACCTCTGGTTCAGCCCTGAGTTCCTCACCTAATTTCACAAAGTCGCCAAGCCTATAAATCAGTGTTGGATCTCTGCTCAATTTGGATATCTGAATAGATTGCCTCACTGATGTTCTTTCACTCTTGATGGGATAACAGCATGCTAATTTACTGTCTTATGCAAAGGCTTCAAGACGTTATTAAATTCCTCTGGAAACTGTAAAAGCTGGGTTTCTCTGTCCCCAAGCGAGAGTGTGCCTCCTGTCAGTGTAGTGGGAAAAACTGCTCAGGGAGGCATGTTTGGGGCCCCTGGGACCCCCGTCTCTCTCCTCCCTTCTCCATCTTCTGCTGCCCCTGGCCCCTAGCTAGCTTACTATAATAACCAGCAGCGAGTGCCTAACCTTTCCTCAGCTCCATCACTGTTCTTACTGCAAAGTCGGCCTGATGACTCTTTCTCATCTGCAAACACAGGCAAATAGAGAAATTATACACGGGCAGCTTACCTCCTACACTGCTCTGTTCTGTTGCAGAAGGATACATGGGAAAAGGCTTTGGTTTTGCCCGCATTTTGATCTCTCATTTGGGATGCCAAAAGTTTGGCCAGCATTTGAATACAAAAAATAAAGAATCCTTGGTAAAACAATATGGAGCCAGTTTGAAAAAAGGCCATTTTCTGCCTCAGGCTTGTTGGCGGTTGGCTGTGAATGCACATCATTTGTGTCCACTTGTTTTCAAGGAGAAAGCTGCCATGAATGTTGAATACAGCGAGCTCTACCGACTCCGGCATTGGGAATGTGTTTCTGTGACTGTGCATTTTTCATCCACTGAATGCATTATCAGACAACTAGACTTATGATGTGTCCCATAGCCATAGCCATACTACTTGCTGAATCTAAGCAGCAAGACACTCAGTATTCAGGCTGAAATCTCAGATTTTTTAATGTGATGCTGATGGACACTAATCCGATGTCAAATACTTACAGCTGCAAAGAAGAAATTGTGGATTGAGGTAAAAGAGCTTTGTGCATCCTGTAAAAAAAACAAAAAACATATGAAGTCCTTAGAAAACTATTTGGAATATTTGTTTTTGTGAAATGTAATTGGCAGAGCACACAGGTTTTGTATCATTTTTTGTAGTATTAAATGTTAATGGATGTCGATTTTTTTGTTTATACTACATTAACAGTATACTAAGAAATTATATTCATACTGTACGCAAATGTAGTATATTATTGAGAAACAATGTGGTTATACTTCTTGCAAATCATTCTTACGTTAGCTGATATCATACTACCATCTTAGTTCAAACACAAGTACATTCGTAATGGCTGATGGTGATGTCATTTCCCCTGAATGCCATCACCACATTTCCTAGCAATCCATCTACTAATGTTGAGACAATTTGAGACACTCAAAACTACTGATTAGAAAGGTATGGTGGTGCAAAAGGAATAACTAGGGGATAACCAAAGTCATCAGAACACATTGCCTGGAAACCATAATTATACTGTATGTACTTTATTTTTCTAATCCATCTAGTAGTTTCAGTTTGTGAAATATCTCTAGAGTTCACCATGGATTTCTCAACTGAGTTTCAAAGCAATTCAGCAGACATTTGTTGAGATATTCCAGTCTGGGTCAAAGTGTTGGACTGAACCAAAAGGCCAACACATGCCCTGCCTAAATGTAACAGCTGGCATATGGATGAAAGAAATGCAACATGTATACATGACTTAGATGTTATTGAGTTATTCTTGATCGCTGAGGACAATGGCTTGGTAAAGACATCGATGTGAAAGCCACACGGCAGAGAGGATTACCTTCCTGCCACATTGTTCAAATCTGTCTTGTTTTTTTTGTGTTTTTTTCCACCCACTGTCATCTAATGCAATCATTCTTCAATCAGTGTTCGACGGTGAAAATCTAATCACACTGGTTTGAGGTTTCAGAAAGCCATCTGCCATAATCCAATTCTCGACAAACATCCGTGTCACGGCGCTCCCTCTGCCACCGTAACAACTACCCACTTCAGCTGGCTAATTTCAAAGGTTCATCTTGTTAGGGAGGAGATGGATATGAAGGGTGGACGGTGTTCGAATTCTGGAGACAGCCGCTACCAACTCCCACACCCAAACCCATCCCAGCGAGCACATTTCCCACAGTTCTGACCCTGTGTGGCCCCCACACTTCTAGACAATGATGGACAGACACTCAGCTTCTCTCTGGCTGCCAAAGCCCCCTGCCTTCTGCCACATCTTGCATTCTCCAGAGCCGGGGCGTAGGAATGTCTTTCCGAGACATCTTTGCAATCCTAAAGGGCAACTCGCTCAACCGTGAAAAACAGTCGAAATACTTACACTTGCCATAAATACCCATAAGCAAGGCAATCTTTCATGCTTTATAATGTTGTCCCGGGCAACACAGCAACACTGAGGGCCTCTGATAGGGAAAACAAAAGACAAATGACTTACCGTGCCCTTTTCTAATCTATCAATTTCTTCTAGAGCCCTTTGTCCTTCAAGCCGGGTGCCACATGCGGGCCTGGCTGCAGGCAGCTGTGATTGTATCGCCCTGAAAAGGCCTTCGACAGAGTTCGAACTTGCTCAGACACATTTATTCCATGACCTTTAGCCAAAACCACCTTTAGTGAGATGTTCCCAAAGTTCAGCCTGACATATCTGCCTCGCCGTTGCAAATAGGGCTTGTCAAGCTCCCTGGAAATCTCTATCAGACACTCCTGCAGTAGCCAAACTGAGATGATTACAGGCATTTATACTGGGCTCCATAGGATTGTTTAGCGATATTTAGCATCTCCTGGCTCTCCATACAGCCATTGGAGTGTCTCCATCCTGTTGGGTTAGTGAGTGGACTGGTACCATTAGCAGACAGACTGTGGGCACTGACTGGAGACTTAAGACCCATTGTTAGAGGAGTAGTTTAAATACCAGCATGTTGTTAATACCCCCACACGCTGATTCACACATACTGCCTTCTCACATGAACACGGAAACGCGTCAACACTCCTACCTTTGTGCTCCATCTTCACCACTGTTATTCCCAATAGCTCCTCTGTGTCTGTGTGTATGGAGCAGCCAGTACAGTATATAACAGTTCACTTCTTTCTAGAAAGAGAGGTGAACTGTGCTGAATAACCACTTAACCCTCATTCTCCCCCTATGCCAACCTCCCATGGCAAACCCAATAAAACCTGGATTATTTTTATAACACAACGTATGGCTGCTGACTTAACAAGCTCCCCTCCAGCTTCTGGGTGTGAGACAGAGGGGGAGGAAGCAGAGGAAAAGGAAAGAAAGGCCAGGTCAAAACCACTCTGTGCTTCTAAAAGGGCAGTATATCCAAAACCATCAATGAAGGCCTTTTCTGCTGGGAGGAAAAATAAACACCCTGACTGATCCTTTTTCTTTTTCCTTTTCTTCAGTCTGGCGCTACAGAGGGAACCACTGTAGCTACAGTTGCCGACCAGACCTGGTGGCTTTCCTGTCCTGTCCGCCAATATCTTTATCTCGTGGAAAGGTCAAGTTCAGTTGTGTTTGTACAGCTAAAGAGGTTCCGTGTCTGCGACGACATAGGCTGGCAAAAAAATATGTGTAATCTTGGTAGACTTCCTGTCACAAATCCAACATACGTTTAACATCAGTTGTACTCCTACAGTTACACTAGAGACTGCTTTTGTTATAACATTCTCAAGTTAAATGATCCTAAAACTAACACAAATCCATATATAAGGCCATATTCAAAGGCAAAATGAAAAGCTTGTGGTCCAGTGTGAATTTCATCAACGAAAACTATGACGAAAAATGTTCGTCAATGACCTTTTTTACATGACTAAGACGAGGACGAGCTAAAAATAGATTCTTGATTATACAAACTATGACGAAATGTATATTTAGTTTTCGTTGATGAGACGAGACGGGACTAAGGTGTTAATGGTGGACTATCGGACAATCAAAATGCAGGATATTTTCCCCCAATTGCCCGTCTTGTCTGTCAAAATGCATCTTACGTTTCTAACTTGCAATATCATTATCCACTCTCTTCATTCTAGCAGAGCGATCTCCCTGTGTCTCTCTGTGTGCGGGGGGCGGGGCCTAACAGACACGCTGCAGCGGTGTGCACACATATTTTTAAGAGTAGTAGTACCGTTAAAAACCCTAATGATATTATATATTACACAAGTAAAGTGAGTAAGTAAGAGAGTGAAATGGTGCTTTACGAATTTCAACACTTGATACTGTCGCATTGATTCCAATTTCAGATACATGTATTTGCCTAACTGAATTGGTTTAAAGAGAGAAAACATTTTGACTAAAAGTTGACTAAAACGTTTTGAGTTTTCGTCGACTAAAACTAGACTAAAACTATGAAGGATAAAAAGGACTAAAATGTGACTAAAATTAGGCTTTTTCGTCTAAAGACTAAGACTAAATAAAGAATAGCTGCCAAAATGAACACTGTTGTGGTCATAGAGATACACTTTGGCTTCTTTTTAGCTTTTGCACATCTGGAAAAACACGGCATAAATTTGTCGCAAAATTCCTAATTCATAGAGAAACTGACCAAAACGGCTGTCACGTCACAGAAAGGTTGTTGCCTGAAAACTCAAGATTTTGATTTCTCATTCTCGAGCCCTCTATATGGAACTGACCAAATATAAGGTAAATCGGACTAAATCTGTAGGAGTTAGCCAAAAACGAAATTCAAAATGGCTGACTCCCTGTTGTGTTTACTGTACTGTTTTGTATGTCTCACCATGCTTTGTATTCCTACTAAATTTCCTATGTCGACGTGAAAGTTGAGAGAGGGAAGTTTACTTTGAAACCTGGTTGTGGGAGTGACTTCAGCAATTCGCTGTGTGAGCTTTGGAAAGTTTCAGAGTCGGAAACATCCCCTAGCCCTATAGAGTGGCGAAGTCCCTCCCCTTCCGGGGGAGCTCCATGGGACCTTATTTCGGAAAAATGATGTATTAAAGTCAATGGAGAGAGAAAGATTATCTTTCGATCCCGTTTGAATTGTGCCACGAATTACACACATGATGTCTGTCAATTTAAAAGATAATTTTGCAAGTCAACATTTTTTAAATGTGTCGTAAAACTGTGAAGTAACAATTTTATTTGTGTGAAACGCTTAATGAACTACATCTCTGGTCTCGTCTCGCAGACTCTCACAACAACACACCTCACCAAGACGGCCGTCACTGTCTTGTCAAAAAAGTGGTGACCACCCTCACTGTCAACACAATGAAACACGTCCAGAAGAATGTCATGCAAAGCTGCTTGCCTGCCTGCCTTACTTTGATTCTCTCTGAACCGCCTGATCTTTTTATTGTTTAATGTCAACATACCTGCCAACCCTACCGATTCGGGCGGTAGTCTACCGCTTTTGACATGTTTCTACCGCCTACCGACTTAGCTGGCTTTCCCTACTGATTTTCGATCTTCTCAAACTATAACAAATAAAAATGACACTACATAGACACTGGAGTCGACTTTTGGCGTACACCGTTTGCAGCGTGTCTGTGATCGCATCATACAAACAGTCCTCTGTGTTTCTGAAAGAGAAACAACGTGCAGACCGGGGGTAACGTTGCCTTTCCTCTACACCCCCGGGGCTGATGGGTAATCACTCCCAATGAAATGAGTGAGGGAACAGAGACGAGGCATTTGAGTACTGCAGGATTTCCCCCTTAATATCAGTGTCTCGAAAACACATGTTGGCGACTGAAAGACATCCAGTGTTTGGTCTTTTCCTGAAGCATCCTACAGTGTCTCAACTGAAAGAGGACCACAAACACACAAAATATAACACATTTTTGAGATTTGGGGATATTTACCTCCCATTCTTTCACTACATTAAAAATATAATAAAATGTGGAGACTTTTGGATATTTATCTCCCATTCTTTTACTTTTCGGGCATTTTACAGACCAGACATGTTGTTGATGTCGCTGTTTACAAAATACCACTTTTTCTGAAAAATGCATAAAATGATGCAATATATGTTAAATATATGGTTTATACATGTAATTACTGGGGTTCCATTTCTTCTGATTACCTAATTTGGGCGTGCACATTTGCCACGTGCAAACCTACCTCTTTTGGATTTGGAAAGGTTGGCATGTATGTGTCAACCATTTGTGCAGATATCATGAAGTAGAACAGATCGCCGGTGCTAATGTAGCGTTAGCGTTAGCATTTCTCCCCCGGGCTTAAATGTTGTATTATAGAATGATCACACCGGTGTGACAGTACTCTTCAAAGGGTTCACGAAATATGACTACTACTCTTACTGTTTAACATTTTGGGTTACTTGATGTTACTTCATGTTAAGGCTAATAAAGATGACAAGGCTAAGACTGTAATGCTAACTAACGTGCTTGCTACTAGCTAGGTAGCTAACTCGATCCAGCCAGCCACTCCTGGTCCTTTCATCAGTCGGGAAGCGAAAGAACGAGCAAGACCCATTGCTGGTATGATAACAACCTGGTACTAAGCACACAGGCATTTTGTTAAAGTTATCTTATCTTAGCTATCTCTTATATTTAGTGGAGGAAAACAATTGTGACTTCAGTTATGAGTGACATCACTTACGCGACTCTGGGATTTGTAGTCTTTCTAGTTGCATATTTTTCATAGTCTTATATTTCAACAGTTTTACGACAAACTGTGACTTTCTCGACATGGAAATTATTTTTTAAGATTGACAAACATCATATGTGTAATTCATGGCACAATTCAAACGGGATCGAAAGATACGTTTTCTCTCTTCATTGACTTCAATACATAATTTTTCCAAAATAAGTTCCCATGGACCGGAAGTAGATGGGCCTGACTTCGCCACTCTATGGTTCGTAGTAGGGATGTAAAGATATATCGAATATCGCGATATCGCGGTAAATAGATCTCTCAATACCATCGTGAGATTGACAAAATCAACCGCGATTTAAAAAAAAAAAAAATTAAATAATTTTTTTTTTAGATTTTTTTTTTTTTTAAACCTTTATTTAACCAGATGGTCCCATTGAGATCATCTATCTCTTTTTCAAGGGAGACCTGTCCAACATGGTTACAACATGAACATAAAACAACAGATAACACAAAAGGACCTCGTATTTACAGGGCTACATGTACATACCTAGAGACATTGACAAGTACCAACAGTATATTTATACCTCGTCCTGTCAATAAGCCTCACCTTCTTGGCAAATTCTGTATTATTTTTGAAGCGGTGGTGAGACAATGCACAGTTTTACCCACTGCCCAAAGCATATCTCTCTGTCCCAGCAACATCAGTACCAAGCGAGAGAGTTTTTTCCACAGCAGGCGAGCAGGGGATATTGTAAACACCTAAACATCCCAGCTTCTACCTGGAAATGTGGACATGCTCATATTACTAAAAGATCACCTTGATGATGCTGAGTGAGTGAGTTAGTGAGTTAGAGTTGAGTTACTTGAAAAACTAAAGTGAAACTTTATTTATTCGATTGCAGGATCTGTTTATTATATTGTTGACACTTTAATACTTTTAAATACTACTATCCTACTAAAATGCTGTACAAATCAGATTTATTATTTAATAAAGAAATACAAAATTAAAAAATCGCGATAAATATCGTACCGTGGACTTTTTATCGCGATATTATCGTACCGTGAGTTTTTGGTATCGTTACATCCCTAGTTCGTAGTGAAAAAAAGTTATCGAAGGTTAAAGTAAAGTTCTTAAACTGTTTGACAAGCAGTTCTGATAAAGCATACTGGCAGCTTGAGATTCTGCACCATTCCCCACTCCAACCCTGTTTGAAAGGTTCCTAATTTTATTGAGTGAACATATTGCAGAGGCATTGTTGTCAAATCTATTCGGTTTCCCTGACAAAAGAGGCAGTAGTGTTATTGGAAACTCTGACAGTGAGAGAGCACACTGCCTAAGAGGAGTATGATTTATGTGCCAGGTAATATACAGCAACTCACAATCCTTTGGATTCCTTTCAAAAATTATATTTATTCATCTGCCTATTAGCCTACTCTGTAGCAAAACTAACGCCACTATATTACTTCGCCATAAAATTGTCAACTGCATCCTCTTAGCCTTTAACATTAGAGACTCAACTTAATTTCCCTGCCTTCTCCTTGTCCCTTGATTAAATCAAAGTTGAGAGAATATTTCCTCGAGGCAAAGACAACTTTCCTGTAGTCTGATCTCAGCGCGATGTGTGCGGGGACGATGACTAATTCTATGAAAATTAATCACGGGCGACTGCAGTGCCGGGATGGTTTTCCTAGATAATTCAACTTTAATCTTATATTTAGAACGGGTGATAACAAAAGTAAAGACTTCTGTGTGTGATTGGAAACTGTAATGTGGCATTACTTAAATTGAAATAGTAATTTGTTTAACTCCATTGTTGGTCTGTGTGGACGGCTGGGCTCCAGAGCTGCTGCATCAGCATGTGTGCAGTAATGTGATAGCGAGGGCTGGCCGCACAAAGAAAACACAACCAGCTCTGTAACAACCCTCCCAGTAAGACCATGGGAGGGGTGGGCAGGGGTGGGGGGGGGGGGTTGGGCGGCAAAGCTGCAGTGATTATGCTGCCTTCAAATGCTCGTGGAAATATTGTAATCTTAAATTGAGCGCATGTGAAAAACATTACATTTAGTAGCCTGAACTGCAGAGATGTGACCTTTAAAGCAGGAAAGCTGCAAAATGTAGGCCTACCAAATATGACTTTGTTAAATCTCTTTTAGTGCCATATGGTCCCAGTTTTTTATATTACTTTCTTCTTATTACATTCAGTCGATTGTATTTTTAATGCATTTTATCCTCAATGTTGCAGAAGCTTAGAAAAGCCTCTTTTTTCTTCATCTAAAATAACCATGCTGTTTTAGTGTAAGTCATATTTATGGAAGAAAGGGTTTATGGAGAGCACTTAAAGTTGAAATTGCATTCTTTAAAGCAATACTCATTTCCAACAGAGATGTGTACATATGGCAGTAGGAGATGGTTAGTAGTTGGCGAGGCAATATGAGTTAATGCTACCTTAAATTCCTTTACATGATAGCAAAGGTGGTGCCAGAATTATTAATTTTTTCTGGTAGTTGGACTTAATTATATTGAGGTGGGGATATGGAATTTGTGGTAAATTCAAGAAGGACCAAGACAAATAATCATTTTTTAAGAGCCATATGCCTAATCTGAACTCATATGATATCATTATTGGGACATAATGCATGCAGACGCAGAATAATCTTTGTCAAACACGAACACCAGGATGGCAGGAAACAGATATAATTTTTTTCCGCCAGATGAATTGGCGACCCCCTGAACCCCCTCATCTGTTAAAGATGAAAATCAAAAACATTCCCATCAGTCTCAGCTGTACTTTGTTTACTCATTATAAACTATTTTTTAGATCCAATCTGTTTAGTATAAACATATTTACCACTATGTATCGTTTCTATGCTCAGTTTCATGAAATAACATTTCAAATATATACACTTGCAAGAAAAAGTATGTGAACCCTTTGAAATTACCTGGATTTTTGCATAAGTTGGTCATAAAATGTTTTCTGATCTGCACGTTTGAAGTTTGCAAAAGAGCACCTGGATGTTCCACAGCACTACTGGCAAAATATATTCTGTGGACAGATGAAACCAAAGTTGAGTTGTTTGGAAGGAACACACAACGCTATGTGTGGAGAAAAAAAGGCACAGCAAACCAACATCAAAACCTCATCCCAACTGAGAAGTATGGTGGAGGGAGCATCACGGTTTGGGGCTGCTTTGCTGCCTCAGGGCCTGGACAGATTGCCATCATCGACGGAAAAATGAATTCTCAAGTTTATCAAGACATTTTGCTGGAGAACTTAAGGCCATCTGTCCACCAATTGAAGCTCAACAGAAGATGGGTGATGCAACAGGACAACGAGCACAGAAGTAAATCAACAACAGAATGGCTTCAACAGAAGAACATAGGCCTTCTGGAGTGGCCCAGTCAGAGTCCTGACCTCAACCCAATTGAGATGCTGTGGCATGACCTCAAGAGAGCGATTCACACCAGACATCCCAAGAATATTGCTGAACTGAAACAGTTTTGTAAAGAGGAATGGTCCAAAATTCCTCCCGACCGTTGTGCAGGTCTGATATGCAACTATAGGAAACGTTTGGTTGAGGTTATTGCTGCCAAAGGAGGGTCAACCAGTTATTACATCCAAGGGTTCACATACTTTTTCCACCCTGCACTGTGAATGTTTACATGGTGTGTTCAATAAAAACATAAAAACATATCATTGTTTGTGTGGTTTTAGCTTAAGCAGACTGTGTTTGTCTATTGTTGTGACTTAGATGAAGATCAGAACACATTTTATGACCAATTTATGCAGAAATCCAGGTAGTTCCAAAGGGTTCACATACTTTTTCTTGCAACTGTAGGTTAAAGTGCTTAACTAGGTCTCCAGCTGTAGGGATATGGGAGTGGGGTGGGTGGTCAGGACGGGACAGATGTGTTTAAGCTGGCAGGGAAAGTAAAATGGAGGAGGAGGGGTGGAGAAACTTCCCCCAAGGCCCTGCAGCTTTCATTGAAACACTTCCTGGTTCTGAACTTAAATCCCCCCTCGTCCCTCCCTAGGGTGGTATCCCCTGACCGGCTGCGTTTCATCACGTGACGGAGAGAACATTGTGCTGGCGTTAAAAAAAAGCAGGCTGTAGCTCGGTGTGTACAGACCTGGATAACACGACACATATGGGACGAATTGTGTGACATAACGGCTCCATGTGACTTTCCCCCGCTCTCTTATAAACCTTTATACCTCATATAATCACAAGTATACGTGTTCAGACACACAGAGCTCTTCTGTCAGACTCTGGTGGGATGAGAACAGAGCATGCGACCTGGATATGAACAACACAGAGAGACCGGGCGCTTTGAGAACAGTTCAAATTCTGTTTGCAAATGCTTTAATAAACACACAGCGCACAGACACAAACACAAGATTCAAAGGTTTTATTTCATATGAACAAAGCTACAGTGTAGAAATGGCAATGAAAATCTTATGACCATGAGCTCCTCCAACAATCCAACATATATATTTTTAGTTTTCGCTGCTATGGACAATCTTGCACTAATGTACATTCCCAAAGTTATTGAAGTGACTGTTGTTTTGTATATACATCGATTGTTGTGGGCTTTTTTTTTATCTTAAAGGTCCCATGTCATGCTTTTCTGGTTATTACCCGTCCCCCGTGTTATGTAGCTTTTTCTGCATGTGACCAGTCTGCAGAGTCACAAACCCTCAAAGTACACCCTGTAGCGAGTAAAACTCTAACACAGAAAAGACCTGTCTATGCTGCCCCAGAACGCGTCGTTGGAGATTTCTCTTTTTCCATTTCTTTCTTCCTGGTCATAGTGACGTAACGGTCATAGTGACGCAACGGCTCCGCGGATTTGGACCAATCCGCGGAGCTCCTCACACACACACTCATTCAGCCTTATCTTTTCTCAGCGAGCCCGCAACGTCCCCACGCAGCATTCTCATCTGTTTGTCATTACCGGTGTCATTTTCTGGTTGCTAACAAAAGCCATTGTAACACATAAACACTGATGTTCTGCTGTAACGGTGGTTGACTCATCAGAACAGAGTGGGCTGACCAATCAGAGCGCAGTGGGCTCATAGGGAGGGGGGGGTGGCAGGAGCTCCAACAAGCCGTTTAGGACAGCGAGTGAATACACATAGCCTACTATACAGAGATGCTGTATGAGAAACCAATGTCATTTTGGAACATTGAACAATGTAAATCGATTCTAGTAGACCTCAACAATGGAATTATGATCAGTAGAAATGGCCATGACATGGGACCTTCAATGTGTGCACATGTATGTGTGTCTGTTGATTGTGTATATATAGGATATACATATTTTATACATATTTATATATTCCGGGTTGTGGGAAATAGTATTTCGATCTCCTTGTCTGTACACACAAACTGAAATATTGACAATAAAGTTGACTTTGATATATAATAAAATACAAAATAAGAAGTATTGCAAAAAGTCTATATACATGTGAATATGATATTATGTTCTACACCCCTGTGTTTTGTTTGCACTAATCCAGTTGGGTAGAAAGGGAAGGAAAAAAAGCTTTTGAAATGAGAAACCTCCATCAGCAGCCCCAGCGCACCCCTCCAGCAGCAGGAGAACACGGGCCTCTGTTGTCTCAGCCGGAGCCCTTTGGATACTTTCTGAACCTTTCTCCGACGCACAGCATAGAGGCCTTGTTGTACTGAGGAGCATGTGAACGCTCTGCTGACTGGAGTGTGGTGGGCAATGTGACTCCTTACTGTAACAAGGTCGGCCTGCGCATAGGAAGGCCTAGATATAGGCTATTATAGACTTACAGTGTGTGTGTGTGTGTGTGTGTGTGTGTGTGTGTGTCAGTATTTTATAATGACAGTGCAGGAATAAGAAATGCTAAATTATGAATATCGTTACATAGAAAAGAGTAATTTTAGAGCAGGTTTTAGACACTGAATTCAATCATTGTGTCCCTCAAATCAGGCTAATCTGCTAGTTCCTGCTAAAGTCCATTAAAGGTCACCTATTGTGCAAAATCCACTTTTTCACGTCTGTTATACATCACCATGTGTCCCCTCTGTGTAAAGAGACTCTGAAAGTTTCAGGAACAAAGATTCTCTCTCTTTTTGTCCTGATCCATTTCTATAAAAACCTGTCTGAAGATGAGCTGATCAGATTTTGGCCACTTTATGATGTCATAACGATGTTTTGTCTTGTGTAACCATTAGCCAATCAGCAACCAAGGTAACCCCCCCTTATCACCTGAATCTCCTCCTAGAGCACCATTGAGTTCTTTTTAACCAAATCTCTCTCAGAGGGGCGTGGGGAGGGGCTCCTTATTTTCATCCAAAGTAACAGACAGAGAATCAGCACTTTGGAAACAGGGCTGAAACAGAGGGGATTATGGGTAATGCTGCAAAGATCTGTTTGGTGTTTCAGCCAATCAGAGACATGTTCTGTATATATCTGAGACCTATACTATATTGATGAAAAACAGTATAATAGGGGACCTTTAAGATGTTCAACATTAACAGGTAGTGTTGCATTATGGCCACAGGTTCTAGATTTAAAATTCAAATATTCAAAGGCTTACATTACAAGTAATTTGTTAGTTGCTTTTATCCAAGCAACTTACATACATTCAGTACTGTGGACACAAACCCCACAGGAGCAATCTGGGGTGAAGTGTCTTGTCCAGGGACACAACAACATGCTGACTGCAGTGGGACTTGAACTTGTTATCCCCTGATTTGAAGTCCAGCACACTACCCACTGAGCCACAGCCTCCCAGCTTAATTGTCATATGCACAGTTACAGTGTTGTTTTGGCAAGAATAATCTAAAGTCCCAGGCTTCACCAACAATGACATCTAAATATATCTAATACTCAATAAAAAGAGTGCAAGAGGAAAGAGAATATTTCTAGTGACCAAATGCACGTAGATGCAGAAGTAATGTGATGTAAGATGTTCGCCATGCTGGTTGTGTAATATGTCTTCGTTCTCAGCAGGTGAGATTATGATAACTGCTACACTAAAGCTACGTGTTGTTGTTGCTGTTGCAGAGTGTTTTTATCTTCTTTGGAACTCTGAGGCGGAGAACAGAACAAATTTCCCTGCAGGGACATAAAAGTACATCTTATCTTTCTCATCTTATGTAAAAATGGTCTGTGAAAAGCCCTCTATTACAGAACAACATCACAGAGTTGGATCAATCTTTCTCCGACAGTGACAAACTAAGCTTCACAAATACAGTGTTTGATTTGGGGCCATTGTGTTTTACAGCGCTGTTCTGAATACAAGCCTTTTCAGAAACACAAATTCTCGCAAATTAATTGACAAGGCTTTCTTGCTTTAACAACAGACTACAGGTGTTATAAAGACAACTGAAATGAACGGAGGAGATGGAGGAAAATACGCTTTTTTTATGTGCAGATGATATTTGTTGGTGTTAAGAAACCATGTTAACCCAGTTCCTCCGATCATGGAAACAGATTCTCTCAGATTTCAGAATACACGGTCACTGGCAGAAATCAAAGGAGTTGCCTATATCTGCACGCTTTACATCAGATATGGTTACTTCCAACTTCAAATGTGTCCGCACTTGTATGAAATACTTTGGTATATCACTACGTGCCAGACCAGAACTGAAAACAATTAAAGCCAGTTTTACAGAGGATAAAGCAACACCTAGAAAACCTAGGAATTATTAGAACAAAGCTTATTGGGGAAAATCAATTTCCACATGACCATTAGTCTTACATGTAATCATAGATGCTGCAGATAAAGTTGCCGAGCAATACTTTTAAACAATTTAAATCACTTAATGAAGCTTTTCCGTGGGAAGGAAAAGAGCCTCAAATTGGTTTTAAACAGATTCAGACCTCCAAAGTATTGAGCTATTTAAAATGGCATATTGAAATACAGAAATGTAAAAAGCATTGTAGCCGGAAGGGGAAAAGGAAACATTAGTGCAAATAGAAATAAATACAACAGACCTATTTAATGAGGAGTTATGCTCATTTTCAGCTTCATATTTGTATTTGGTGCCTCTATTGTGACTGTAATGTTCAACCAGAGCCCAGTCTGCTCTGATTGGTTAGCTGGCCGGCTCTGTTGTGATTGGTCAACCGTTTACAGATGTCCCGACCCTTAGCCTATCACGTACAATGTGTTGGAGCGCTAGCCAATAGAAGCGTGAGTGTCACATAGTGATGCCACTATGTTCCTGAAGTAAACAAAGGAATCCAATGGAGCGTTACAAGCAGGTAGGGAGTGTGTTGGAGAGAAACTCTGCAGGGAACACAGGGATTTCAGCCTTTGCAGACCATTTACATGCACAAAAAGCTATAGAAGCTTCCCCACATTTCTTTCTTTTTGGTGTCTATATACGCCGGGATCCGGAGTCATGGATGATCCTGCGATCCTGTGTCATGGATCGCGATTCCTGGATCTTGAGTCGTGGCTGTGGTCGTGGATCATAAGTCCTGGATGGATATCCTCGTGGATTCATCTTCTTATTATAGACACATGCATTTCCAAACATTTGGACTACCTATGTTGCAAATGTATTATCTTTTCAATTTACACACGGCATCTATTGCACGTCTGTCCGTCCTGGGAGAGGGATCCCTCCTCTGTTGCTCTCCCTGAGGTTTCTCCCATGTTCCCCTTTAAACTGTGGGGTTTCTCTGGAAGTGTTTCCTTGTACGATGTGAGGGTCTAAGGAAAGAGGGTGTCGTATTGTCATACTGATATTCTGTACAAACTGTGAAGTCCACTGAGACAAATGTAACATTTGTGATATTGGGCTGTATACATAAACATTGATTGATTGATTGACAGAACTAGAGGAAAGTGAGAAGCCCCTAAAGCACAATAGGGCCTTTTTAAATGCGAATAAATAACGTATTTTCCTGTGGCGTCACCCTCAGGCCAAGCTTTACTGTCCCCCCACAGGTAAAGAAGTCAAATCCAACAATTTCATTGACAGTCTCGTGGTATTCTACCATGGTTGTAGATTTAACCTCACTAATCTATAAGTCACTCCCCTTTTCTCACTTGTGTAGATTCAGCTCATGGTTAAACAATAGAGGACTGTTCTTTTAACATGCAGTATACACTCACTATACTATCTCTGTTGTGCAGCACATGACCGTGCATGTGTTTACACGCCATCTGCATGTCGGCATGTGTCCGCACGACTACCGCAGCCTAAATGTGGGAATATCTTCAACATGTTGTGCGCTCTGTGAGCATCCGTCGCATCTGGAGGTCCTCGGGGAGGAGCAGATCTGTTAAATGCGCCGCAGCTACTGGAATCCCACTCATCTGCTCTGGAGTGAGCAGGCATAAACAGGAACCCCTGGGAGCCGATAATATGTTAAACGATCTGACTCCAGTCCTGCTCAACCATATCCAGCCCAGGCAGTATGCAGAGATATGAGGGTGTGATGTGTGTGTGTGTGTGTGTGTGTGTGTGTGTGTGTGTGTGTGTGTGTGTGTGTGTGTGTGTGCGACAAGAGTTCTGTGGGGGTATTATGGGTACTGCTGCCTTAAGATGAATGACACTAAGCCGAGAGAGAAACAGTTGGGGAAAAAAAGGAGAAGACGGATACATAACCAAGAGAGGACTGGATGAAATGGAGTGGAATTGCGAGAGCTGGCTTTGTGGGAGCAGTTCAAAGGCGGTGGATATATCTCTACAGGCTGTAATGCAGCCACATATATGCAGAGATATGCTGTGATCCACGTATACACACACAGATAACAGTATAGGTGTGTTTCAACTAACACAGGATCAGAGAGCAAATGATGGCTGGCGGTGAGAGGGTGTCAGACGGAGACTTATCAGCTTGTCCTCCACCTGTTCTGGTACACCGGAGGGAGCAGGGCGAGATACAGAAAGAGCATAGGAGATACAGACACAGAGAGAATGAGAGAATAGGGGATACAAAAAGAATGAGGAGGAGATTCAAGGAGAGGAAGATTTAAGCAGACACGTGGAGGGGGAAAGAAAGAGGTCTAGGGAGACAGGGGATGAGAAAGTGGAGCAGAAACAGATAATGGGTGGAGGAAGGAAGTGATGGAAAGTGAATGAGATGGAGGGAAAAAGAAAGCTCAAGAGGCAGAGAAAGAGAAAGAGGTCGAAGAAAGATAGCAACAGCGTGAGAGATAGACAGCGAGAGGAGGGTGGGTGGCAGGGAGACGGAGAAGTGGATATCTCAGGCCATTTCCTGTGATGATAGCCAGAGGCTTATTTTTCACCTCCCTCCAATCACCCCCACCTCAATCCCACCTAACCACTCTTCTGCCACCCACTCTAACACACACACTCACACACTAACTCACACGCTGGCATACAATTTGATTGCGATTCGTCAACCTCTGTCTGGCTACTGTAAAATGCACGGCCGAACGACAATAATGAAGTCCGGGAGCATCGTGTTTCTCGGCCCATTCAGCCCTGTTCAACAAGTGACTGCTTCACAATAATTACATCTCATTTTATTCATTGTCAGTGAATTACCTGCTTGAGTGGCCCCGCACAATGGCACCCCGAGATGTGGTGAGATGGGCGGGGCTGTGGGCTCTGGTGTGTGTGTGCGTGTGTGTGTGTGTTAATGTATGTTCCTGTGAATGGCTGCTATTTGACCCGTTAAATTCTCCTCAGAATGCTGTTAGTTGTTAGCAATGCTTTTAGCACCTCGGTTGTTCATTCTGCTATTTTTATTACATATTTTCACATAGAGATGCCTGCGTATACTGGAACTAATGCTTGCTTCAAACTTATGCCCTGATTTTCCATTTGCTGGAAGTTTTTAGAGGTCCCAGACAAAAGCCCTGCACCAGACGCTGACCCTGGAAAAGTGGTCATTTCTGAGTCAAATATGCAGACTCTTGTGTCAAGTCAGAAATGCATTTCGAAACAACTTCCCATATCAAACTGGGTTAGCTTTACACTTTTATGGCAGAATTATTGTAAAACACACACGAGGTAAAATACTTTAAACAACAGCCTTCTAATGCTACAGGTTTTCTTTCGCTGACCCACAGACGAGTCATTTCTGCATCAAATATGGAGATGCCCTGATTTGTTTGATTTATTTGATTTGATTTGTAAATCCTTGAGCTACTTGTGCTGTCAAAAACTTATCTTAGCAAACTGTGTTAGTTAAACACTTCTATGGTCGAGTTGCACACAATTAAAGCTCTTTGAAAAACATAGCATCATAATACATTCATGCTGTAATGTAACTGGTACTTTTTCCATTTAAAGAGAACATTTAACGTTCTTATTTTATACATGTAGTCCTCTATCCACTTTTCAATTGTAGTTTCCAGGAGAGTTTTCATAATTGGGCCGAATTGTTTTGTGTTTGTTGTTGGCAGTGTTCTTGGAAATGCAGATGGGCCGAATGCTATAAGCAAAACATATTGAATTTATTAAATAATTAAAAGACAGATGTATGAGTAGTATCATTATTCTTCTGTCATCCTTTTTGCAACAAAAGCAAACATGTCAACTGTATACTATAGACACAATAAATCACATTTCATCTCCAAAAGGATTGATGGATTGGTCTAAAACTGAATTTGAAAACTGAATTTCCCCTTGGGGATTAATAAAGGGTCATGTTCTTCTTCTTAAACTGGTTTTCAGCTGCATTTTCAGTGATTTGTTTTACAAGACGACCCTATAACTACAAATTAAAGTTAACAAGGTGGTATGGTTATGTTGAAAGCTCAGAAAAAGCCTCTAATTTAATAGAAAAATGGCAAGAAAATACAAATGAGGTGTTAGTCATAAGCCTCACTTATTTATTACTCACTTGTATTTTTTTTAAATCTAAAAAGACACCAGTATTTTCCCGGATTTCCTTTTCTAATAGAACCTAGAAATAGTAAGTCTCATATTTCATTGTGGCTGCACAACATGGGTACCTTACAAGTGAGTGTGGGTTTGCAATACGAAGTACATTACAGGTTAACCTTTCCTTTGTATGTTTGTCTCTGAAGTATGTTTGTGCTAGTGGGCTGTTTGCTCAGACTGCTGGCGAAGGGGAGAAGATGTAGTTGTAAATATTTAATGTTGTTGCCTGGCATTAGACCTGAGGCAGAAATGAACACCTGACTCTCACGAGCGGCCAGCGTCGAGAAGCATTCGGCGAGCAGAAAGACACAGATCGAAAAAGTGCAGGGGAGAATACATCTAGAATATTCCTTTTTCTCACTCTCTATGGATTTATTTAGTTTGTGGCAATGAGACAAAATGTTTTAATAAAGTGTGCAATAAAATGAGATGAAGAGATGTGAGCAGTAAGTTGACTATTACGGCCCCTATACACGGCGGCGTGCATTGCCGCTTCAACGCTATTGCCCATTCACTTTGAATGGGGTGACGTCAAGATTGGCCAAACTGCATTGTGGGAGCAAAGCGTAGCTTCTCTCGCGGTGCTCGCTGCAAAAGTAGAGCAATGTTCTACTTTTGCCGCCTCGACGGAGGAGTCAGCCAATCGAATCATATGCCAGTACAAGCTCTAGCCAATCAAACCGCGTGCTTGTGTGTCCGGGGCGGGAGATTCATGTGATTGGTTGTTGGTCGAGGTTTCAGCCCCCCCCCGCCGGCAAGTGACAACGCACGCCGCCGTGTGTAGGAGCCGTAACGGTACGTCCAAACAGCAGCGTTAAAAAAATCTTCCAGCGCTTCTGCCCATTCACTTTGAATGGGGTGGAGTCACTTTACCTCACTTTTCGCCAAACTGCATTGTGGGAAGCAAAGCGGAGATTTCTAGGCATCTCAGGATTCAACTTTTGAATCTTCTGAAGCTTTCGGTGGAAGCGTCAGCCAATCAAATCATATGCCAATACAAGCTCTAGCCAATCAAACCGCTGCTTGTGTGTCAGGGGCGGGAGATTCATGTGATTGGTTGTTGGTCGAGCTTCAGACACGCCCGCCGGCAAGCTTTTTCCAAAGCCGCTGGGTGGACGTACCATAAGGCTGTGTGGCAAAGTCCCATCATGCATTTCATCTGCAGAAGTTTCATCACTGCTGATATCTGACGAGAGAGATGTTATTTGGATAAGGTTGAGCAATAAGTGATGATTGACAATATGTTATTGGGTAAACATGATGAATGATAACACCTAAAGATTCTCTAAATATCAGCTTTTGGTGAAAATTGCTTAGAATTTTCTGGTTGTGACCTGAACAAATATCACCACAAAATGCCAGGATGCCGCTGAACCACATCGGTAAACAATGAACCACAGCACTCTGGAGAAGAGTATACGGTTGGAGATTTCATTCTTCAATTTAATCCGGCTTTGTATGATTAAAATCAATATGAGCATCGACCTGACGCAGTCCACCATTGTTTTGTTGTGAGCGGCGTTGCTGAGAAAGTCAGCGACGTAAACGCGAAGTTGGAAAACGCAACCAGTTGGCGCTTAGAACTACTTTGTGAACCCAATAAGCACCAGCACAGATCTCGAGCTGAACTGATTTTCAGTGGAAAAGGTGTAAAGGTAACATTTGTGCTTCTTTTGGCTAGCGCTCCAACACATTGTACCTGATAGGCTAAGGGGCGGGACATTTCTAAGCGGTTGACCAATCACAACAGAGCCGGCCAGCTAACCAATCAGAGCTGACTGGGCTCTGGTTTCAGACAGAGGGTGAAAAGAGGTGCTGCAGCACAGGCAGTATGAGACAAATATTAAAGCATGGAGACATGTCACAGGAGAGACACAAAATACTAATATTAACCTGACATTTGCAGAATATGGCCCCTTTAAACAAACCTTACCTTAGTACGTTTTAGTTATCTAACTTGGCCATATCCTAACCAGATCATAAAACACTCATATAAATAATGGTGTGGCTAGTTCAAGAAGTTAATATCAAAATGGCAGTCTTCTTCTCTTAGGTTTCAGGGCTCTTGGTCATTTGTTTGTTTCAGATGTGTTGTCAACGTCTCGGTTTTTGTTGATATTTGTTCTTTATTACAAATATCAAGGCCATGCTGGTTTTTTTAAGATCTGAAAGGGAACTGCAGAGTCAGGTTGTAATTCTCTATGGGTTTGTCTCTACAACTAACACCTTTGACCTTACACGTAGCTATTTTCAAAGTTATTATAGAAATATTGATTGGCACCACCTCAACAGTAGTGGTTCTGTGTGTGTGTGTGTGTGTGTGTGTGTGTGTGTGTGTGTGTGTGTGTGTGTGTGTGTGTGTGTGTGTTTGTGTGTGTGTGTGTGTGTGTGTGTGTGTGTGTGTGTGTGTGTGTGTGTGTGTGTGTGTGTGTGACTGAAAGACTGAGTTTCGTAACGTGGCCTGGCGATAATCTCTCCAGACTCTTTGTGAAATAGATACACTGACTAAGCTTCTAATACAACTGCTGTCATTCCTCCTCCTTAATTGTGTGCTGTAGGTCAGTGTTGGTATAAACCAGTGTCTGCACGGCTGCTTTCGGAAACATTTTTCGTCACTTTTTCCCCTCGGGATAAGCCTGGCTGTGTCATTCTCCATCTATCCAGACCTCTGCTGCATCGATAGGAGCCCTGCTGGCTTTTCCACCTCCCTTGGCTGAAGCAGTGAGCCATTTGGAAAATGAGTTTCTACACTTGGGTTTCTACTTAGCATTAATAGCAGAAGTATCACTCCGTCTCCTTCTCCTCATCTACTTTCCCTCCCTATCTGTCCATATGCCTCGCTTTCTGTATTTCTCGGTGAATTGATATTGCTGATGTGATGTGAATGTCTCCTCTGCCTTTGGGGTTTCTTGTCTGACCGAGCAGATTTTTTTTCTGTGTCCTATATCAAGTTGTCAGCCTTGGCTGTCCACCATCCAGTATGCTTGCCCATCTGTCTGTGTCTCTCTCACTCTGCTAATCCTGCCTTCCTTCTTCTTCCTCATCAGTTTTAAACACTCGCTGGTATACTCCTTCTGCAGGGACCAGCCAAAAGAATAAATGCCTATAAATCTTATTTTACTGGCCAATCTTTGCATGTCCTTAAGCATTTCGCCTTTGAATGAAAAGCAAAGAAATCACCCAAATAAAACAAATAACAGTTTATAAAGTCATATAAAAAGCCAGAAACCATGGCTACCAATTTGTATTTATACAGATGTTCACCCTATTATTTATTTATACTTAATATCAGTAGTGGAAAGTAACTAAGAATATTCTCTCAAGTACTTTACTTAAGTACAAGTCTGATGTACTTAAGGCTGAGTATTATCAGTTAATTAATGCTACTTTTTACTTCTACTTTGTATCTAACAGATGTATTCATTTGTTAAGATATACAGTACAGCAGCAGTATACTAAATTATTAAAATTAGCACCACCTTTGCCAGCTGTGACGAACACGTTAATGCATCAATAATTATAATCCAGCTTTTTGGATTGTTTATTTCTAGTCTTTTGATTTCACTAATGTGCAATGCCTTGTCTTTTTATGCTGCTGCAACGCAACATTTCTCAAATTGGGATCAATAAAGTACTTATTTTCTTATCTTATCTTATTCCGAAATATACCCGAAATGGGACATATTTTCCTTTATATCTTCTAATTATATTCTGATGCCAAAATATTTGGACTTTCACTATGTTGTAGGACTTTTACTTGGAACAGAAAATGTCTACAATTTAGTTCAGCTACTTTTACTCTGCTGAACGTCCACTAAAAACTGCTGTGTTAACATTCTGCCATCAACATTAAGACGTACGGCTTGGCTTGGCTCAGAAACATAGCTTCAGAACTATGTTATTAAATATATGTCTGAAACAGTTTTGACCTTCCATTATCAATGGGCATTGGAAAGAAGGTTTTATATAATATGTCTTGAAGTGGCTCAAAATCCATTATTTTTGAGGGCTCTTGTGTCCAGAGAGCAGCCAGAAACTCCACATAATGCCTGTCTGCCTCTCTCTCTCCCTCTTCTTCTTCTATCTTCACTTCTTCTTCTGTTTTCCTCTCAGCTCTGTCTCTCTCTTTTCATTCTGCCATTAGTTCAATCCCATTATTGACATTTCTGCCAAAGCACTGCACAAAATGCAGTTTCAAACAGCAGTCATCAACAATTCCCTCTCTGTTTTCTCCCTCCACTTCTTCTCTTTTTCTGCCTTTTCCTTTTCAGACAATGGCTGGCGTGGACAGACAATATACAGCTGTCATATCACCCCCCCCCCCCCCCCCCCCCCCCCCCCTCCATTCCTTGACTCCGCCTCCACCAACATCTGTTATGTCCAGTCAGGCTCTGGGCAGAGTGGTGAGGGGGTGGACGCGGAGGTCAAACCAATCTCGAAGCAGATTGTAATGACTTCCTGTGTCCCGTCCTTCCTTCCACGTCCTCGTCTCTTTCTTGGTGGAGCTTCCAGGGGGCTTCTGGGAAAGACGTCTCAACTCTGAATGGGTTACTGTTTCCCACACGCTGTTGTCCAGCCGGATTCCCACCATCATTACCACAGTGGATGAGACAGAGAATGGCATGAGCAAAAAACGAGCATTCACACAAATAGACATCAGGTTTATATACTGAATATATGAATGCATGATTGGAACTTCCCTGTTTATAGAGTCCTGACTGCCTCACAGTGAGCCATATGGCCACGACTGACAACATGAAGTATAACTATGGAGTACACACAGTTTCAGTGAGCGCCTTATGCTCAACACAACCAGCTGAAGACACTTTGAAAATAGATCAAGGTTTCAAACTCCTGAAAACGATGGATTGGCAGCACAATGTTTGCATTTTGAGAATGTTACAAAAACTCTGCAAAATCCCAGGTGAACAGTGGCGGTTCTAGACCAATTTAGCAGCTTCTGGGGATCAGGTATTTTAGGAGAGGGGCACATTTAATGCGCGACAAATACACAAAGGCCGTGTAATGAAACATTTTTAATTCAGTACAAAGTCATAGCCAACCAAAAAACATAAAATACCATTATTGGTGTTTTTTTAAATAACATATTTTAGTCAATGTCAAAGTTACTACTAATCTTGTTTGATTATATTATTGAAAAAAAAATCCAGATGAGATTAATGAACACTTTGCTTCATACATTTTTCTCTAGCCGTTTACTTCTATGAACTCAGGATATTATCTATTATATTATCAGGTCTAGCCAGAGCAAAATTGAGAAGCACCTGTGTTGAAGTAAATTTAAAAAAAAAAATACAATCTGTTGGATGTCTGTTATTGGATTCAGACAATGGTTTGGGGGCATATGAACAGCTGAAGTTGAGGTGTGGACTGGATTGATAATTGTAGAATTGGCCCATTCAGTGGTGCTCCTACGCACTGATAGAATCTGACATGTTTTAGTCATTTTTCAGTGTCTGTGTTCTTGCTTTTGGCTATTTGAATTTAGTGTTGTGACCCTAGAGATAGCCATGTTTGCCAATGTCCACCATTGTGTCACACTGAAATATCTCTGCAGCTATTGGATGGATTGCCACACATTGTGTACGGACATTTATTTCTCTCAGAGGAGGAAACCTAATGACTCACTGACTTTTTTCACTCGCGCCATGGGCAAGTTAACCTTTTTGGTTCAGAGTGAAATGTCTCCAGCATTAGATTTGGTACAGGCAGTCGTGGTTCCCTCAGGATATAGACACATATCCAGTGCTTTTGGTTTATGACCAAACACCCTCAAAACTAATGACATTCCTGCTAGCTCAGCTGTACTTTGTTAAACTTTCAGTCACCAGCATGCTAACATCTTCATTGTTATTAGCATGATGACGTTGGCATTAAACATATCCACAGAAAAAGCTTATGGTTTTAAAGTAATGCAACCTTGTATTTCCTAAAATGTGACTCCAATCAAGACAGGATATTTTAAATATAATCAATTCTGTTCATGCAAATGTTTAATTTTTTGCTAGGCCCAGCAAACACACACACTGTTTAGTCTATACTCTTCCAAGACCAACACCTTCTCAATCTGCTGCCTCAGTCAGAGAGGGGGCTTTCGGCCCAAACTGCCATCTAATTAAGAAAGAAATTAGTGCGCCCCGGGGTTCTGACTAAACTTTGAACATGATCATCTTTCTTGCGGGTCCCCTTGGTCGCTGGTTCTCCTCTAGGAGCTTCCGCTGAGGCCGTAGCGATGCACGATCTACCCATTTGTCTGTCTGGCTAATCAGCCCGGCCATTCACATGGAGATGGCAGCTATCCACCAAGAAAACCCAGGAAGGACAATCCGCCCATTACCATGAATCTTTCTTAATCAATCTGTCCTCTTCCTTTTATTCTACAGTTCTTTACTCTCTCATTGCGGGGCCATTTTCCTCGGAGATCTTTCTCTTCATTTTCTCCTGGCTCCATTTCTCTGTCTGGCTGAAAAACCACTGAGGACCTGCCAGTTCTCGAAAGCACTCGGCTGCTTCTTGTGTCTGCCTCCCAGTCGCAGCTCGGTGGGGGTGAGGCGGAGGACACCGTGTTACATTTGAGTTAAAAGGCAGCGCTAGCGGGACGCATCGCTGCGGGCCTCTTACGCTTAAACAGAGCTTAGACAATGAACGACTGGTGACAACGCAGAGATGATAGCACCTCGGATACTGCTTAGCCAACTGTGAGGTCTGGCAGTGACTGGTGTTGCTGTGTCATGTCTGACAGCAGCGAAATGCAGTCAGCACGTCAGGCATGCTGCTGCCGGGGCGATGTGCATGTTAAGCCTGATGAGTCAGATGGAGCTAGATGATGCCCTGAAGAAGTCATCACACACTTACATACTAACATGGAGCTTTGCCACAACACATTTCATATCCCAACAAAGTGTATTAAGTTGTCACATTTTTTAACAATCTGCTGCAAATGGAAATGAACTGTTTACACACAATATACATTTAACAAATGTAATAATACTTGCAATAATAAACCAAAACCAACATTTGATAAAGCTAAGGTGGATGATTTAATACATTTAAATTGTTTAGGAAGGCTATACTGTAAGTATATGTTATAATAAGAAGTATTTCTTTAGGAATGAAGATATCTATTTTGGTTGATTGTTACATTTGGGTTATGGTTAAGTTATCTATGTATTATCACATATTCACGAAAACCACTGCAACATGAAATAAATAGTTACACAATTGCAGTAATATAACACGCACAACAAAGGGTAGTGTTACACGATTTGTAAATACCTATAACCTGTGTTTTGGTGTGTGTGTGTGTGCGTGTGTGTGTGTGTCCACAGCTATGTGGCCCTGGCAGAGGGTTGTGAGAAGTGAGCATGGCTGTCTGGTGTTGCCTGAGGACTGCAGGCTTTCAGCCATGACTGTGACAGAAAGCCAGGATGTCTGACATGTCCTCTGCTGTGTGACTAACTGTACAGTACACTCATGTGTGTGTGTGTGTGTGTGTGTGTGTGTGTGTGTGTGTGTGTGTGTGTGTGTGTGTGTGTGTGTGTGTGCGCGTGTGTGTGTGTGTCAGGTGTGTGTGTGTGTGTGTGCGCGTGTGTGTGTGTGTGTGTGTGTGTGTGTGTGTGTCATGTGTGTGTGTGTGTGTGTGTGTGTGTGTGTGTGTGTGTGTGTGTGTGTGTGTGTGCGTGTGTGTGTGTGTGTGTGTATGGGCTCAGAATAGTCTCATAATACACACATGCACACAGAAGGATTCACACTTGTATTTCATGATGTGCAAAAGGATTCACACTTGTATTTCCGGATCCACACTTGTGTTTTTCAATGCACACACAAATGTGTTCCGTTTCATATACATGTAAATAAAATCCAAACACAGAAAAAAGTTTTACATATGTATTTTTGATCCACACATATTTGTTTTCCGTTTGAAACCTCTGAACCTGCAAACACAAACCGCTTTCTGTGCACGGATCGCTGTGCATTCGTGTGTGGGTTTTTTGAGACTCCCCTGAGACGTACTTGTAATTTCTCTCATCTATAGCCAATCAGATGTCTCCTCCAGTCTAAGCCAATCACATGAGCGCGCCCCCACGAGGGTATGATTTCTTGCGTTCATGACACGTCCGGTCAGCTCGCTAAACAGAGGGCGGAGCATCAGGTGATCATGCAGAGCTGCATGTCTCCGTCAGACTCAGCAGCTGATCTGATCTCTCTCTCGCGTCCGGTTATACTTCACTCGCGTTTATGTCCATATCGATCAGATCCAGCTCTCCTGATCGGCCTTTATAGAGAGCACCGATCAAACTATTTAGAGTGAATATCGGCCGATAATGACCGGCGGGGCTCCCCCCCGTTGACAGCTCACTGGCTTCGTAGTGCACTGATCGATTAGGCTAAGCTAACCTCTAGCTGCTCCCTCCACACTCACAACAACTTCATAAAGACATCAGAATACCTTTATTAGTCCCACAGAGGGGACATTTATTTGCATAAATAAAGCAGCTGTATTCGCCATTCAGGAAACACACATTTAAAACGGTTTTGCCTGCCGTTTTTGTGTACACACAAGCATTCATCAATGGTTCGGAAAGTGGCGCTGTACCTTAATAATATAAAGGCTTGTATTTGTGTGCATTTCCTGTTCGGAAAGTGGCAATGTACTGAGAGTGGAGGTGTCCTGAGATTAGCGCATGCAGTCAGGCTCCATGGACCTGTCAGCTCCGTACTGCGCAAAATGCGTACATGAAGCGCTACGTCATGAACGCAAGAAATCTACCCTCGTGGGGGCGCGCTCATGTGATTGGCTTAGAATTTAGGAGACATCTGATTGGCTATAGATAGAACAAATTACAAGTACGAATCGGCTGACCGTCAGGGGAGTCTCAAAAAACCCACACACGAATGCACAACGATCCATGCATAGAAAGCGGTTTGTGTTTGCAGGTACAGAGGTTTTAAACAGAAAACAAATATGTGTGGATCAAAAATACATATGTAAAACTTTTTTCCGTGTTTGGATTTTATTTACATGTGTATGAAACGGAACACATTTGTGTGTGCATTGAAAAACACAAGTGGATCATGAAATACAAGTGTGAATCCTTCTGTGTGCATGTGTGTATTATGAGGCTGTTCTGAGCCCATAGTGGACTAATTATGTATGAGAGATGTAAATCACTTTATCAGCCTCTAATGATACTAGACTGTGTCAAGGAGGCACTCACCTGACACTGTCCTAACATTACCCCTAACCCTAACCCTCACACGTTCACGATATAGACATTTAAGGAGGATAATTAGAGCTGATGTGGAATGCAAAACATCAAGGGAAAAATTCAAGATATATCCATGAAAAGTGCTTCACAAAAGTCTACAAATAAACCCACATTTGGTATCCATTTCCTCCAAACTGTGAAAATGTAACCAGAAACAGTTAACATACAAGAAACCACACACTCCTAAATACTCAGATGTAAATGCATTGTGTTTGTGAAGTAGTGAGTATATGACTGGATAAATAAGACTTTATGCTCTGAGAGTTGTGAGTTTGAAAACAGATGTTTTTTTCATTATAACAATTTTTTTTTTTCTGTTGTTAAATGCAGCACCAATTAACCTCCATGTGTCAAGAGTTTTCTAATTTTTTTGGGATTCTTTATTCACCGTGAAGGCAGGTGAGAAAAACAAGTCTTTTCAAGGCTAGGGTAACCACGGGAGGAGAATTTGAGATACAAATGGTCATTATGAGGGAGAAATATTCGTTCAATAATCAGTTAGTTGTGATGTGGTAGTGGGGGACTCACTGTTATGGTTGAGAGCAGAATGGACAAAAAATGTAGGAAAAGGTTCGAACAACAAAATACCTTTAATTCCAGGTGAAATGTCAAAGCAGAGTTTAACAAAAGCGAGAAACTCTCCAACACACATAAGACAGAACAAGGATCTGAACATTACTAACAGAAGACAACCAGAACTTGAACAGAGTAATCACAAAGGCTAGTCACACCTGGGGAGGGAAGCTGAAACACAAAAACACACGGTGAAGAGAATCAGGTTATCAAACAGGAGGGGAAACACAGAAACAGGGGCCGGTTCTCAATGTCGAGTAAACCTGCTATTTCAAGTATACTACGTCATCGAGTGGCGCCGAAGGACCGTTTAAATGCATGTTAAATGCCCAGCATTCGGCGCCACTCAATGACGTTGTATACTTGAAGTAGTGGCTCTGCAGCAGGTATACTCAACATTGGGAAACGGCCAGTAAGTATAAACAGACATGGCATGGGGTGAACACTTTTCAAAATAGAACAGGAAACAAAGACTGATCGGAGCACTCACCTCCCATTTGAGGACAAAAAAATGGTCCCCACAAGTTTTTGGTGAAAGGTTCACTCCACCAATTACACACATTAGGATCTGTTTATTTGCCACAAGGACAGTCTGTGGAAAAAAAAGTGTATGACGCACTTGGTGGCTCTGAAGGACGCTTTCTGAAACCAGAAAAGTGAAGAGTTTTCTCCAGTTTTTAGATTCTCTATTCACCGTGAAGGCATGCGAGAAAACATGTTTTTCTTCAAGATTTCAAGGTACAATGGGATGAGCATTTGATATACAAATGGTCATCACGAGGGAGACGTATTCCTTTAATAATGCAGTGGGTTGTGATGCCTGCTATTCAAATTAGCTCTAAGATGTGAAGTGATTCTGCAAGTAAACAACAGGTTGCCACACAGATAAGAACCTCAAATGTAATCATTTGTCCACAGGTGTGTTATGGGATGTCTAAGAAGGTTTAGCATGTGTGTGTGTAAGTGTGTGTGTTTGTCCAACAGCCTGTCACAGTGGGCAGGCAGATAGCACTAGCAGAACAGAGGAGACTCACAGTTGTTTACTCCAGAAGAGGAAATACGAGTGAGAAGTGTTGAGTGTGGATAAGCAGCCGTCTTCTTAATTCCTCGCTGAGAAAGTGTGTTTGCTTCTCAGAAACTTCTTGTCAAAAGCTTCTCTTAACCGCCCCTCCGGCCAGCCATGACTTTGTAATGTCAAGAGAGGAGAGAAAGAAGATTAGTGAAGACAAAGGGGATGAGGAGAGTAGAGGGAGATGGGGGAGAGGAAGTGAACGATGGAGACAAAAAGTTAGAGGAAGAGAAAAAAGATTTGTGGGGAAGGCCTCTAAATCTGTACTACACATCCCTACGAGCAGTTAAAGTGTAAAGGGGGATTAAAGAAAGCATAAAACTAGGTTGGAAGAGGGTTTCTGAAATAGAACAGGACCCCTGAGAAGGAGGAAAGAGACAAGAAATGGGGGAGGTGGGCAGGGGGAGAGGATGAGAAAGGGGGGAGACATGGAGCAAGACAGAAATAGAAGACAGGAAGAGACGCCGCTCGGCCGGGCGGAAGTGGAGGGACAGAAATAGAAGAGGGGGAAACAGACGGATGAAGGGGGAGGGGTGGGAGGACGGAGGGGAGTGAGTGATGAGGAAGGTGAAGAGGAGGGTGAGAGAGAAAGTAGCCAACCATTACCTGGCACATACAGATGTGAAATGAGTTATAGCCCTGAGACCTGGACTTACACGCCTCCAGCTGTGTGTGTGTTCTTGCTTTACCCACATTGTGAGGACACAAGTATGGGGCCTCAACTGCCATTCAAGGACACAAAACTGGTCCCCAAGCAGGCAAGCAAGCTATTACGTTTTATAGATATACATTGGGGTTAAAGGACCACTACCCTGATCTCACACATTAGGGTTGGTTTACTTGTCTCAAGCGATGAAAAAATTAGTTTTCACGTACTTTGTGACTCTGAAGGAAGCTTTCTAAAAGCAGGGATGGAAACCGAAATCAGAATTGGACTTGAGACTTCAAATTCAGAATAAAAACCTTGCACGTTGTGAGGTACTCACAGGTTTTTATTATACATTTAAAGGGTCTCTTTGCCACTCTTTTGAATCTAACCTTACTTTTCAGTCTTGTTCCTTTACTTTAGTAACACACTATTCCATTCAACCAATCCGATTTTGCCAGGACTCTTGAAGCAAACCATGTTAACATCATGTTGATGTCAATCTTTTAAAACATTAATTCATGTCATGCAACAGGAAGTGAAGTTATGTTTGCCTTGCTTTGCCGTGATTGGACTACCTGAAAATAAAGGTATTTTGTGTGAAGTATACCCATCTCCTGGATTTGGGTCTTCCACTTTCCTGTGACACAAAGATTAATTTCTTAATGACTTTTTAAACCCCTTTGTAATTGGTCTCTGTCTGGGTCCCGTACTGTCACGAAGGTCCTAGATATGTGTCTATGATGCCTGTGTGTGGATCGAAACTCTGTGTGGATGGGTTCACATTGGAGGTACTTTAAAGGTCCCCTATTATAGTGTTTTTCATCAATATATCATAGGTCTCAGATATATCCAGAGCCTGTCTCTGATTGGCTGAAACACCAAACAGATCATTGCAGCATTACCCATAATCCCCTCTGTTTCAGCCCTGTTTCAAAAGTGCTGATTCTCTGTCTGTTACTTTAGATGAAAAATAAGGAGCCCCTCCCCATGCCCCTCTGAGAGATATTTGGTTAGGGGGGGGTTACCTTGGTTGGTGATTGGCTAATGTTTACACAAGACAAAACATCGTTATGACATCATAAAGTGGCCAAAATCTGATCAGCTCATTTTCAGACAGGTTTTTATAGAAATGGATCAGGACAAAAAGAGAGAGAATCGTTTTTTCTGAAACTTCCAGAGTCTCTTTCTACAGAGGGGACACATGTTGATGTAGAAGAGACATGAAGAAGAGGGGACACATGTTGATGTAGAAGAGACATGAAGAATAGGGGACACATGTTGATGTAGGAGAGACATGAAGAAGAGGGGACACATGATGATGTAGAAGAGACAAGAAGAAGAGGGGACACATGTTGATGTAGAAGAGACATGAAGAAGAGGGGACACATGTTGATGTAGAAGAGACATGAAGAATAGGGGACACATGTTGATGTAGAAGAGACATGAAGAAGAGGGGACACATGGTGATGTAGAAGAGACATGAAGAAGAGGGGACACATGTTGATGTAGAAGAGACATGAAGAAGAGGGGACACATGTTGATGTAGAAGAGACATGAAGAATAGGGGACACATGTTGATGTAGAAGAGACATGAAGAAGAGGGGACACATGGTGATGTAGAAGAGACATGAAGAAGAGGGGACACATGTTGATGTAGAAGAGACATGAAGAAGAGGGGACACATGTTGATGTAGAAGAGACATGAAGAAGAGGGGACACATGGTGATGTAGAAGAGACATGAAGAAGAGGGGACACATGTTGATGTAGAAGAGACATGAAGAAGAGGGGACACATGTTGATGTAGAAGAGACATGAAGAAGAGGGGGCACATGTTGATGTAGAAGAGACATGGAGAAGAGGGGACACATGTTGATGTAGAAGAGACATGAAGAAGAGGGGACACATGTTGATGTAGAAGAGACATGGAGAAGAGGGGACACATGTTGATCTAGAAGAGACATGAAGAAGAGGGGACACATGTTGATGTAGAAGAGACATGAAGAAGAGGGGACACATGTTGATGTAGAAGAGACATGAACAAGAGGAGACACATGTTGATGTAGAAAATAAATGAAAACGTGGATGTTGCACAACAGGTGACCTTTGAAGCCCAGCCTCAAACTGATGATAAAGAATGCCTTGAGCAAATTGTATTGGGCCGCAAAGTGACATTCAGACATAACAAGTGTGCTGTTTTTGAAAATTGTATTTCCTTAGCTTTGTTATCCATTCAGTGTAAAATACAAAATACAGAAGTGTGAATATTTTACATTTTTCAACACCCCCCCCCCCCCCCCCCCCTCCCACATAAATACCCACAAATATTCTACAAAATAAGTATAAATATCAAATGAAATAACAATAATATAAATTTAAATATGACGGTACAAATAAAATAATAACCCAAGAATAAAACATGTTTACAAAATGTATCCTAATGTATTAACAAACTAGAATTACAGTCACTTAAAATACACCGTTTTGGTAACTGTGCACTAAATTAACTGTGCACTACAGTATGTAAATGAATTATATTTGTAAAAATAATCCAACAATTGAACGATAGGTGATATAAATGCTACTCTATAAATGTCTGACGGAGTTGTTAATGGACTGCAAAGTGTATAGGAGAGTATATATTGTACAGAGCGTAGTGAAAGAGTGACCTGGCCTCAGCAACTCCAATAACAAGTCAAGAATTTCCATTGAATTGAGACACTGCTGCACCTGTTACACTTCCTGCGACAACAGGTGCATTTCTGTGCTAATACATTTCATGGTCAAACAGTGCCGTTTATTTCAGAAATTGAAAAACATTTGCCTTCGCTTTGAGAAACAAACATCGTGTTCTGGCTTTTGTCGACAGTTTGAGAGCATTTTAATTGGTTGTGTTGACGCTTGCGAACATATATTTGCCTATAATGCACATCTCATAGAAAGCTTTAACCCGCAAGCCATTTAATTTTTTATTTACAATATTTACACACACAAATATAAGACCACATACTGTGCAGCTGAAGGTTAAGAATAATGGAAACCTTTTCAGCCATTCATGCTTTTGGTTGAGGTCAAAGGATCAGCCATGTAACGTCTCGGGTGAAGGTCATGAACATTTCATGCCGTGTTCCTCCATGTTCCTCCTTCTCTTTCCCTTCCTATCTTTTTCTTTTTGCTCTCTCAAGCACACACAACAAGCACGCACTGTGGCTCTGCCCTCGTATCTGTTATCGTGTCAGTCTAAAAGTTTAAATAAAAGGGAATAGATGAGTTATCATTTCCAAAGTTGGAAATGTTATCTCTTAATAATGTAAATATTCTGCTTCATCCAGTATTTGCTGCTATTTAGCTTTTCAAAAACAGATTTTCTTTGCAGTAGTCAAAACACAGTTCGCTCTCCACTTGCTGTACATTAAGGCACACTCCTGTATTAACTAACAGAACCACACATTACATTTATATAACCACAATAACACAAAACAATGCCTCTTAATTGTGAGTCAGGGCCGTTTGTGGTTGACAGCTTTACGGTTGCAGGTTTGCAAAACTCATGAAGACTCAACTCTGATTCAGCCCAACTACAACTATCAGATACATTTGTGCACACGAGGAATTAGCATATGCAACCATTAATAGCACACTTATGGATTATGCTGTTAAAATATGCTCGTGAATCTTGTTTAAAAAGCAATGCAACACAGTAGCTGCATATTTTCATCAGCATCCTCATCTGTCAGTGAGAATCTGTGTATGCCAATCATTGTTTTTTCTAATTTTAATTGCCACAAGCATGTCTCCATACTGTATGCAACGCACATAAGCGTGGAGTACATCAACTTCCATTCATCTCTATTGATCTCTATTCACAGACATTTAGTAAAGCCGCCTGTTTTAGTTGCATCTGCTCAACGGATCAATATATATGAAGAGTTGCAGCTCACTGAAATCTTCTGTGATGCTGGAACTCACATTTCTTATTGATCTCCACTGTTATAATATAAAACCAGAATAAGTGTAGACATTTATTTATTTATAACCCCTGGATAAACTCTACGACGTGCAGCCTAATGTGGATCTTTCTGAAGGTGTCAGATCTTTCTAAAGAGAGGATTTGAAGCACCTGCTATTCCCTCAACTAGTGCTATGCAGATGGAAACCCTCAGGCTATATTCCACATGCATTTGAGGTAGGGGATAACATATAAATGATTCCTTTAGTTAGTCTTAGAAGGTGTCTGTAGTTAAATGTAAGTTTATAATGACTTAGTTTCACAGCATGATGCACCGTCTAAGTGGGAATTTTGTTTATTTGCTTTATTTAAGAAAAGTGGCGATAAGATTTTTCAAAGAACATATCAAGGTGGGACACGAAGCTGCAGTCTGAAAACTCCAAACTAGGAAACCACAGCACGCGCACGCGCACACACACACACACACACACACACACACACACACACACACACACACACACACACACACACACACACACACACACACACACACACACACACACACACAAAGGAATCACATGCCTTTTCATTCCAAAACAAACTGGCAACATGACAACAAAGAAGCAAACGGAAATAAATAATAAATAATGAGAATGCGGATGGATATTCTATGAAATGCCAAAACGTAAACTCACTGCAGTGAAATAAGTCCTCGCCTCCTGCTGAGAGCTGGAGAAGAACAGAAGCTTCCATTTTTTATTTCATTATGCACATCTCCTTTTTCTACTTGTTTACAAATCCAGCTTTCTATATTGTGCATTGTTGCAGCTCTGATTATTGTCCTTATTCCATATTTACTTAGAAAAATTAATCATTTTTGTCTAACCCACGCTAAATTGATTAAGCTTAATGAATGTAATTAAACCGATTAAGGATGTCAAAAGAACTGGATTGGATTTAAGTGAGGAATTAGGAAAAATAGAGGCACTTAGATCATGTAAAACAGAAATAGAATCAGCAAAAGGGGAAAAGCTGCAGAATGAGTGTGTGTGAGGGCGTTTTGGGTGCTTGCACACTATTTTAGGTCCATGAAGCCGAGCCATTTTCTCACCCTTAACAGACAAGTCAGTGTGTGACATTGACCCTGCCCTGCCATCAGCACACGAACACACAACCACTTCTGAGGCCAAGCCATCCATCAAGAGGAAACTGCTCATAATGATGATTCATGGTTTCACTCATGGGGCTTCCCGACATTCAATGAGCGTATTTGATGTGTCATTTATCGCATTGTTTTACATATATTATATATCCATTTGAGCAAATGATCTCATCTGGTTTAATTGAAAAACATGCGAGCAGACAGGAGGTCTCGTGTCTGCTGAAGGCATGCGGTGTTCTCTGATCTTACGGTTGAGAAAGTTGGAGAAGAGACGGCTGACACGACAGATCATGAGTCACATGTCAGCACTGAACTTCAAGACCTCTCGCTGACCTGACCTGCCCAGCCGGCATATCTAATGCAAAGACAGGAATGAGAGGCAGCTGTGGAGGCACAACAGCATTATTCTTCTGTCCAGAGCTGAACAACTGAATATAATAAAATATGTATGCTTTTATGTAGGGTTTATGAATCATAGTGAATTTCAGTAGCCAAGAATATTCCCTTTTTTCTGGTTTGATGCCAAGATGACACTTTTTCCAACACTTTGCCTTAAGAAATAAAGACATTCTTTGTCAAAACCTTTTTTTCTATTTATCTTTTTTCCTTTTGTGCAGGATATGCACGACGCATAGGTAAAAGGGAAAAAAGGAAGAACTCAATAGAATTTAAATTCTATGTAAATGCATCTCTTACAGAAAGGAGCGGAAATGTTAACAATAAAAGCCTTGAATTTTGAATCTTGAATGTTAAACAGTTAGCGCTGACATTTGATTGTATATTTTTGAAACATATCTCTTAACCCATTCATCTATTTTTTTCCTTATTAGATCTATTATTCATTGAAGTGTGTGGAGGCGTGGGTGAAAAGGTGTGCATTGACACAGCTAATTGATATGATAGAAACCAATGAAGCGTCTCAACTCTCTTTTCCCCCGCAACTGCTGCCATGGCAGCTGCACACTCACAAACGATATATGCACTTAACTGATGGAGTGTTAATGTGATGAATGCTTCTGTGAATAACACGGGGAATACAATGGTACAAACATTTAAAGGTGACACTGTCAGTTACTCTGCAAACACACACAGATAGTCCTCAGAGAGCTCCATCGGGGCCACTTCCCAATCACCGGCCGTCAGTTTGAAGAGTAGCATGGGGAGTAGAGTCAAGTGGCCCCCAGAGCTCAGCTGATCAGGGGTCTGTGGTGCATTTCACTCTCGGTGATCAAGGCTCAGATTCGGGGAGGATAAGTTGAGTCTGTCCCTCGAGGGGAGGCTGATGCTCCCGTCTGTCTGCAGCCGGGTTAGAAACTCTGACGGTTTTTACAGGAAATGTGGTATTCAGGTAGTGATATTCTTCTAGGTGCTGGAACATCAACCCTTGCTCATTTCCGGTGAGGTTTACAGCGAGTGTCAGGCACAATAAGTCACATACTAACTAGACATCTCTCATAAAAATTGACCGACTTGCTTCAGAAACAAGTGAAATGCTCTGACCCTGCCCCACAAATTGACTCACTGATTTCCAGAAAATGTAATGACTTTGTAGGGTTGAGATTTGTATGCAGGGTAAAGGCCGTTTCTGGCAAGATTGTTGCGTACATTTTGCAAATCATAACGATCTTAAGGGAGAAGGTTAAAGTGAACTTTAATCATCAATGCTGCCTTGTAATTACCTCCGTCTCCTCCTGATTCAGTGGAGACGGAGCAGACAACTGAACACATTTAGGATTTTTTTTGGGGCAGAATAACTTATCTCCTGTCAGCAGTTATTACTTAATTAAAGGGGCACTCCAGCAACTTAACACATTGAGATAAGTTGTATCATTGGAAAGCTCTCCTAAAAATACCCTGGTGATGTTATTGCAGTTGAGTTGGTTTGGGTTTATTTTCATTTTGAAATAAATATCTTTATGTTATATAAATACTTTTAAATGTCCTATTATAACTCTAATATGACAACTAAACTACATTTAGCAGAATTGATAGAATTGTCTGGGTCATCGTAAAGCAATGATTGCATACATATTAAAATATCACCAACGTTTTAAATCAGTTGCATGCATTTTTATAACTGAATTAAAACAGGTTTTGTTGGTCGACATCACAGAAAAGTACAAACAGAGCAAAAATAAAAGTGAAATAACAACAAGAGGCGCGTTCACACTGGAGTACTTTTACCCGTACTTTTTCCGTTTAGTTCCGTTAGTGCCTGGAATTTTGCGTTCACACCAAAAAGAGAACTTAGTTCCGAGAACTTTTACCCCCATTTTTAGTGCCTGCTAGAGAGGTGGTACTATCCTGGGGAGAAAAATACCAATTTCGATTGGCTGGGCGAACTGCAAACCACGCCCCGCAAAACAGTGAAAGGTTTTGTGAAGCCGCCATTGTATTTGCTGGCATCAGCATTATTAGCATTAGCATTAGCCCAGCGCACCAACGGAGAGAGAATAACTTATGGCAACACAAAAGAAAACATGGGAGCGGTGGAGATGAGGAGGTGTCGGCGTTCAGGCTTCAGTAGAAGCTGCTGGGAGTCCCAGCAGCTTCTACTGAAGCCAGTCCCCAACTCCGGGGACTTCCGGACGGGGACTTCGGTTGGCAGTATACGCCGTGAAGTTGTTTGCGGCCTGCCAGTAAACCCAAAGCAGAAGAAGAAGAAGTAACGTCAGCGGCTTCATTTGCGTAATCTTCCCTCAGGGAACTTATTCCGGTGTGAACGCGATCTGTACTTAGTTCCATGGGGGTACTAAGTGCTGGGAACTAAGTACGGCAAAGTACTTGGTGTGAAAGCGGCTAAAGACAACAAAGAGAGAACCATTCATAGAGAATAAAAGAACAAGGGCATTTCAATGTGAGGCGATGGAGAATCAATAAAATAATACTGATATGACTGCAAGATGGCTACATTTCAGATATTGACAACGTTTACAAAAAACAAGGGAAAGAAAATAAATTGTCTTGAGTGGTGTGCTTGAAAAGTGGCTCTTTATAGTATTGCTTTTAGTGATTTATTGTTGCTTGGTTACAAACTGAAATGTTTTTTAATACAAATCAAGAGAGCAACAGCAGCACAATATGTAATCAAATGCTATTCAACACGGCAGCAGAAACAAGAGATGGTTTAATTGTCATGAAAATACAAAGGCAGTTTAAACTTTAAAACATACAATGAGCAGTTGATTAACATTTTTTACCAGTATCAATACAGTACCACTTTAATTACAGCAGAAATGTGCAATTAAGTTGATAAACAGCTGTTAAATTGCAATGTAACAACAGTATTTCATACAAACTATGTTCCACTTATCATTTAGCAGGCAAGTTTATTTTTATGGCACTTTTTAACAACAAGCCACTTTGCAAATTGCTTTCCATTGGACATAAAAAGGCATTAAGACAATATATTGAGGCAATAAAAATACAACTCATAAAAAAATATAGATTAGAGTGCAGTTTTAGTCCAGTATAAGATTATCGAACATTTAATTTAATAAAAATGCTCATTTCAAAATAAAACATTAGAGTGCAGTTATAATGCAGTATAATATATGTATTATCGAACATTTAATTATACTTGTTAAAAAAGATGCAGCAAAAAGAAAAGTCTTAAAGGGGACCTATCATGCAAAATGCACTTTTTGATGTATTTTATACATAAGTACGTGTCCCCGGTGAGTCAGGGAACTCACGCAGCGTCAGAAAATAACCCTTTCTCTTTTTCTCCGTAGCCTACCCACATATCGATAGATTCGCTGCCGATATGACGTCAAATCGGCAGCGGACCCACAGAAAGTTGCTGTCAGAAACAATGCCTGACGTGTTTTGGACGTAATCTCATCTTTGTTTACATTAGCAAGTCTCGCTAACACTCAGAGCTAATCTGTACTGTAGAACACATGTGTTTAAAAAGCAGGAAATAAAAAAAGGAACTCACCTTGTGATAAACCCGTAAGAGAAAAAGCATTTGAGCTCCATACTGTTTCAGAAATAATCCTTGATGTGGTTATGAACAGGATGGGGTTTTATCACAGCAAAATTTAACTTTATCTCCGGTAGAATTCTGATCAAGCATTAGCCCCACCTCCTTTTTTTTTTCAAGCTAAGGACCCACAATCCGCGTTTCTCTAACAGCTGCAAAAGAGGGGTATGAACAGTATGAGGCATGGCTACAATGGGTGATCTGTTTGGTATTTTAAGCAAAACACTTCACAGACATGTTTTGTAGGTATGGCCCTACTTTTCCAATATAGCATGATAGGTCCACTTTAAGCCCTAATTTAAAAGGAGGATTTGTAGAGAGCGTTTTAACTGGATTTATTCCTGCACAATAAGCCACTTTGTTGCCAGAAACTTTATTTATTTACTCATTTAGTTTTTAATTTCATGAATGAATTCACTCATTAATTGCGTCTGGTGGTGGGATTCCTTCCCAGCATGCCTTGAGTGGATGAACCCCCTGAAGTTACACAGCTAACCAAACTAATGTAACATTTCCAATAAAACACTACTAGCGAACAACCCTGATCGTGCCATTTAAACAAGAAGAGACCTGCAGATATAAAGTTGATAACACATAGATTAGATGTTTGGCTTTACTTCCTAAGGGGTTAATACACTATAATTTGGATGAACTGTGTAATCCTGCAGCCATGTTCCCCCTCAGATTGGACTCTGAATGGAGGCTTAATGCTGCCTCAGTATCAGGAGCTGCAGGCGCTACAGGTGCAGCTAAATAGGTTAATAAGGAGCACTCTGATTAGTGATTAGCTCCTCAGCGGGTTACCACGACGACTTGTGGCTTTACTTGACTGGATTATGAGAACCAGCGGGGAACCGCCATTTGAACTTTTAGCTGATGAAATTGAAAAATCGACTGTATTTCATTGAGGCACTAATTATCATCCTAATAGTAGAGGACTTAAAATAATAATGCCTTAATCTGATTATAATTGTAACATTAGTGTACCTAAGAGCAGAGGATGTTGTCGGGAGTTCATTAATACCTCACAATTAACATCTAATGCCAACGTTCAGTAAAATCTAGTTTTTTAAACATCTCTTCTAGGTTTTGGCATCTGATAATCTTTCAAATTCAAATTGTAGGCTACTTATACAATTATATCATATGATAGTGGTAACAAAATGGTATCTTTCAGCACAGACTGTTGTTATAAACAGTTAGATATCATTTTACAAAGAGATGCACTTTAATTGTGTTTATCCCAGTGAAAATGTAAGTTATAAAGTCTACTCACCCCTCGATTCCACCAGGTCCGCCTGCGTCGCTTCAGGGCTGCACCGCGGTTTTGGTCCGGCCTCCTCCGGCGTCATACCCTACCGGGCGCGTTTCAGAAGCATTTCAGAAGCGGAGCGTCTTGCCTGCCGGCTCGCAGCTTTTGTTGATTTGGGCATATTTCCTGGACAGGCTACTTTGTGCAGACAAAGTTAATAATAATTGTAATATTCCAGTTATAAACGACATGAATCAAAGATGTGTTTTGCTGTATTTTAGTGGTAAAAAAATTCATTCATCATCATAATTATTCTATACAGTATATATAATTCACACAGTGCCTGTAAACCGGAGGAGAACGCTGGCATAGCACCCATTGACTAGAGTGGTCGCGATATAAGCGAACGCTGCTGCGCAGCCGTAACGCGGCCGTAACGCGACGCAGACGGACCCGGTGGAATCGAGGGGTCAGTAATATTTGTGCCTGGTAGCTAATGGACATGAAACCGTATCATAATGCAAAAGCCTCTTATATGTTGTTGTATTTTTTGTATCTGAATAACCTATAATGTTTTGATTTATGTTCAAGTGCAAAGTGTTGCAGTGACGTGCTTGAGTATTTCCGCAGAGCTAAAGTGTAACACGAATTATAAGAGGAGAGACAAGGATGTATATATTTAAAAGTGTGAGGAACTAACAGTAATGCAGATATATTTATATCATATTTGACCAGTTTTACAAGGCTACTTTATATGGACTAATGCCTGTAGTGTGACCACCTGTAACTTAGTGAGTTGTGCGTGTGTTGAATAGTGTCAGTTAATGTGTTAAGCGGGTTAATTGCAAACTTTATGATATTTTATGTTTGATTAAAGTTTTAGAATGTGCAGCGACATCACTTCTTAAACTTGTGTTTGTGTATTTCAGAATATACATGTATTTATTTATTTATGCACGCCTGCGAGTGCCTTAAGCTTCCAAGGGTAACATTTCACTCCTGAAGTAAAACCTCTTTGGTGATAATTTGAAGCCAACCAATGATATATTCCTAAACATAACCAAGTTGTTTTGTTGCCCTCACCATAACCCTAAAAATTCCTGTTTCTAAAATAATTTAGTATTTTTAAACGAGGCATACTGGGGCTGGTATCAACAGGAAAACTCTTTAAAGAAGTTGACAGATTTGCAATGGAGTAAGTGAAATTATCTGGCCCTGCTGACAAATTGACTCACTGATTTAAACAACTTTTTAGGCTGAACATATTTGCACAGTGTGGGGGTTGTCTTTGGCAACACTGAAGTTACATACTAGCAAATCATAATGACCTTAAAACAGCGGGTTAAAGAACAATATTACCATTTCACAACGCCCGGTAATGGAGTTAGAGCAGAACACTGAACCCATTTTTTTTAAATAATAATTACTAAATTGCTGTTAACACTCATGTCTTCAAAACATTTCACAACCAATCTGATGCAACGGAGCCTGAGTGGACAGCTGAACAAACTCAGGAAGTTCTTCGTCTCTAAAATGCCGGAGGAGTTTTCTACTCGATCTTTAACTTGTGCTACCCTCAGAGTCGTGCTGTGCTGCGCTCGCCCGGAGGAAGAGGAAGGACCATCAGTATGCACTGTGAAGAAGTACAGGAAGGCAATGGGCTGCTGAGAAGCAGTGTGTGCCGAAGAAGGGTATTTACTGATCAGAGGATTAGGGCGGCGGCAGGAGAAGAGATAGAAGAGACGACAGCAGGGGTGTCGGAGAATGATTAGACTGCCTCTAAGCCAATTGGGGAAATGGGACCGTGTCCAAAAAGACATGAAGAAAGGCAGAGAGGAAGGAAGGGAGACATGGGAAGGGAGATGAGTGAGGAAGAGGAGGGAAGGAGAAAGGAGGAGCGAGATAGACAACAGCAGACGGGGAGGGGGGGGGGGGGGGGGGTGGTGGAAAATGAAGCTGGTAAACAAGAGTGGAAGACAGAAAGAACCACAACAACTGAGGATGAAGGACAACAACAGAGGCCAGCATAAAAGAGACGGAGAATGAAGAGAAGTGAGAAGGATCGGCGTGTCAAGGTGAAATAAAAGAACAGAGCTTCCACACAATGTTTTTTCCTCTTTGTTCTCTACAAACGCCAGGTGCTGCAGTCAACTTTCTGACACACTTTCCTCTTGTGCCAATATGTCCTCCAGAAATATCACTGTGGAGGACGAAAAGAGTGATTGTGGCTTGGTTTTCAAGCCCTACCAGCTCGCCTTTGCTTGCATGTTGAGGTCATAAAGCTTCTACATCCCATCTGTCATTTTGTCAGCAGGGGGTCGACTGTAAGGATGGAGACGCTCGGGTCATGGATTTAAGTGCTTAAGTGAGGCTTTTTTTTTTTTTAGGAAAGGTGCAAAAAGATGTCCACAATACTAGCCATGTCAATACATGATTGACAACTTGGTTAATTGGAGCTCTTAGATGTTTTTCGTATGTGTGTTTCACTTCTCATTAGGAATTCAAGTTATGTTGCATTTTCTATCTAGATCCAGCTGATATAAGTGCTTTAGCTAAAGGCACTTTAAATGTTCATTGTAAAAGTTAGAAATGGGTTGTGTTTAAGCCAGCCTGGGGCATATCTCTTTAAATGTTTTGTCAGGAATAAAATAAGAGGTTTTATTCAATTGGAGCCCTCCAGCAACTTAATCAATTCAGTGTAAAAACGAGGACATCTTGCATTGCACAGCTGGGCTACACGCCACTCCAATAGGACGACAGACTGTGTGCAAAGTCCCACAAGAACCATTAACTGTCATTTGTGTCCAAGTGGAACAATTCTTATAAACTAATTAAGCTGCAACCCTGTGAAGAAAAAGTGAACACACATTTTGCCATCAAGGGAGAGGGAGAATTGACAATCAATGGCTGACAATTTCCAAAGTCTTGTCCTGGATTCAAGACGCGGGGGTGCAGCAGGAGCAGAATCAATCACGGCGATTGAGTGCTGCGTAAACAGGGATGGAATGATTGACCAAAACAGAGTAATTCAGACAGAGGGGAGCCCAGCCAACCTTATTGGCGGCACACTCCATTCTTTTGGAGTTCTTGCCAAGGAAACGGACAGCCGGTGCCATTTTTGAAAGGTTAGCGCAGTCTGCAAGGCACCAGCACTCAAAATGAAAAATAAATTCCAGGCAAACAACTTGAGGATACACACAAATATGAAGTTCTGATGAAGAATGCAACAGTATACACTCTACATGTATTAAAGAGGCCCTATTATGCTTTTTGGGCTGTTCCTGTAGTGTATTGTATAGGTTTGTGTGCATGTAAATCAGGGGTGGGGAACCTTTTTCCTCTCAAGGGCTATTTCAATTTTTACAACATCCTTCGAGGGCCGTACAAATTATTGAACTCAACGTCTGCTTAAAAAACTCAAATCACAGCCCATTCATTTCGCGTTTCTTTCATGCTGTGCAAAGAAAAGCAACCTCTTAATGCAGATATTTGACCATGATCCGCGCATTCATGCACCGTGGCATGACCACCAAAACAGAAAGATATGGACACAAGATGTGTGCAAATGTATTTAGTTTCATATCCATGTGGACAAGATTTAAGTGTGTGGGGGGGGGGGGGGGGGGGGCGGATCTAACCTCATCTCGGGGGGTTTGGGGGCATGCACCACCAGGAAGATTTTTTTTAAATGTTGAAGTTAAAAGCATCAATCTGGTGCACTTTGAGAGCAACATGAAGAGATCTATGGATACATCTCTCAACACCCATATGAAACAGAACTGTAAGCAGATTTTTTTCTTTATGGATATTTTACAAATCACTTCCCTTTTAAACTGTATTCTTGTTTATTAATAACAACTTTTTTTTACTGTCATATTAGTATTGTATACCTGTTTACTTTATTCTCTTATTTTTCTATAACTACAATGATCATATAAAGATGTGCCTTTACCTCACTGGTTGGAGAAAAAGCTTCTTATATTCGTTAGCATAGCTAGCTAACCAGATGCTAATAACAACAAAGTTATTGACTGTATGATCAGTATGACAGATGAACAGATCGCCACTGGGCTTTCAACTAAAGACACAGCCACGCAAAAACTGCGGCATGTGTACAGCTCCTTATGGGTACTGCAATTTGTGAAGTCCCGGCCCGGAGCCGCGTTCTGGTGCTCTCCGTTAGAACTACACTCCTGTCAGACGAGACATACACCACGTGATGACACGTTAGGCTCGAGTTGTGTTCAAGGACCCTGACCTTGGCCAGGAAAAACAAGCTTGTTTAATTATTTTGCGGTCTAGATTTCTTGAATTTTTTTCTTTTTTGCGTGTGTTTATAAATTACCTCGAGGGCCGTACCAAATGGTCTCGCGGGCCGTATACGGCCCGGAGGCTCCCCACCCCTGATGTAAATGGTCTACAAAGGCTTACATCCCAAAGATGTGCCTGAAACGCCTCCATTGGACTCCTTTGTTTACTTTAGTCACATAGTCACATCACTATGTAAGACTCCTGCATCTATTAGCTAGCGCTCCAACACTTTGTAAATGATAGGCTAAGGGGCGGGACATCTCTAAGCAGTTGACCAATCACAACAGAGCCGGCCAGCTAAGCAATCAGAGCAGACTGGGCTCTGGTTTCAGACAGAGGGCGAAAAAAGGTGCTGTAGCACAGGCAGTATGAGAAGAAAAATCAAAACAAGAAGCACACCATAAACATATAAACCTCAGACATTTGAAAATAAAAAGGTAAAAAAGGAAATATGCATATGTCTATGGTTAAACTCAAACAGCATCCGTCACAGGTTGTACGAGTTAATTGTGTTTGTAACATAATCATACATCCTTTTTCAGGCGTGCTGTTTTTCTGTTTATCGTGACATTTGGACGGCAGCTCCACAAAACAGTTAGAGCACGATATTTAAATACATTTATAAGTGTTTACGCCAGGTACAAAGGTAATGTTTGCTTGCTGGAATCGGACAGACTCATTAGCCTAAGCTAAAGCGTGATGGGCAAAGTGTGGTTCCTTTTTGTTTGCTCGCTTCCTGAGTCTGTTGTCTGTCTGTGAGTAGTGCTGATGGGAGCCAGACTGACATTTTGTCAACCAAAACGGGTGGAGGAAAGGGTGAGGGATGTGGGGATAAAGCCAAAACAATAACATGCGTTAAAGAGCCTATTATCTGTGACCATCTGTGACCTGCATGTCTGATAATGGAGTGAGAGCTTCAATTTGGAGGTTTTAAGTGCTACTTTGGCAGAAAGTCTTTGGCATTGTCTCCTGAATGTTTATTTCGGATGGTACCGCCTAAACTGATCAAACATATTAGAAAAAGCTTAGATGTCACTGGTAATAGAAATGCATCATAGTCATACATATCTTACTTTTCTTTTCCAAATAAGTAAAAAATGTAAATAGTAGAAAGTCTGTGAAAATAATTTGTTCTGGAGGCTACTGTATGAACTCAGCCCTTCTGTGTCATCAAGTTCAATGTAGTTGAATGTTGCTGCTGAACCGAGGCGATGCCTGAAGGAAATACTTTTGTACATATCTAATCATTTGTTGCCAGCAGTGTAGGCTGGGGAAAATGTAATCATTCTTTGCAGGCAGCTGACCTTCCAAATATGTCTAATGAGTCAACTCACAATACATCAATACTCTTGTCAGGGCATCACTGATAGGGCAGCACAAAAGATAAGGTCATTTATTAATGCATACAAGTTTTGGACAAAGCTTACTTTGGCATAAATCGATATTTAGACGCAGTAAAACAATAAAAAAGTGTCTATAAACATTAAAAGCATGTCAAAGTGCTCACCTTTCAAAATCAAAGAGTTAGATATCGCTTCCTGTACTCAGCTCACCACCGCAATGAGAGAATGATGCATTTCTCGTGGAAACATACCATCAATAGCAATGAAGTGAAATAGTTTCGAAGGGTTGGATGACCAGTGCTACTGGGCAACCTCATGTCTCGTGTGGCTACTGCTGCCATTCACCACTCTAAGCAATGCATCTCTTTCTGGCATATTGTCAATGTTGGCTGTATATCGAAAACTATGCACCGACAACCCCAATGGAGTCAAACTGGCACATTCTGCATTATCTATTGGCAGTTCAGGCTATCCCTCTGCACTGTGGCTCCTTAGAGGGTGGAGCGTTACTTATACCTCATTCACACCAACGCAACTCCGGATCAAGCTCTGTGCTAGAGCTTTTCAGGTTCAGAACCGGTTCTTCGGTTTAGCTCCGGCTCTTTTCACACTGCCCAGAGTCCGACTGGTGCTGCGTCATTGCGTCATTGTTTTGCGTCATGACGTAACCGTTTGCGTGCCTGCTTCATAAAGCCAAACCGTGCGGAAACCCCTCACAGCTGACACCGACAACAACAACAATGGCCGATTGTGCTCCAGCTTCCTCTGTACCTCTTCGGAAGACCAGATTCCCAGTAGGTAGCTGGTCTCTTCAGTGGACAACTGCTGCTCGTTAAGTTTATCCATCGATGTGTACAAACTGGATAAAACGCCAGCTTTTTGTTGTTGTTCAGGAGTTGATCCCGCCCCTGCCCCTTCCCCGCCTCGACGTAAGCATGACGTATGTGGTGCTTTTGCTCTTGCCGGATACTTTTTTGGTGCTTGAAACGAACCGGATTCCGGAGCTAAGAGGCTGCTCCGCTGCGGTGTGAACAGGAAAACCCAGTGCTTTTCAAGCTCCAGCTCCGAACCGGCCCTGAAACACCGTTGGTGTGAATGAGGTATTATTGAAAGCTGGATGGAGTCCTGTGTAAAGCATCTCTTCGGTACACAAGGGTACGACTTATTGGGCCAAGCCTCCCACAGTGCAAAGGTCCCTATGATTGGTTCAATTAATCCTTCATGCTTGACATGCAAATACATGAAGTCCAATGCAATCCGTCAGAGCGTTTCACAAAAGAACCCCGTAAATGTCATGATGGGGCTGGAGAAAAAGTTGAGTTTACCATGAATGTCTGCAAAAAGATTTATAGCAATCAATTCCATAGTTGTGAAGGTATTCCATACAGGACTAAATTGGATAACTGAGCACTTTGCCACCTGTGGAGCCCTCGGTACGATCAATAACGTAGTTGGTAGGTTGGCCACCAAGTGCTCCTTACAAAGCTGACTCATTTCAATTTTTCAGCAGTTTCAATACATTGGTTTAAGTCATACTTATCAAACAGAAAACAGTGTGTTTTGGTCAAAAACACACTACCTTGTCAACCCTGCAGGGGTTCCACAAGGTTCCATTCTTGGACCATTACTGTTTTCTACGGAGCCCCCTTCGGGCAACTTTTTTCCCAAGAGCCCCCCCAAATGACTCCTGTTGGAAGTTGCGGGAACAGCAGTAATTAAAGTTTAAAAGTCTCAAAAATGCTAAAACTACTGTCACAAACTTAAGGAATTTGAAGTATTTTGTTATTGGACTCAGGATTCATTAATTTGGATTCCCGCTGTATGAAGAAATTAAAGGACGGAAAACAATGGAAGTGGAAACAATTCACAAAGGGATTAAACTGTTTAAAACACATGTTCAAAGTAAGCCGGATTTTGCCGATGTGTTTATGTGGATTCAAAAGTCGTAAATAATCTACAAAATGGAGGAGACCGATCTGATCGGAGCAACTGTGACAAATAATCCAACTGAAACCGGCATGGACAATGACTATGTTTTAAAAATGCGCTTATCCAGACAAGCCTGGTTTGGACACTTTACAGGCAGAAGAAACATTTCTATTAATCCCTTTAATACTAACTTGAATTTTTATTAAAATTAATTAATCAATTATTTTTTATATTTTATTGTAATGTAGAGACAAGGCTTCTAGTGACAATCATGTATTATATATATATATATATGTATATATGTAAAAAAAAAAAAAAAAGAAAAAAAAAAGAAAAAAAGAAAGTCTAAATATGATACTTGGCCTCAAATCATCTGAGGCCTGGCGCCCCCCCTGCGATCTTTGGCGCCCCCCAGGTTGGGAACCACTGCCCTAGGGGACTAGCTGCACGTCCAACCCATCGGTCTGATCGTGAGATGACACAGAATCGATCGGTACATACATCATCACTCCATGATAAGAATTCACGAAGCTATTAACAAGAACAGACATCAAAACATGTGGTGCTAGGGAGCTAAAAACGGCAACATGGCTCACCTTGGTTGTTGTCTGGTCAAAAGTGGTCTTCAATGGCATTAAAACGATAAAATCCATAATCCATAAGCAATAAACCTGCTTTTACGTTTCCAGATGTCACAGCGAGAGATAGGTTCACTCTGATGCAAACCTGCATAAGCAAAGCCCCCACCTTTTTTTTTACCATGTGTGTGTATGGGGAAATTCCCCCTCGATTCTATTGGCTCCAACGGCCAAAAAGAGATGTCAATCACCAAAATTGACCAACGGCTTCCAGAGAAACGGTAAAAATGCCCATTTCCACCCAAATTACCTTGCAGAGGTGGAGTTTTTTTGCTAAACCTCTCTAAAATGGTCAAATGTCACTTGTTTTGCATCAATCTTGATACAGGGTACTTATTATATTTTTTACTTTGGATTCCTAAAGCTTTTAGTCTACCTTACCATCATCCAAGGTAGTTTTCACTATAATAAAATTTTTTTTGGACAGACACTATAATTTACAGTTTTTTACTATGTTCAATCTGAATTTTCTTTAAAATAAAAAACATCTATATTGATTCTGACTCTTCTACATCCAACTCACAGGTTTATCAGTATTTTGAGATTTTTTTAAATTAATTTAACCCTTTTAGAAGGGAAGATATGGTAATTTGTTCTGGGAATGTCATTTTCGAGCTCAGGGCTTAATAGAACAGCTGTACAAGAGAGTTATCAAGGTGTTTGACAGAAAGCCAAATTCATACCACCACTGTACCATCCTTGAAAAATACAATTTCTTGAGTTTTGACAGTTTGAAGTCTTTTAAAAGTATGTTATTTATTTATGAATGTTTACATGGACTGCCCCCCCCCCCCTCCCTTAGGGGAATTCATCCACAAGAAACACATTGGACGCTGCACTAGGTCAGAAACCAGAGGAGACTGTGAAGTCCACCGCAGACGGACCACTTTTGGACAAAATGAGATACGGGATTGTCCCACTCTCAATAGCTTCAAAGGTCAACTCAAAGAATGGTTGAGAAACAAACAGACGTGCAATCACCGCTAAATGCACTTTAACACAGGGGTATCATCTCTTGTACTTTATATGTCGTAGCTGCTAGATTTTATTACCATGTGATAAATACTTGTGTATGCTACTCTTGCTCTCTTGCACTTTTGGCATATCATGTATTTATTTTTGTTTGTAAAATGTCATTTTCTTAAATTCTTTATGTGAGGGACTGCGGATGGAAAAAACTCAAAGCTAAAATCTGGCATATTTACCCTTGAGACATTTTATTTTTTAAGTTTTTAGTGTTCATTGATATGCATTTTCCCTGCTAAATAAACAACTAAATGAAAAAGGTAGTTTTAGTGTACTGTTGATTCAATTATAGATACAAATAATATTGATCCTATGTCTTTGATTATGTATATTTTCTTATGAGAAGATAAGACAGGACTTTATTCATCCCGGAGGAAATTGTTGTGCCAAAGTTACAAATAAACAATAAACACAGAAGCATAATAATACAAGTAACAATTCATAATAATAAAACTGTACACTAACAGTGCAGTAAAGAGCAAATTAGATACAAGAAACATAGACGGTCAACGTTACAGAGCAACTCTAGCAGGCAGCGCCATTATGTGAGCTATGTTTCAGTCCATAATGCTTAGGCCACGGTGAACTCGCCTTGACTCTTATTGGAAGAGCTTGTTAAGAGAAAGCTAAATTACTGCTTCCTTGTGAAAAAAAGTAGAAATGTAGGTTTCTTGAACGCTGAGAAATTGTCCCTAAAGTGGTTAGATGTGTGGGAAGATGTTTTATCTTTCGGTTGTGGCGTGCGTAGGATAATTACCATCAAAAGACGACCTTTTCAAGCCTGTTGTACAGTAGTTTAACATTTCCCATGTGGCAACGCTGATTTCATTTAAAAGATGAAATGATCATGGAGCCACAGGTGTTGGAGAAGCTGTTTCACCTCCTAGCTGTGTAATTTATACCTGGTTGCTAAACGCTTGTTACTGTTACAAGGTATGTATCTTGTATTTTGTAAATTGTGTAACTTGCTGCTGTTAAATACCGTCAAACTATGTGCAATATATACTTTATATACATAAGCCATCTTTAGTAACTGTAATATACACCGGGCTGCTAAATCCTAAGAACTGCTACAGGATTTGATTTGTAGATTTGATTTGTTTGAACTTGTGAACTTAGTACTTTTTTAGCATATTGTTTATTAAATTATAACTTAGTACTTTTTTAACGCATGTAAGATATGCAACACTAAGCTGTCCGTGGCTCTTTCCTGCTGTAACGCTGCAAATGTCCCCTCTGTGGGACTAATAAAGGCACTCTGATTCTCATAGTTGTTGGTTAAAATGTCAAACCAGTGACGTAAATTGAATGCAAACTGTGATTGTGGGGCTTTTACTTTCCTGCTATAAATGCCAATACATTGACGGAAGGAAGGGGCATCATCCCGCAATAAAAGAGTCCCTGATTTCCGCAGCTGAGTATCAATAAAAAGAGCAGCATTGTATTTGCCTGGGGTGTCATCGAGTCGTACCTCTGTGTACTCGCCCCCGATCCCTCCATTACAGCACATTGCACTCTGTCGGAGCAGCATGCACAACTCCTGCCATTGTGCACTAATGGACTGCTGATGACTACGACCTTCTGCTCAACTCAACGGGGACACAGGAGGGGAAAGGGGAGGGGGTGTTTGTGTGTGTGTGACTTTTTCTGCAATGGTGAATGGGTGCATAAAGGAGACAGAGGACATCCAACTCATAAAAAACAAAATTGTGATGAGACAGAGGCGCAGGGTGGGAGGGATGAGGTTGAGATGGCTTTGAAAAGAAGTTAAGTATGATGGAGGAAGGGACCCAGGAGAGGTGGAGAGACAGAGAGAAGTAAGGAGAGATGGGAGAGGGGGAATAAAAACCAGAATGAGAGAAAAAGATGTTCTTTCCCCCCATTTGAATTAGACTGTCTGTGTCGGTGAGGTAATGTTCCATAAGTCACATCCATTAGCCACAAGTTACTCTGATTCTGCACAAATGCTACCTTTATTGAAAGGAGGAGTGATTTGTGCGGTTTTCATATGGGGATGGGGATTAAGGGATCCCAGGTATCTGTTTGAAGCAGTGAGAAATATCGAGAAACTGAATGTTCTCTCCCTTTCTCTGCGAGAGAGGCAGCGAGATGAAGAGGTCGGTAACAAACCCAGACAAGCCTCGTCGAGGGGAGATGAATCTGAAAACAAATCTGCTAGCAAATAGAGCTCCCCAAAACCTGGGAGAAAGAACAAGAGAGAGAGAGAGAGAGATGGGAAACAGCCGAAAAGGTGCTTATCAAATGTATTTGCCGTGTGCTTATCGTAACACCAAAAGCTCGAAACTCGCTCGGGAATATAGTGAAGCAGCTCGAGAGAGTGAAGGGTAACAGGAAGAGGCAAAATTGAGTCTCATCTCTGTGAACAAGCTGGAATGAAACGAGGACAGGATGCAGATGGGAGGTACTGATTTGAATGAGAGATGACAGGTACAGTGGGGGAGCTGCAACGGCAAATAGGGAGGATGGTTAATGAGCAGATACATTTTTTTTTTTTACCGGCGATGAAATACGTAATGAGTGAGACTCGAGGGCAATAACAGCTCCCTGTTTGATGCGGGCATGGACAGAGCATGTTAATACCCACATGAAGCTGATCAGTGCTGATGAATCACTCTCGACACCAGCTCCCGCTCTGTGATGTCACTCATGTTCCTCTCATGACACCACAACTTTTATTTTCTGTTCTCATTTCCCGACTGCAGCTACTGCGCTGAGTTGAATTGACGGGCCTTAGTAAAGTCAGAAAATGTCATCTTTGAACTTGGACTTGACGGTAAGTCATGGAGACTGAGAGTGGCGAATGGACGGGGAGGCAAAGCAGCAGAAAGGAAACACAGGCTGAGAGAGGAGGGAGGCAAAGGAGAGAGGGAGGGAGAGTTGAAGGGGCTCGGATCAAACACCCCTCCCCACTCGGGGATGTGCTGACTGGCAGAAAGTGCCCGCCGAGGGAGGAAGGAGGTAGGAAGGGAGGGAGGGAAGAAGGGGGGAATTGGGAGGGTCAAAACAGGAGGGTAAAACTGAGGAAGGAGGTAGAAACAAAAATAGACATTTGCTCGCTCTAGAGTTAGAGTTAGAGAAGTTAATCCAAATGTTTATTTCGCGCAACAAGTTCACAATAATGAAACAGTAAATCCTTCTACATCACAGTGCTGGGATAAAGGGGTCATCCTGTGCCTCGACTCCAGGCTTAAAGCGATGAACTATTTTACCTTCAGACAACACAATGTGCTAACTGTGAAGCAAACCGCGACCTTTACTGTTCACCCTTTAGGGTATTTACGAACTACAAAGAGAATAATTAAATCCTATGTTTGGCTTTATTAACACATAGACGATGTGCGGAGAGTATCCATGCAGTGTGTTGCAGTGTGTCGCAGTGTGTTGCATGCTTAACCCTTTTCACACATAAGGATTTGAATGCTGGAGAAGCAACCGGAAGCTATTCATTGTGACTGACCCACAAAATACAGATTTCAATCTGGAAGCAGAAACAAAATTGTTTTTTTACTTTAATATGTGAACATATTTCAAACAGAGTAGACATACAACAAGTGTCAGTTTTGTCATTGTGATATAGAGTAATTTATAGATCAGATTCAAAATAAACCTTTACAAGAAAGCTTTGAATAACTACAAAATTAGTGTTACTTGGCAAATGAAGTAAATCAATACATTTTCAATACAGTTGAAAATATTGAGTCCATTATCTTGCCTAAGGGCATTTCTCGACGTTGACTGCAGGGTCTAGAAATGTAACCACTAACTAACCCACCTACAGATCAGGTTTAGCCGCTTCACCACTCACCCCTTATACATCCTGGTTCAAAACTACGTGACATATAATCTGAACAATCTGAAGAAAAGGACCTGAAAATGTTTCACTTCGAGGTGTGAAAAGGCTTTTTGAAAGTTAGCCAGTTTGGCATGGAGCTGGTCTCAAACTGACAGCTCCTCCCAATAGCTGGAGGAAAGTTGCCCCATGTAGCATAAAAAGCACCGTGTCATGGAGCAGGGGAGAGTAGGGGGAGGGAGAGGAAAGAAAAGGGGGTAGAGACATTGAACGGAAAGGCTATTATACATTTTTCATTAAGTTTCCAGGCACTAAGCCACATCAAAGCCTCTCAGAGATAGGGGAGGGAGGGAGAGACAGAGAGAAAGAGGGAGAGAGAAGTAGACACAGGACGTTCTAATTAACTTCACAGTCGTTTACTCCCCCCCCCTCTCTCTCTCACACAGTCATTCTCTGTGTACATAAGTGTGTCTCTACCCTGCCTACCGTCTGTATGCAGGCCTTGTAAATTCATCACGACACCCCCCACACAAAAAAAAGTTAGGAGTTGCAGCTCGTGTAGGAGCGATCAAGCGGTAAGAAGCAGGGAGTGCCTGGGGGGGGAGAAACAAAGTGGGGAGGGGGTGAGGCAGGATATCAGAGGGAAGGAGCCCTGAGGTGTTGCTGCTGCCACGCCCAGGGAAGGAGGAAGAGAGTAAGAAGGAAAGACCCGCCCTTTTCCATGTCTCGTGGTGCATTCAGGTCACAAGGGGAACATGGGATACACGAGCTGCTGAACTTCCACCGCTTCAGGACGAACTTCTTCTAGCCTCTGAACTCTGCAGACACAATAAGAACATGTCAACAAGAAATGGAGGAACTCAGGTCAAAGAAAGACATCTGTTTATTCCGCTGTTTAATATTCGTCTTTTTAAATTATCCGGTTGGGTTTATCGGGGCCAGTTAATTTATGAGAGGGGCACATAATGCACAACATTGACAAAGACAGCATTCAAGATTTCAGTTTTCAAGTCATAAAACACACCAAAAATAAATAAATACCATGATTGGAGTTTGTTTTACAAACATAACTTGTGTAAATTAAAAATAAATCCTGTTATTTTCAGCCCATGTAACAGCACAGTCTTTGCTGTGACACTATCACAAATTGTATTATCATAATATTTTCTTTCTTTTTGGGCCACAGGGCAAGCCCCCAGGAAGTGCGCCGGACTCTGAGGAAAATATTCATTGTGGCCAAGCGGCGGTACTACACTTTTACCCATTGACTAACATTGGGAAAGAGACGTCTGTAAATCGTTGGATAATTTTTTAAAAACTAAATAAACTACCCAGTATGAACGTTTTTATAGCCCTTATTAAAAACATTCGGTCCTCAAGTTGTACAATTTGCTAATAACGTTATTCTGAGAGTTATTTTCCTCGGCATTATGAACACGCATCTAACCCACGGGACCGCGCCACCCGGTACGTTCATGTGACGTGTTCAGTAATACATGAGGTTTGCCTTTTCCCATGGATGCACAATAAAAACGGATTATATGATTATATGAATACTTTTGTGACATTTCGCTCTCTCAAAAGTTGGGCCATTTTGTCTTCATGCGCCAATGAGCAACTCTCATAGGAATGAACGAGGCCCCGCCTCCCACAATGTATCCAGTTCTTATCATGCATCCATGCCACAGGGGGGACCAAGTTCATTGTGACAGTGGCACTGTCCCCAGCCATACTTGTCAACCCTCCCGATTTTCGCGGGAGACTCCCGATTTCATTGCCCTCTCCCGGTTTCCTCCCGGGGTCATATTTCTCCCGTGTTTCTCCCGATTTCTGACAAAATCAGATTTACACACGACTGTTTCCACTCGGACTTTAATACAGCTACACCATTGTTTGGTTTCCATGGTAACACGTCTCTTTGCTGAGAAATTCTGAGAGGTTGAGGCAGATATTCACAGAAAACAGAACAAGAATCGACAACTACTCTACTCTCTGCTCACTCCTTTCCTGTAAAATACAGGTCCAGCCCACTCCATCAAGGACGGTGCTACAGGCCGCAAGGCAGTGCACTTACAACTACAATAAGCATGTTAATGTTAATCTAACAGCTCCGGCGATCCACTAGCACCCCCCCCGGCCCCCCCCCCCCAATTTTGCATTTTGAAATGCTCCCGATTTCTGAGGTCTAAAGGTTGGCAAGTATGTCCCCAGCTGACCCTCTAGTGTTACTGTCTACTGAAAACGTAAATATATCATCCTTAAGTTATTTAATCAACTTTTCCCACAGTTCTTGAGAGCAGATCCTTCCCCCCCCCCCACCCCCTCTTTTCCCTCATTGAGTGAGTCAACAGGAAGTTGAGTGTTCTTCACATTGACAAATTGTACAGCAATTTGTCATCTTAATAACGTCACCGCGCTGTTAGTCTCCTGCCAGAGTGCTGACGGAAATGAGCCCCATGTAAAGGAGAGTGGTTACATGACTCTGTATAGGACAGCATCTGGCTGCCAGAAAAGCAGGGAGGGTATAAAAAAACACAGAAATAAAATAAAAGAGGGAAAGATAAACAGAAGTGAGTCATTCATCTGAGTAGTGATAGTTTCCCCTTGATTGCATTTCGATCCGCCTTAAATATTTGTCAATAAAACACAGCAAATTGACCACTAATGTGTTATTGATGGAAATGGTTGCTAATACCCTGAAACTCCGCAGGCAGGCCCTGATAATTGCTAGTGTTTTTACTTGCTTTTATTTAATTTCTTTAGTCTCCTGGCACTTTCGAAATAGAGCTCTGAGGACAGAAGAAGCCTCGGCTTGTATACACGGGCACAAATTCAATACCTTGTTTAAAGACACTTCTTCCCGGCTGCTGTTTGCCTGCTTGGACTCAAATCATACGGTCACATACTGGAAAACGAAGGTTAATCTAACGGCTACAAAGGCTGGGCTAATTGGTAGTCACAGACGAAAAGTGAAGGCTGAATAAAAGCCTTGCTTCACTTTTAACAAACCATGAAAAATATGTATAAGACTGCTTTAATCATCCTTTTAGATGATCAAAAGGCTAATGTGAAAGGAGTAGCTCAAAGTAATACATCGACAGGGGATTATCACCTGACTCTGCAGTTATTTTCTGCTCTACGAAGCGTTTTAGCATCTTTTAGCTCGTTATTTTGGTTTAATGGACTTTTATACTATTTTGGGTAGGTCTCTCCGCCCTATCTATCATATACAGACAAACCAGGCAGGTGCGCTACAGCTAAGCATCAGAAAGATAATCTTGTGTCTAGATCGGTTTAGTAACTATTACCTTACTTACGATTAGGGATGTCCCGATCAACTTTTTTTGCTCCCGGTCCGATTCCGATCATTTGATTTTGACAATCTGCCGATACAGATTTTTCCCGATCCGATCTTTATGCAATGCATTAAGAGAAAAAAATCATTCAAGTTGTCCCTTAAGGTTATTTTTTTATTTAAATGACAGTACCCAACTTCCCATTCAACATGGATATAGCTTCTTTTGTTCACAGCAGCATTGGATCAGTTCAGTTGTGCAGCATTGGATCAAAACAAAAATAAAGCTTATCAGTGGTCCTCCACAAAATAACCATGTAAACAAATTGAGTGCAGATAGTGCAGTAACAAAACCAAAATAACTCTACTGGAAAGAGGTAGCTTGACTAGCTTCACAAGTTCACATTCAGTCACAAATAATTAAAAAAAGTGCAGAATTCTAGCCTTAAGACTAACTAGTCTAGTATCAATGCAATGAACAACAGCAGCTTAACATAACATGAATAAACAAAGCATTATATTTCCATTTTACTGGAGTAACACAATTCAAATATAAAATGTAAACAAAAACATGGATATAAAATTACTTTACTGCTATTAGACGCTGCGCCCACTCTGTTGCCAGATTTGAGAGAAATAAGCAACCAGGTCTATGAAAACAAGCCCAAAAGAAGCAACACATACTGTACATGATGTTGTGTGATTTTAAAGCAAAACTAAGGCCTCAGGATGACTTTAAGACGTGAACATGGTCATTTTTGTTTTGAAACATTAAATTAAATAATACAAATATTTTATAATTTTTTTTTAAATTAAGATAAATAAAAATGACTGAAAGGCTTTTACTGAGTGAAGTTGCTCTTTCTCTCTGAAGCTTAGTATCCTTTTTGTCAGAAGTTTCTTGGGTTTCCCCTTTCCTGTAGTGTATTAAAGGTATTTGTGTAAAATGATCTGCAAAGGCTTCTCTCAAATATAAATATGAATCTCAAAGTTATAATAATATAGCTTCATACAGGACTTTTATCTTTGTATGTAATTGTTTGTTGTTATTATATTTGCATAGAGATGGTTTCTCAAGGTTGGAGCAGAGCACTAGTTTTCCTTTGTCTGACTACAACCTCGAATTGATAGACAGTATCGTTAAACTCCAGACAAAACTCTACCCTGTTCCAGATTTATGTTAGCAACAAAGAGAAACACATCAGAGATTTCACAAGCTAACAGTGGACAACTGATTAGCACCGATAACGACAGAGCGCAGGAGATGACAGCTTTAGGAGAGTGCTCGTCTCCCCACAGAGATCACACCCACTGCTCTGCTAACTTAATTGGCGACGCGACCTTGGGCACAGCGAGAAAAACACTTCTAGCTTGTTACTGTGATTCATAATTAGTTTTTTTTTGTTGTGATCTTCGAATTAGACTTGGATGATAATGAATAATTTCAGTTGTCTTGTCACGTAATCCTGATGATCCCAGTTGGTTTGCTGAATCCATAAGTCGTTCATAAACAACGCCAGGATTCAGGCAGCGGATAATGAAATTTGTTCCGCTATTTTGGATTTGATAAATGAATTTTTGTTTTGCTTCGCCAAATGTCAGGACCTCAGTCATGGGCTTGTCGTTAGAGCAGTTAGATGTTGTCTAGAAATAAATGATCTTTGATGAGACAAGGTAGAGGAGGAGAATGAGTTTATGTGAGGATCAATGCAGAAGTTTAAAGGGCATATTGAAAAATGATTTTGTGAAGTAATACACTAAATAAAAACAAGGCAGAGACATCTGAAAGCATCTGTTCTCAGGGGCTCAAGGTAGGCTAGCAATTATAGACAGTAGTCACCTTTATTTTTTCACCCCGATTGTACTCATTCAAGTGTCTCACCAAAAACAAAACGTGATTACACTTGAACATACATGAGAAAGTCATTTGTTATCTCCCCCCACGTTAGCTCTCCCACGTTAGCTGCTAGCTCCATTATCTAGCCAAGCAGGTGGACTTTGTTTCCCACCAGCTTCTACAGTATAAGCTGACGCTAACAAACTCTTATCTTGCTCATTTTAACACAGATTTGTGATCCCAATGTCTCAACATCACAGAATAGTTGTGCACACCACCCCTGCTACTTTTACAGTCGAAGACATAAGGGTAACATAGTTATACATAAGGTAAAGCTAATGTTTGGTATTCTCTTGCTAATTTCAACACAGATGTGTGTACAAATACTGTCTCATTATCACCAACAGACTTTGCAGTCCTCCCCCATTACTTTTTTATTCAAAGACATGAGGATAACATAGTTAGAAATAAGGCAAACAAATACAACTTTGTTTGCTTTGAACATTAGCTGTAGGATTAATTATTTAGCCAAGCATATGTTTCCAATAATGCTAACGAGCTCCTCTCCTGCGAATTTTAAGACAGATTTGTATTCACACTGTCTCATTATAAACATAGAACTTTGTATGCCCCACCATTACCTTTGTATTCAAAGATATAAGGGTAACATAGTTATAAATAAGGTAAACAAATACCACTTTAGTTGCAGGTATGAGTTTTTCCCTCCACAAAAACAATTTTTCAGAGTTGTAGCACAAAAGGCAGCCTCGCTCAGTCGCCTTATAGACAGCTCGGCAATTACAGAGTGTTGTTTAGATTGAAACAAGCAACATCCTGTCTCTGTATTACTTTTGAATGGCAAACAGAACATCTCTTATCCAGCAGCCATCATCCTTATATAACATGCACAATTCTGATCCGAGACAGGAAAAAGCTACGGTGAAAAGAACCCTGTGAACACTGAAGTTTACTTTTTATTGTCGGGTCTTCAGATGAGAAAGGAAACATGGGATTGTAAGAGTACGGCGCTCTAGCTGTCACATCTCACCTCTAATAAAGCACAATGCTGTCTTTGACTATAGTCTGGCGCAGAACTGAAGCGAGCGGTGCTGTCAATATGCTTTGCAGATGAGCCCATTAGCTCGTTGCTACTGTCAGCCGCAGCCTGATAAGTATGGAGCTGACTGCTTTTGGCCTTCAAAGGCCTGCACGGACTACTACTTTTATATTTGACAGATTTGCCTCTTCCTTTGGAACAAGCGGGTTGACGCTGTTCTCAGCATGTCTGCTGTCTGCTTGTCCCTGGTGTATAAAAGACAGCCTGCCCCTGGTGAGGATCTCCCCCACAGTGCAGCAGTGAGAAACAATTGGCCTATCAGGCGGCAGGAAAGGGGCCTAATGAATATATTGTGAGTCTTGCCTGCAGACAGACAAAGAGATAGACAGCAGCACTGAAGCCAAAGACAGAGACATACTGTCATACTGAGGCAAACCTGCAGGATCACAACATTACCAGTCATCTCAACATAATTACAGTTTTACAATATGTCTGGTATAACGGCCCGTCCACACAGCAGCGTTCAAAAATCTTCCAACGCTTCTCTGCCCGTTCACTTTGAATGGGGTGACGTCACGTTCAAAAGTTGAGCAATGTTCAATTTTTGAAGCTGAGGTGGAAGCGTCAGCCAATCAATTCCCGTTTATGCAAATCTGACAGTACAAGCGGTAGCCAATCAAACCGCGTGCAAGCTGGGAGAGACATACCGCAGTTCATTTCCTCATATTCCAAACGAGAAGTTACGGTAGCAAATCACCCGGTTCTTTACTACCAGTAAATATTTACCGGGATACAAACCGGAGGAACCAGGCATGGAGGGAGGTGGCAGAGACAGTGGGTGAAACTGGTAGGTTTTCGCCTTTTTGGGGAGTTTTTATAAAATCACCTGGGTTTTTTGCTTTGTATGTCGGGGGCGGGATATTACTTGTGATTGGTTGTTGGTCGCATTGCTCGCAAAAAATCCCCAAGCTTTCAGACACGCCCACCTCCAAGATTTTCAAGATTTTTTTAATGCTGCTGTGTGGACGGGCCGTAAGTGTAGTAGGATCTAAAGCACCTTAAAATACAGCAAATATACTGCAACAGAGTAAAGGACACTCGTCGTGTATAATACCCCACAATATAGTATAGGACAGTACAAGCACAATACAGCACAACAGTGGGCTAAGTGTATAGCCTAGTTTAGAGCACATAGTATTATCGTACAGTGTAGCATAGTGTAGAGCACAGAAGCTTCAAAAACGCATCCAAATATGTCATCCCTAAAGACAGAGTGACAACTCTACAGCGGTTAATCCTTATTTTAAACATATTGAATGTGTGCTCATTCAATATGTGTGTTTTGTAATTGTGAAGCTGACCGTTGAGCGGCCCGACCAAGCAAGGAGGCAGAGGCAGAACGTCCAAATACAACCCGGTGTGGGCATTTATTCAACGATCAACACAATGACACACAGCCTCAATCCTGCTGTTGTTTCCCTGAACACAGCCTGCAGCCACCAGGATCTCACACACCTCTCCCAAACAGAAGAACCCCAGAGCCTAAATGACACGAAGGACTCACAAAGAGATTCTTTCTTGATTTAAAGAAATATATTTTAATATAGAAAAAGGTTTTAGGATCAACTAGGACACTCAAAGGTTTGCTAGGTTCAACTAATAGTACAAAAATACTTTACAAAGAAAAAGGTTTCTAGGATCTACTAGGATACTCAATAGTTCACTAGGTTCGACTAGTATGCTCAAGGTTTACACGAGGGAGTACAGACATGGACTTGGTATAGAGACAAGACGAACCGACAAAAGGAGAACAGGGCTACATATACACACAACGGTTAATGGGGCACAGGTGAAAACAATCATGAGCAGGAGATCACATTCAAGCTGGCAGGTGACACACAACGACAGGAAGTGTAGACACCTGAAAAGAGAGGACAGAGTCAACATCAAAATAAAATGCAAGGCAACAAGAATAAACACAAAACAATAAACTAACAGAACTCTAACGCTGAAACCTTACACTAAATGCACAACCAGACAGGACACAAGTGAGGGGGGAGGAGACAACACAGGGCACCAGGTGCACACAATCAACGGCAACAGACATGGGGAAAGGGGAACACATTTAAAAATAAAATAAAATAAACACTACATCAATAAATAAATTGTATAAAGATATGCACATATGCAAGCCCGAAACCGTCAGTCCACAGTGACCAAGCCATCTTCGCCACAGTAATGTTTGCAGAGCCGTATAAGATAATGTAGTGCAGTATAGAACACAGTATTGTATATTAGTGTTGTAAAGTTGAATGTCGTATCGTTGTAAGCACAACACCACAGTCTGACACACCATTATATAGCCTATAGAGCACTAGAGCCGATTATACTATTCTATAGTGCTCCGACAACAAAGGATACGATTATTATCACAGTATAGTATGTACAGTAGAGCAAAGTAAAGTGCAGCATAGCAGAAACGCATAGTTTAGTATTACATTATGGAGTTATTGAGAGCAGTAAAGGAAGTTATAATAGTATATTATATTTCAGTAAGAAGTCATTGTTAAAAAAAATAGAGTTTGGTATAATATAGATACAATATTGTATTCATATATTTTATTACCAAAAGAATCCTATTATATTACAGATGCTATAACAGTGTTTCCCACAGAATTTGATTCTATTTGTGGGGGCACGGAACCCTATTCTCCCAAAAATATAATTTACAATTTAGGCCTTTTGCAACGCCTTATTCCAAAGCGACTTACAATGACCAATTACAGGGATATTCTCCCTGGAGTAACTGAGGGCTAAGTGCCTTGCTCAAGGGCACACTAGTAGTGGTGTTCCAGGCGGGATTTTAACTAGCAACCTTCCGATCATCGGCCCACCTCACTATCCCCAGTGGTTCCCAAAGTGTGGGGCGTGACAGGGGGGGCACGAGAGACCAGGAGGAAAAATGGTTAATTAAAAAAAAAAAATTCATAATTTGTAAAATTATTGATTCTAAACTAATATGATACAGTACTATTACGCCTGGGTCTCTGTGTTTCATTGAAGCTCTGTGTGTGTGGAACGAGCCATTTTGTGTGCGTGCACGAGCGTGAGAGAGAGAGAGAGAGAGAGAGAGAGAGAGAGAGAGAGAGAGCGCACCGGTACAGGAGATCGTTGATGTTAGCTTCTGGTGCTAGCGAGCTACGCTAACTGATATATAGAGTTTTTTCAACAACAAAGTGGAGGAGAGTCCTCTCCTGTCAGACTGAGAGGCTCAGTGAGCTAAAGGACTCTCCCAGTGTTTAGATAGTTAACTTTGGTCTAAGTTATCTCAGTGGATCTCAAAGTTTTGGTCACCATTAATGTAAACAATTATTTCCGAGGCACACGTTTATATGATCATCACAGGTATGAAATACTATTAAAAGGGTGATTTGTAAAATATCCATAGAGAAAAAATAAATCTGTTTACAGTTGTGTTTCAAATGGGTGTTGAGAGATGTATCCATAGATCTCTTCATGTTGCTCTCAAAGTGCACCAGATTGATGCTTTTAACTTCAATATTTAAAAATAAATCTTCCCGGGGGAGCTTGCCCCCGGACCCCCCTATGTGAGGTCCACACACCACCTATAAAAATAGCACTTTACCCCTGCTTATGCCTCGAGCCTTCATTGTAACTGTCACAATGTGTATTTGCGTGGGGATTGTTGCAGTAGAATGTACTTCCACTGTAGCGCCTGGTACATTAATGGTAAACCCTAAATGTTTGAGCACCCTCTATGAAACGTCAAGCTACCCCACACCACCCCAAAATAAATATCTGGCACCGCCACTGAGCCTGACTATTTGTGTTGGGGGGACCCGACTTATTTTTTTCTCCAAAGGGGAGGCCCTGACAGAAAAGGTTTGGGAACCCCTGCATTGATTAGACCACCAAAATAAAAAATAAATAATAATATTCTTTTTTTTTTTACGAGATCCATTTGTGGCGGACGATATTTAATTGTGGCGGCCCGTCACAAATAAATCCATGTATGGGAAACACTGTATAATGTTTATGGTATTAAGCATGTCATTATATTTTTAAGAAGTATTCTAAAGGACCATGGTATTGAGCATGAGAAATATATGACAGCAGTGAGTGGACAGATAAGGCCTCAGCTCCTGAACTTTGAAGTCAGAGAAATGTTTTTCCTCTGCAGCCCCCGGCTGCCACTCATCTCACAGCTCCACTGGAGATAGCCTGCAGAAAACAGGTCTGATCTCATACTGTACACCAACACACACCATGCTGGAGAAGAAGAAGATTCTCTCTATAGGATGCCTAATTGGTTTTTATTGACTTTACCTCCAGCAACAGATATTATGTGATAGTGTAATGACAAAAGATTAGCTCCTCATGAGATGTTGGGTAATAACAGCGGAGGTGGAGAGCGTCTTCATAAGAAGCCATCACAGCAGATAAGCGCTATATGCAATGTGATTATGTGGATAGTAGTGTAATCTGAGCCCTATTAATATGTTTAATTGTAACCATTTGCAACAGCCCCCAGGCTCCAACCAGTGATTGCTTGGCAATGGTGCAAAGTGTTATTTCATAAGGTGCTAAGCATTATCTGCAGGCAGGAGTTATAATGCTCTTATATTGGCATGATAATAAAACACACTTTGTGATGGAATTTAAAATTAAATCAGGTAGAGGCAGAGGGGTGCTAAAAGCATCCTAGAATATGAATAGCTGTCTCTCTCGTCTGCACCAGATTGTGCTCTCTGTGATTCCATCCAGACAAATCCCCATCTCCACTTCATCTCGCTTCCTTCTTGTCACTCTTTGTTACCACCTCTTGTCTTTGCCCTGCACTCATTCTCTCTCCTCAATTTCTCATTTTCTCCATTTTAATATTTACAACCCTGTTACTCACTTGTTCCCCAGACACAAAGGCTTACCTAAACACCCCCATCCCTCCCCCTTATATCCCTCCTCTCTGTCATCAGATAGGGGAGCTCAGAGAAGAAAAGCCTGCCTTGACTTCAAACGCCTCCCTGTCTATTTGTCTCCACCCCATCTCAAATTCAAGGGAGGCTCAGCCCTAGAAATCAACTCTTTCCTCCCCCTCCTGCTCCCTACCACCCCTCCTCATCATTGTTTGTGTCTGATTCTTACTCCTGCTATCGATCTCGCCCTTCCCTCTTTCCTTCCTTCCTTCCTTCCTTCCTTCCTTCCTTCCTTCCTTCCTTCCTTCCTTCCTTCCTTCCTTCCTTCCTTCCTTCCTTCCTTCATTACATGTTACTTGTTAGACGCTTTTATCCAAGGCGACTTCCTCAATACTGTGGATAATCCCCACAAGAATGTGTCTGATTCTTACTCCTGCTATCGATCCCTTCCTTCTTTCCTTCCTTCCTTCCTTCCTTCCTTCCTTCCTTCCTTCCTTCCTTCCTTCCTTCCTTCCTTCCTTTTCAATTTTACATTTTTTTTAATTTAGCCTTTATTTATACAGGTGTAAAATCTCATTGAGACACAAGGTCTCATTTTCAAGAGAGACCTGTCAGTGGTAACACTACCACACAAAGTTACAGACAGACAGGACACTAAACACAGAGGCAACACTAAAATACAACATCGTAAAAAAAGCTGTCATTGAAATTCCTTCCTTCCTTCCTTCCCTCATTGCATGTCACTTTTATCCAAAGCGACTTACATACTCAATACTCTGGACAATCCCCACAGGAGCAATTTGGGGTGAAGTGTATCAGGGACACGACGACATGCTGACTGCAGTGGGGTTTGAACCTGTGACCCCCTGATCCGAACACCAACGCATAACCCACTGCGCCACACACCTCCCTTCCTTCCTTCCTTCCTTCCTTCCTTCCTCCTCTGTTTCTGTTTACATCTATTTTTCTCCTTCTTTTCTTCCCCTGTTGTCCGTGCAATAGAGCATTTAAATGTGATATTGCCTGTAGCTGCAAAGCTTGCATCTCTCTCTGCGTGTGAAATAGAAACATTTTACATCACTGTTATTTATTAATCAAACTAAATTCTTTTGCTACAGTGCAGAGGTCTTCATGACAATTTGAATAGAATTTGATATCAAGGTGACGTGTCGGGAATTACAACAACAGGATTTAGTGAATGTTTAGGGGAAACACGTCACTCCGCAGTGGAAGCAGACAAAGTGTAGAAATGACAGCAATTATGGAACATTTTAAAAAGCACTCGTGAGCATCATGAAGAGGATTGTTTCGTTCTCGTTTCTTTTGTTCTTCTTTTGTGCGACAAAGGCATCACTCAAGCAGGCTTTGTATATGTTTGCATGTTTTAGTGCTTTGATTGAGTGCAAAGACATGAAATGATGCAACCAGAGGAAACCATTCACAGGGTCAATCCCTGGCATCTCCAACTGCAGAAGTTTGCGTTGCGTTGACTCTGTGTATCCATGCTGTGTGCGGGTCATTAACATTGGATGGAAAGATTGAGTGGCTTTGTTGCATGATCACAGTGTTCAAAGTGAAAGGTATTTGAGGACAAAGCATGCAGCTATACGCCCTATACCAAATTGGACTGATGGACTAAAATAATTCTCCATCAAATGTTTTACAGGATTATGTTCTTTCAATAATCCTTTGATAGCAACAGAGCAGTGTTGTTCAAAAGGGGCTCTCCAATGCTCATTTTCAGGTTCATATTTGTATGTAGTGCTTCTACTGTGACCTCCATGCTTTAATGTTCAAAAGGTTCTTTATTTGTCTCATACTGCCTGTGCTGCAGCACCTCTTTTCACCCTCTGTCTGAAACCAGAGCCCAGTCTGCTCTGATTGGTTAGCTGGCCGGCTCTGTTGTGATTGGTCAATCGCTTAGAGTGGTCCCGCCCCTTAGCCCCTTATCACGTACAATGTGTTACAGTGATGTCACTATGTTAAAGAAGTAAACAAAGTGTTCAATGGAGGCATTTCAGGCAGGGGGGGGGGAGAGAAATTCATCTGGAGGGAACACAGGGATCTTAGCCTTTGCAGATCATTTACATTCAATAAAACCTATATAACACTATACCCAAAAGCATAATAGGGCCTCTTTAATGTTCTCATGGATTATTGCTGGTTTGTGTGTGCCCATATTACGTAGCATGTGTATTTGCTGGACGCTCTATATTCTTCACCACTAATTATTTCCTCATTTTCCCACAGACACTTTGATGACAATTAAAGGGAAAAAGGGAGAGAGAGTACATTATCTTTTGGATAATCCCTCTTTTCTGATAAACCACTGGGCATTTCCAACCTTCAGCGTTTGTTTCTTTGCAAACAGAGAGAGACAGAGGGAGAAGTGGCGTAAAAAGCCGAGCTGTGCATCTGTGAAGATACAATTTAAATCTGAGTAGGCAGAACGTGGATGTGTCACGCACGCCTCCAAAAGCAGCAGCGGATATCATTTGTATTTCCTTTGTGTAAAATACTTTTTGGTTATCATTTATTGACCGGATTCTTTAGTAAAAAGGCAAAAAAACAGTCTGAAACTAGTGAGTAGTAAAAGTAAAATACATAATAATAGCAAACTATACATAAACCTGGAATAACTGATATTATTTCCTTTTTTTATCAACCACATGCAGCTTTGTTAAACATACAGTGCTAAACACAAAATACAGAAGTTTGCATGTTGTCCATTTTTACACCCCCTACTTTCCTAAGATACATGTCTGAATTTATGACAAAAACATTCAAAATAATAAAACAATAGTTGAAATATCACAACAAATAATAATAATACATTATTCATTATTGACAATCAATATAAAATATATTTTTAATTATACATCCGCAAAATAAATCATAAACTAAATGCACATATACATAACAGTGTTGAGGTACATGTCAGTTACCGTTGCTCCAAAAGTCAGATTTACTTTATTTTGAGTGTTTTTTGGCCGCTTCTCTAAAGCACCTCCCACACTGAGTCAGTTGTTCATGTGGAGGGAGAGCAGCGGCATGGCAACAAGGGCATCTACCACAGGGGAATGTGTTGTTCAATAAAGATTTGGAAAATAGTTTTCTCAGTCAGAGCCACCCACGGCTCCTATTGCATTAAGAGAGAGAAGTCATTTCCAAACTCTCAAATATAAGGGATGGTTAAAGCAAACTCAACCAGCAGTCATCAGTACTGATGCTAACTCATCTCTGGTCCGTTGTTACAAACCCATTAGGCTTCATGAATAACATTTGAGTTTCATTTGATTTGATTTCAATTTCTGCAACCCATTTATGAATGTTTGTGCCATTCATCCTTAAGACTTTCGTTCTTCCCGCTGGCACAAAAGCCAACTTGCAATGTGTGCCGTGCAATTTTAATAATGATGATAAAAAAGCAATTAACCTTATGAATTCATAGAAGAAAAATGTAAACAATTATTCATTTTATAATTTAGAATGTTTGATTGTTAGGTCTAAATGGCAACAGAATAAGAACAGTATGTGTGAACACACACACACACACACACACGCACGCACGCACACACGCACGCACGCACGCACGCACACACACACACACACACACACACACACACACACACACACACACACACACACACACACACACACACACACACACACACACACACACACACATAAAGCTTTATTTAGAGTGCCATTAATTTGCGAAGAGAACAAACCTTAATTAAGTTAAGTTTTCCTTTTTGTTGCCTAGTGGCATTTATTTATTTATTTTCTTATTTTCTCTTGCCTGACCAAGTGGCATGTTGGTTTTTGTTTTGCACACGACACTTACTGTCTGCCTTTAATTGGGTTTAAGGGCTGCTAATTGCAAATGACCGGCACATCACATGCATCCAGTTAAGATCAATTGCAATTTATCAACACATTCAGGTTAAGAAAATATCCTGTTTTCACTGCACCTTTCATTAATCCCACATGTGGATTCATGTATGTAGTTCCTATGTGCTGTGTTAAAAAACAAAAAAGAACAAAAAGATAATATTCATTCATTTTTTCTGCATATCTGACTCTTGTGTTATGTTTAGTACTCATTTATAATTACCTGTCCAGGGACTTCCTATGAAAATGACGTCATTTACATTCAGTTGGAAACCAAAATGGTGATTAATGTGCACAGTACTGTGTTAATAAATCATTTCACAAAAACACCCAGTAGTATTAATAAGCAGGCAGATATTGTTTCTTACGGCCCGTCCATACGGCGGCGTGCGTTGAAGCTTCAACGCGTCTGCCCATTCACTTTGAATGGGGTGACGTCACGCTTTGCCGAACTGCATTGTGGTCGCGTTGCTTCGCTTTGTTCAAAAGTTGAGCAATGTTCAACTTTTGAAGCTTCGACGGAAGCGTCAGCCAATCAAATCATATGCCAGTACAAGCTCTAGCCAATCAAACCGCATGCTTGTGTGTCCGGGGCGGGAGATTCATGTGATTGGTTGTTGGTCGAGCTTCAGACACGCCCGCCGGCAAGCTTCAACACACGCCGCCGTGTGGACGCTGTGTTACCGATCTTAGCTAGCGTAAAGAATTATTTTATATCACTCTCCCTCTTTCTCGTCTTTGCCTGGTCCAAAAATGGGGCTGTTATGCCATGTACAATTTTACATTTAAGTTACTCTAAGGATTCTGCTAGCTGCGGAACGACTACCCAAACTATTTTGTGTAATTGCCTCTTAGTGAAATGCACTCTGGTAGGTAGAAATGCAGTGTAAATGTCTAGGGCTTTTACTGTGAACTCGACCCGAAGGTAAACCGAATTACACTTTCAGGAAGCCAATCTAAACATTACGTTTCTTCATAACGATAAGTTAAAGTAACTGAAATCTCTTCTATTGCCACTTTAAAACCAGCTAGAGGGGGGACTGTTGTAAATAACGCCTCATGGGATTGGCTCGTCACAATAAAGAGATTTCATCTTGTGTAGGGAGAGTGGGTAGTTGAATGAGTGAATATCGACTCGAGCAGAAAATGTGATATAGAGTGAGTGAAAGGGCGTTTTCGATTAGATATCATACTGTATTTAGTCTCTATGGAAACAAAGGGCAGAAAATAAGAAAAAGTGAGAGTGACATGGTCTGCAGGGTGAAGCAGCAAAGCAGGAAGAGAAAGGAAAATACACCATGTGCATGTGTAAGTTATTAGGGCCCGAGCACGTAGCGCTAGGACGCAACGGCGTCGATGAGTTTTCACAGCAAACCCACGTGTTTTTGCTGATGGGAACTTGGGTCCCCCTCGCAGTGCGGGGGCATCGAGTCGTTTGGCTGATGCAGAGCGGAGTGCATTAAATCTACCACACTCTCAGGACTCTGCTCACAGGGCTATGGGCTCCTATAGTGGAGATTGCAGATTTTAATAGATAGCGTGACAAGGAGCTGCTTATTTATCAAGAGCCTGTGTTTGATGCAGACTGAGTCAAAGTCAAAGTCAAATTTATTGTCAGATATGAGGCGTGTGGCGCAGTGGACTAGTGTGTTGGCGTTCGGATCAAGGTGGCACAGGTTCAAACCCCACTGCAGTCAGCATGTGGTTGTGTCCCTGGGCAAGAGACTTCACCCCAAATTGCTCCTGTGGGGATTGTCCACAGTATTGAGTGTGTAAGTATACTCTTGACCTAACAATCAACATCGACCCCTCTGTTGTTTCCCCGAATCAGACTGCAAGGAGTCTGGGTGTGACCCTAGATAACAAACTGTCCTTCACTGCAAACATCGCTGCTACAACCCGCTGCTGCAGATAACCTCTTTACAACATCAGGAGGATACGTCCCCAGCTGACCCAGAAAGCAACGCAGGTTCTGGTCCAGGTTCTTGTCCAGGCTCTCGTCATCATCTCACGCCTAGACTACTGCAACTCCCTCCTGGCTGGTCTACCTGCATGTGCTCCTCCACTCCCTTCACTGGCTTCCAGTAACTGCTAGAATCCACTTCAAGACACTGGTACTTGCGTACCATGCTGCGAATGGATCTGGCCCTTCCCACATCCAGGACATGGTTAAACCATACACCCCAGCACGTGCACTCCGCTCTGCATCAGCCAAACAGCTCGCTGCACCCGCACTGCGAGGGGGACCCAAGTTCCCATCAGCAAAAACATGTGGGTTTGCTATCCTGGCTCCAAAATGGTGGAATGAGCTCCCCATTGAAATCAGGACAGCAGATAGCTTACACATCTTCTTCAGACTGAAAACTCATCTCTTTGGACTCCACTTCGAGCGATAGAATTACTAACAAAGCACTTATATACTAATAAAGGACTGGCTTATCTAAAGCCAGTTGAGTAGCACTTGAAATGTTTGTCTCTATGAAACCTGATGTACTTATATGATTCTGTTTTCTTCAAGGTTGTATCTTCCTGGTCGAATGCACTTATTGTAAGTCGCTTTGGATAAAAGCGTCTAACAAGTAACATGTAATGGAATTGTCAATCTATCAGTTTGTGTTTACAGACAGAGAGATCGAAATACCGTTTCCCACAATCCCGAATACATAAACAAATATATATTAAAATATGTATACCAATATATATACATAATCAAAAGACACATTTATACATATGCACACATTAAGACCTAAATAAAAGCACAACAATCAATATACAAAATAACAGTCACTTCAATATCTTTGACAATATACATTAGTGTAAGACTGTCCGTAGCAGTTTTTTCTAAAGTTCTGCTCTTAGGATCTGTGAGGGTAATAACAGCCTGTCGCTATCAGCCAATCATCATGGCTCATGTATGTAGGTACACAGAGAGTAAAGGGGTGTCTCATCTCAGCATAGAAACAACAACACAAATATTTACAATAAAGTGGATCTACACTTCGAATATAATATTCAATTATTTTATTTTATGTTGGCAATTTGATATTATTCTGCAGAATGACTTTTTCTAATAAGAAGTGAGGGAGCCCTGAAATCCCCCACCAACAGACCAATGCTTACACAGCGGCGAGCGCACTGTGGGTGTTAAAGTCAGTCTGACAGCAGAGGAACTCCATCAATCTCTAATGCATAGCCAATGAGGGGCTCTCCAACAACAGGCCTTTGTGTGCCACTGGAAACAGATTGATCTCTTTGTATGCTGTGCACATGTTTGCCTCTCATCCCCAAGGCCCTCATTGTCTTCTATTTGTTTAACATGATGGAATATGCTAATCATGCAGGCGTGGCGCGAGATGAAAACTAGCACTCCAGTGGTAACACACAATAACTGAAACAAAACTATAACCCATTTAATTGAGTGTTCCCCTGATATTAGAAACAGTGATGCAAGCGAATTAAATCAACAACATCTTATATCGAACACGGGGATTGTCTTCGTGGTGCTTTTCATTCCTGGGAGATATGACCAGTTCTTCAAGTCTAGGAATTAAACAGTAGTGCATTTTGTTTTTTATGTTTGTGATTGCAGGGAATAAAATCTACTTAAAATTGCCATGTTTTCTTGATTTCACACAAACAAATGCAGCAGCAGAGGCCCGGGGCTTCTGGGATCTGCAGGGTGCCGCACGGTGCTCCTGGCTCTTTTGATGCAGGTTATTACACAGATACGAGGTAAACACTTTCATGCATGCTAATGTTCTGCAGACACATCACACAAGTGGATAATTAGCGCTCATATAAACACATACACACATGCAAAACATGTAAGCTAACACCCAACACGCCATATGCTATCGCAGGCTTTCATGTCCTTTGCCCACACTTTGATTGGTCCCAGGCAAGGGGCACTTGTTTACTTCGTGGCACAGCAAGTAAATATTTTACAGGACGTGCCTTCATGTTGGAAATATGGGCAATGCTTGAGAAATATCTCGTCATATCAGACAGTAAACAGCTTTCAAGTTTGCAGCAAGAAGAAACTCTGACAGATTCAGTAGAGTTTAACTTTTGCAGCTTTGACAACATGCAGAAATATCCACGGTACACTTTTATGCAAACAATAACACATGCATATGATCAAAGCATGCACATTTGTAAAGAAAGTGAGATATGTCTCCACTCTGGGGAAATAGGGAATGAACTAGATTTGTGTATGATATGCAGGTTAACATTTTATAAGACATAGAGAATATTGAAATAGGGAGAAAGCGATCGCTGCTGTGAACACTGTCAGCGTTTTGGCACACACTCTTTAGCCTAACCCTAACAATACCTAAATGTTATCCTGATTTAACCTCAAATCTAAACACAAGTGAGCTCATCTCTAAAATTGAGGACAATTCCAGTCTCACAGAAATATTAATGTTCAAAACAAAACAGAAGAGAGGTGGAATGGAAGGCTGCAGCCCAAGAGAATTTCAACAAACCCAAACAAGCCCTGTACCCCCGCCACGTAATGGCCCTTTAATTGGAGGCCATGCGTCTATTCCAGCGCCAGAGGAGGATTCTGTGTCATTCGTTTCCAAATGACACGAAGCGTCCCGCTTTTATTCCACCGCTGGGACGGAGCTTGCCAGGTTTTTTTTTCATCCGACACCGAAATAAGAACTGGCCTTCTAAACTGCTGCAAAAACTGTCCGCGGAAAGATAGGGACCAGACAGATAATTAGAGGAAAAACAAGAGGGGGAAAGTGACAGAAAAAGTGGAAAATAGAAGAGGAGAGGGTAGTTAGAAATATGGGGGGAAAGGCTATCTCGAAAAAAAAGTGAAGACTTGTTTGACAGTTGCATCATGTTCCGCAGAGCTGCAGTTTGACACTCAGACCACGGTGTCAGAGTAGGAGAGTTGGGGAAATGGTTTCAGATTCCCCTGAGGCAAGCAGAAATGTACATGAAAGTGTGTGTGTGGCCAAAGAAAATGGATTGAAATAAATACACGTGTTAAGCCGCTGCAACCTTAGTGCTGGTTTCCAACAAACCAAGCCATCTATACTTTATGTGGACTGTAATTCAGCCACAGTGAGGAGAAAGAAAGTAAAAACACAGAGTGCTCCATAAATACAGTCATCCACTGAAGCTCATTTCAAAGACTCTCTGGAGGGGGGATACTTTTGACAGTAAACTACATTATGGTGTTCATATCCTGTATATGCGTGTGTGAGTGCAGCCATCGAAATGAGAGCCTTATATTTGTTTGTGTCCCCTAAAACAATGTATTTTATATTTTCTGGAAATCTCAAGAGAATGAGTGGAGACTGGAGCTTTCGTGTGAAAAAAAAATAACAGTTATCCAATGCAGTCTCTTAGTCACATATATTACTTAACCTCGGAAAATCATTCACTTATTTACTCTGAATCTGTCAGCTGGGCCACCATGTTATTGTGTCATCATGTTTTTTGCAGTTCCTGGGAAACCAGCAGGGGATTCAAAGTACAGAATGTTGTTTTTGTACAAATGAAAACTGCATGAAAGAACACCCCATGCAGACCCAGATGTACTTGTGCAAACAGGCTGCAACGGCCCAAAACACTTACATTAGAAGAAACGCGCAGCACCTTCCAAAACGTTTTAAATATAATAACACAAAACATTCACCAACTTGATGAAGCATGTGGGGGGTTTATTAAAAGTGCTGCTGAAACGAAATGCAAAAAATGCTGCCAGAACATCCATAACTTATAACAATATTCCAATAGACTATTCTGCACTGTTTCTATTATATTCTATTATATTATTATATACAAATGACATGAAACTTGAAAAGAAGCTCAAAACGCAGCTGCGACCGGAGCAAGTGTTGACGTTCGGGGACTAATGAATCTGATTTTATAACTGTAAGTGTTTTGTCAGTATATTTGAAATAACTTGGCTAGCTAGCTTACAGCAGATCATTTAGTTAGGACTCATGTGATCAAATTGTTAAAGTAAGCCGATAACGCTTACATTTTAGGTTTGTTTCCAGTGACTGGCAGTTGACCAATCCTCCCCGAAGCTCCGGCTGAGCATCACTTTTTAGTGTCCCTGTTTCTGTTGTTTCTTAGCTTCTCGTAGTGTTTATTGTATGCAGCCATTTTGGTATACCCTGCGCGTGTTTCGTAAAGTTGGCAAATGTTTTCTAAATGCTGCGCATGTGTTGTCCAGTTGGTGAATATCTTTCTTCAGTAACATGTGTTTTGTTTTTATAATTACATTATTTTGGAAGTTCAACGCATTTCTCCGAATGTAAGTGTTTTAGGCCGTTTGCACAGGTCAGTACAACATCCATCCATCCATCCATCCACCCATCCATCCATCCATCCATCCATCCATCCATCCATCCATCCATCCATCCATCCACCCATCCATCCATCCATCCATACATCCATCCATCCATCCATCCATCCATCCATCCATCCATCCATCATCCATCCATCCATCCATCCATCCATCCATCCATCCATCCATCCATCCACCCACCCATCCATCCATCCACCCATCCATCCATCCATCCACCCATCCATCCATCCATCCATCCATCCATCCATCCATCCATCCATCCATCCATCCATCCATCCATCTTCTCCCGCTTATCCGTGGTCGAGTCGCGGAGGTAGCAGTTCCAGCAGAGAGCCCCAAACTTTCTTTTCCCTGGCCACATCAACCAGCTCTGACTGGGGGATCCCAAGGCGCTCCCAGGCCAGCGAAGAGATATAATCCCTCCACCTGGTCCTAGGTCTACCCCTTGGTCTCTTCCCAGCTGGACGTGCCTGGAACCTAGGGAGGCGCCCAGGTGGCATCCTTACTAGGTGCCCGAACCACCTCAACTGGCTCCTTTCGACGCGAAGGAGGAGCAGTTCAACTCCGAGTCCCTCCCGGATGACCGAACTTCTCACCTTATCCCTAAGGGAGACGCCAGCCACCCTGCGGAGAAAACCCATCTCGGCCGCTTGTACCCGCGAACCCCGTTCTTTCGGTCACATTTATATACAACCAGAATAGCTTCTTCGTTTTCTGCTGAGTAGCAGCAGCACAACATACTGTATATATAAAAAACACTGCGATATACCAACACTAGTGGCCATAATGACAGCTAGCATTATAACGTCACATTCACTTCATAACATGTCACAACCAACACTTTGATTTCTCCAGCATGTCAAAGCTGAACATATTACTGCCAAGCAGCAGGGAACAGCACTCTGGCTATTAAGGCATTACGAGGTCTTCATTTAGCATGAATAGGTTTTCGCATTATAAATAATTGAAATTGGTATAAATTAACAGTCCCAGTCCCAGTGGGGAGGGGGGTTGTGTGATGCTGTTTGGCGGAGCATTACACACTGCTGAAAGAAAAAGAAGGAAAAAAAACAGCTGTGAAAAATGATGCCCTAAGTTCAAAGCAACTTCAATCAGGATACATTTCTGTGCTTGATGAATAATTGAGGAACAGCGTGAACAGCCTTGATTCGTATCACTTTTTTGTGACGGCTTTGCATGAATAAAACACAGTTTGACCCGCAGAGCTGTCTGCGATGCGGGGATACAGCACTATGTTGTAACATGGAAATCGCTCTTGGTATTTTTCTCTTCGGCTACTCCGTTCAGTGTTCTCTGCCCTGCATATCTAACTTCGCTTGTCTCTCCCTCTCTGAACTGAACTTCCATCTGTCTCCCTGCCTTCGCTTTCACTCTGGGACGTTTCTCTCTCATTACCTCTTTGTTATATTCTCCCTTTTTCAGCCAGCAGTGCCTCTTTTAAAGAACTTGAATGGATGAGTTGCCCCCCCGGTGATCCGGCAAAAAAAAACATAAAAGATCGACGAGTCAAATTGATATGCCAATAAATTGCATGCACTTAAACAAAAAAGTGCTTTCCCTCCCCAGGGCTCCACTTCTAAAGATGAGAAAGCAAACAAGTTGTTGTTTAGCTAAAATGTGTAACCTCTTCTAAAATGACTATGAAGGTCTCGCCCCAACCTATCTGCCAAGAAGAACAGAAAACACTTAGAGCAACTCTGTCTGGAGAATATTTAACTGTTTATCTTTTACACACGATTGATGCAGACTCTACAGTATGTTAGCAAAATGAATATGACTTTGTGCTTCTGTACTCGTGTTGCGCTCTTGTTTTATTTGATTGTAAAGGGGCCCTACACATGTGCTGCAGCACGTCTTTTCACCCTCTGTCTGAAACCAGAGCCCAGTCTGCTCTGATTGGTTAGCTGGCCGGCTCTGTTGTGATTGGTCAACGGCTTAGAGATGTCCCGCCCCTTAGCCTTCCAAGTACAATGTGTTGGAGTGCTAGCCAATAGAAGCACGAGTGTTACATAGTGATGTCATTACATTAAGGAAGTAAACAAAGGAGTCCAATGGAGGCGTTTCAGGGGGGAGTGTGTGGGAGAGGATTCCCTCTGAAGGGAACACAGGGAATTTTGCCTTTGCAGACCATTTACATGCACAGATACTTATATAACACACTAAAGGGAACACCCCAAAAAGCACAATAGGACCCCTTTACCATATCATGTTATTACCACTTGTCACCACAGAAATTACAGTTGAGTATCTTTTTTGACGAGTTCGTTATAGTTCTGTAACTTTTAGTTTAGTTTGGCGTACTCTACTGTGGAGAACTAATTTAGTAGGAAGTTCATTATCACAGAAACAACCCGATTAGCACTTTAATAGCTAAAACAAGTCAGCGAAGGTCATCACATCCAAATTATTTCCACAGCCCCCACCTCTTTTGACCCTTTGTGATTCACAGCTCTGAAAACTCTTCAGCGCCCAAAAAAAAATCGAGACAATCTGTTCCGAAACCTACAGTGAACTCCCCCCTAATGTTTTTTAATGAACCGAATCTAGCTCAAACTCTCCGTCTTCTCATTATTTCTGCATCGCGTGGGAGCGATCATAGGCTACTGCATAATTTTTAGTCCGAGTGTATTATAAATGTCCCCTGATATACAGTCTAATTGTTCCCTTTATCTAAATAGATGCACGCATAAGATATTGAGAGACATTAAACTTGGGTTGTGGCTAAATTTGACGTTAATGTTCGGTGCGTTTGTAAAGGAACTTTTAGAATGGAGAGAAAACTTCCTACCTGCTCTCAATGTGTGAAGCTTCCACTCAGGTTTATCTCATGTTTTATTACGGTTAGTGCTGTCGTCAACACGTTGAGGTCAAGTGTGCAAAAACCGACAGCACTTAAATGATCTGCCTTTTCTCTGCCACTTGTTCATATGTAATTACAGGTCAAGACAAGGTGACTTAGCGTATTCATCACTGAGGCTGTTATACTACAGTACTCACGTTGGAATAGGACATTTAACAACTCCATCTATCCCTTCTGGTCATATTGTAAGCATTTCAAACTCCTTTCCTTCCATGCAGAGGCGGAAACAAAGTGAAAGACGGGCCCGGTTTGTGATCCTGAGGGCTGAGAGCTCATTAAATGTCGTCACTGGCGTAGTTTCAGGAAATGCGTCGAGCGAAGGGAAAGGGATTGGCTTACAGTCTGTCATGGAGAGTAATGGCACGTCAGGAAGCTGAGAGGAAACTCCTAATGGTCTACACTTCAATATTTAATGCCTTCTTTCTGTTTTCTGCTGAGGGCAGGTATGAAGAGAGGCTCCGTATTTCAGGGCAATAAGTTATTATAATGTTGAGCGGAACAGTAGCTCAATGGGGTTTGTTCGGGGACAGATTTATGGGGATTTACGGCTGCGCGCTGTGGTTGTTTGTTTGTTCTCCAGACGCTCATTGGTAATAAGAACGAGTAATAAGTACTTATAATTGGTCAGATCATCCTCTTGAAAAAAAAGCGGCCTTTGAGGTCTTCTATGCAAGCTCGTTATGATGAAGCCGTCTGTGTCTATGACTAAGAACAGCACATGAATCACAGCCGACTAACTTAAGTACTTCTTGATGAAGAGGTGGAAAGTACAGAAACAGTGAGTGTAGGCCTACTTCATCCTGACATGAAAGCAAACACCCCCCCCCCCCCACACACACACACACACACACACACACACATGATTTACTCTATCAGCACTCTCCGTTTCTCAAGGCTAAGCGTGCATGATCCAGATGGGTTTTGGTACAAAAAACTATCAATTTCAACAAATTATTTACCGTGTTAACTTTCAAAGTCATATGTTTTTTTGTAAAGCGGTGTGAAAAGCATTGTGCCGCTGGGACTTTTCAATCCAACTAGTTTCTTTATCTTGAAACAAGTGGAGCAATGTGCTTGGTATTGTTAGGTGCTGCCTGAGAATATAGTGGAAATCATTTCATGTATTTTACCCCACAGTCAGGAGTTAAACAGCACAAGCGGATTAAACGTCTTGTTGAAATAGACGATTTTTGCTGAGGCATGGTGGCAGGCAGAGGTGGGACATAGTGAAGTACAAATACCTCGTTACTGGACTTAAGTACATTTTTCTGGTATCAGTACTTTACTCCACTACTTATTTTTCTGACGACTTTTTACATTGACTTCTTACATGTTGAACCCAAATACCTGAACTTTTTACTTCTTACATTTTGAACCCAAATACCTGTACTTTCTACTTCTTACATTTTGAACCCAAATACCTGTACTTTCTACTTCTTACATTTTCCAAACTGGCTGGTTCCTTTAGTTTGAATGTGTGTTTGGTGGCGTGATCATTATTATTTAGAGTCATTGCGTGCCTATTGATTTGAACACGATCCGTGTATACATCATTTCCTGGTCTTCTCTAAAGAAGAGGGACCAATGAAAACGTTGTCATGTTGCCGTTGTTCACCATGGAAACATTCATTAGCTAACAATGACATTATTGTTCTATTAATATAAAGGGAGGTCAGGTACTCTTTAAAACAGCTGCTAGTTATGGGTACTTTTTACTGAAGTACATTTCAAAGCCCTCTTTACTTTTACTTGAGTAAAGAAGTTTAGTCAGTACTTCTACTTTTACCAGAGTATTTTTAAACATGAGTATCTGTACTTCTACTTGAGTGAAGGATGTGTGGACTTTTGCCATCTCTGGTGGCAGGGAGGACAGTCAGGGAGGAGAGGAGGGGAGGAGAGGAGGGGAGGATATCCTGCCCGCGCTTGGTGACCCCTGACCCGGGATATCCTACTTAAGATACCACTATGCTCTCCACTGCCAAGGCCATGGCACTTCCCCTGCTGCTGCACTGTGCCAAGGCTTCCTTTTGATAAGTCCACACTGCAGAGTCAGGCTGTGGTTCCTCAGTGTCACAGCGTCATTGTTTCACCCTCCGGTCACTGTGGGGGATGTAGAATGGGAGGTTTGTGCTTCTCCTCTCACATCCCACTTCCTACTGAGCCACATGTCACATATCAAAGTCAAAGTCAACTTTATTGTCAATCTTTCAGTTTGTGTGTACAGACAGAGAGATCGAAATACCGTTTCCGACAATCCCGAATACAAAAATACAAATATATCCAATCCAATCCAATCCACTTTATTTCTATAGCACATTTTAAAAGCAGAGGGTTTGCCAACGAACATAACATTATAACAAAATGTAATATTACAAGAATAGATACATGAAGGCTATAGCTCAGACTGACTCGAAAGCGAGGGAGAAGAGGTGGGTCTTTAGACAGGACTTAAAAGTTTGAAGAGTGGGGGACAATATATAAAAATATGTATAACAATATGTATATACCTATATATACACAATCAAGATACACATGTATACATATGCACACATTAAGACACAAATGAAAGCACAACAATCCACAAAATAACAGTCACTTCAATATCTTTGGGAAATGCACGTGCAAGACTGTCTATAGCAGCGTAAAAAGTGCTTGATACATATTCTGTGTAGAAATATAAACAAATGAGATCAGATTTTTACTAACAGCTCTCCAAATGCTTAGTTTAGTGAAGCTGTCATGTTCACAATCCTTCCAACGCTGAATAAAACCCAGGTCTAAGCAGGTTAAGCAGTGGCTAATATTAGCACGCTAGATAATGAGACAACTCTAGTGTTACTGTACCTCAATGTGAGTTTCTAATTTAACACAATTTAGCCGCCTCCCCCAGCAAGCTAACACTTCTCACACTAAGCTCCCAAAAAGGTCACGGAAATGGAGCATTACGAAAATTAGCAGTTGGTAATTAGAGAGATTCATATTGTAACTGTTCACTACTCATTACTTCCCAGGTCTATCACAAAAATGCACTTTTTGTACGACAACTTTTGTTTAGCCGCCCAGCAGATGATTTAAAAAGTGTATTTTCTAAAAAAGGATCAATACATGTTTAGTTATATTTTGACATGTTATGTTATGCTTATGTTTATTCTTTTTATTTTCATTATTTGTTTACAACACGTTTATTTGTAAATGCTTATCCCTTAATCCAGTCACATGGTAGATTATCTTATTTAATGCATGGATGTCAGGATTTGTGGAAAGACAGAGGGGAAGCAAGGTTCGGATATTTTCTGTTGACCGTATAATCCTGCTTTGGATATTGTGTGTTCTATTTTGTTCATTAAACATCGTTAAAATCTAACTTTACGGCCCTCCCACACAGCGGCGTGCGTTGACGCTTCACCATTCACTTTGAATGGGGTGACGTCACTTTTCGCCGAACTGCATCGCGGGAAGCGACGTGGAGCGTTGCTGGCGTGGCTCGCTGCAAAAGCTGAGCAATGTTCAACTTTTGATGCCTCGGCAGAAGCGTCAGCCAATCTAATCATATGCCAGTACAAGATCTAGCCAATCAAACCGCTGTTTGTGTGTCAGGAGCGGGAGATTCATGTGATTGGTTGTTGGCCTAATATTAGCCTCTAAGTGACTTCAATTGTTAGAAATGTTATGCCTGCTGTTGAACCGTGTCAACCTCAAAATGTAAGTGTACTGTATGTCATGTAAGAAAAAGGGAAAACCGAGTTCAGGGACATCAAAATAGATGGACCCTATCTCTCAGAGCCTCATAACTCTCAGAGTGCCAGTTCCCTAAATGAATGTGAATGGAAAAGGGGGAAGAAGAAAAACGGGGCCAAGGATAGAAACTGAATTGTGTTGAGAAAATAAGTTGATCGAATGTTTCAATATTCAAACTGTATGCTTGTTCTGTAACAAAAATCCCTAGTAGAAGCACATAAACTGTTTAAATATTTAAAAATGTAATTCTGTTGAACACATACAGTACATTCAGGGAGATATCCAACCTGCATTTTATATTGTCTCTGAGCACCCATGTGTAAAGAGTTCTCTTGTCTTTAATCCAAGGCCCCTTGATCACAGTTTTTAAATTGGTTTCAACCAGAACTCGTGTGCAATATAAACTTCTAGTACCGTTTCAGTGGCATCTATATTTTATGTGGAGCATCTATTTTTCATCAGCAGAGAGTGTGCTGCGAGACCCAAACGTATTGTTGTTCAGAGCAGCAAAGGTGTTAGGAGAAAACATCGAACCAGACCCTTTCACCTGCCTCTGGCTGGCAGGAGGGTCTCGGCTGGGGAAACAGATTAATCTTCATATTTGGGTTGTGCTCTCTCCTTGTTGTGAGTTTAACATGTAATCCTCTTTAGATATGTAACGTGGCCTAGTAAAAAAAACACGGATGATAAGTCCAAGTAAAGCCAATTTCATCCTCCATCACAGAGACATTTCATATTATTGTTTGAGGTGTTTCTCAGATCCACATGTTTAATTATTACACAAAGAAGGAAAAGTGAATGATTGTTTCACTTGTTAGGGATTGGCAGCAAAGCGTTTGGGTTGGGAATTGGATGGAAGTGTGTGTGTAGTGCTTCTCTCAGCTCGCAGTAGCGCTGATCATGTGTAAAAGCAGCTTAGCTAAGCTCTTTAGAGTGATGATTACTATCATGTCTGCAAGATCAGATTCCAGTATTTAGGAACTAACCGACTGCCCTACGAGATTTACTTGCAAAGAGAGATAATGAGAATATAAACATATGGCCTCTGTGTGTGTGTGTGTGTGTGTGTGTGTGTGTGTGTGTGTGTGTGTGTGTGTGTGTGTGTGTATGTGTGTGTGTGTGTGTGTGTGTGTGTGTGTGTGTGTGTGTGTGTGTGTGTGTGTGTGTGTGTGTGTGTGTGTGTGTGTGTGTGTGTGTGTGTGTGTGTGTGTGGGTGTGTGGGTGTGTGTGTGTGTGTGTGTGTGTGTGTCTGTGTGTGTGTGTGTGTGTGTGTGTGTGTGTGCTCAACATTTTCACTCAGTGCCCAGTTCCTTTCCAAAATTAGACTCTCTTCTTTTAGAAAAATAATACCTACTCTGACAAATTGATTGCTGGCATGATAATTAAACCCTATTACAAAACGTCATTAGAGTTAATTAACTGAGGCATCTTAAGACATTCACCAGCAGAATAATGACACTTTGATGAAACCGTTTGAGTATTTAAAGAGACACTTCATGAATTTTGCCCTTACAATTAATTACTTTTACATTTAGAAAACTCCCAGGTCCGAAAGGTAGTGGTGGGTTAAACCCTATTCAATGCACGCATTTCAAAATACAGAAAAAACTGAAAATATGTAGCACATTTAAGAATGAAATAATGTTATTCCAACTAATTAGATGTGAATAAATGTGTTTCCCCAAGTGAAGGAGATTCTCCAGGTCTTGTTATCGAGTGAGGGAACAATGGAGCGTGGGATGGGACGGAGAATTGAAGCGGTATTACAGTCGCTTGTACCTCACTGTTGAGATTAAGAGAGAGCTAAACTAGAAGGCAAAGCCCTCAATCTATTGGTCCATCTTCGTTGCCACTCTCACCTATGGACATGAGGGGTGAGTCTTTACTGAAAGAACGAGATCATGGATACAAGCAGTCAGAATGGGTTTTCTCCCGAGGGTGGCTGGCATTTTGCTCAGTCAGAGATGTCAAAAGTACACACATCCTTTACTCAAGTAGAAGTAGAGATACTCATGTTTAAAAGTAGAAGTACTGACTAAACTTCTTTACTCAAGTGAAAGTAAAGAGGCTTTGAAATGTACTTCAGTAAAAAGTACCCATAACTAGCAGCTGTTTTAAAGAGTACCTGACCTCCCTTTATATTAATAGAACAATAATGTCATTGTTAGCTAAATGCTGAACAACGGCAACATGACAACGTTTCCATTGGTCCCTCTTCTTTAGAGAAGACCAGGAAATGATTGATACATGGATCGTGTTTGTCATAGTTATTGATGTGTTGAATTGTTAAAGAAAAGATATCTAAGTTATTGATATGTGTTGATATTGTTAAAAGGAAAAAGGGAGATGTCATAGTATTGTTAACTGACTACAAGGGGAGTTGTCATATACGTTACGGCATGTTTACGACAGTTACAGTAAGTGGGAGTGGCGCGAGAGGTGATCGATGTTGGGATTGATGAACCACCGGAGGGGGGCAATAAAGCGTCTTGTTAAATAACCAACTGTTCCGTTGTCTGTTAATATCCAAGATATTACAGTGTTCAAATCAATAGGCACGCAATGACTCTAAATAATAATGATCACGCCACCAAACACACATTCAGACTAAAGGAACCAGCCTGTTTGGGAAATGAGAGAAGTAGAAAGTACAGGTATTTGTGTTCAACATGTAAGAAGTAGAAAGTACAGGTATTTGTGTTCAACATGTAAGAAGTAGAAAGTACAGGTATTTGGGTTCAACATGGAAGAAGTAGAAAGTACAGGTATTTGAGTTCAACATGTGAGAAGTAGAAAGTACAGGTATTTGTGTTCAACATGTAAGAAGTAGAAAGTACAGGTATTTGGGTTCAAAATGAAAGAAGTAGAAAGTACAGGTATTTGAGTTCAACATGTGAGAAGTAGAAAGTACAGGTATTTGGGTTCAACATGGAAGAAGTAGAAAGTACAGGTATTTGAGTTCAACATGTAAGAAGTAGAAAGTACAGGTATTTGTGTTCAACATGTGAGAAGTAGAAAGTACAGGTATTTGGGTTCAAAATGTGAGAAGTAGAAAGTACAGGTATTTGAGTTCAACATGTAAGAAGTAGAAAGTACAGGTATTTGTGTTCAACATGTAAGAAGTAGAAAGTACAGGTATTTGTGTTCAACATGTAAGAAGTAGAAAGTACAGGTATTTGAGTTCAACATGTGAGAAGTAGAAAGTACAGGTATTTGAGTTCAACATGTGAGAAGTAGAAAGTACAGGTATTTGGGTTCAACATGGAAGAAGTAGAAAGTACAGGTATTTGAGTTCAACATGTGAGAAGTAGAAAGTACAGGTATTTGTGTTCAACATGTGAGAAGTAGAAAGTACAGGTATTTGGGTTCAAAATGTGAGAAGTAGAAAGTACAGGTATTTGAGTTCAACATGTAAGAAGTAGAAAGTACAGGTATTTGTGTTCAACATGTAAGAAGTAGAAAGTACAGGTATTTGTGTTCAACATGTAAGAAGTAGAAAGTACAGGTATTTGTGTTCAACATGTAAGAAGTAGAAAGTACAGGTATTTGTGTTCAACATTTAAGAAGTCAAAGTGAAAAGTCGTCAGAAAATGGATGGTTATGGACGTGAGAGGCAGGTGTTTAAAAATGTCCAGCATTGGCTGTAGCTTGATTTCATAGTAGATTGATGGGAGTGAAGAAAAAGCAAGAAAGACATTCAGCCTATTTCCTAAATGACTCTAAAGATTATCCAGTGCATATATAATACATCTTACATTCTACATGCATTCTTTTATGGATCTCATATTTTCTGAAGTTGTACTGTGAAACAGAGTGGAGGTGAGGTGTTATCAAGTCCGGATAGCAAGACTTCCTCCAGATGAATTCCTGGAAGCTCAGACTGACAAACACAGGATGTCAAAGAGTGATGGATGGTAAGGAAAGGGAGGGAGTGAATAAGGAAGGAAGCAAGGAAGTATGCCCATGGAGGCATACATGTATGAGAGGTTAGTAAGGACAAAAGGATTGCTGAAAAGATAAAAGGGAGATGAGTAGTAATGGATAGAAGGATAGATGGAAAAACATTTGTGTGTCAGAACGATAGGAAGGGAAAGGAGTTTGTGACGTGAACAAGGATTCACGGGAAGGGAAGATAAAAGAGGTCGGGTAAGGGTCGAGGAAATGGACGATAGCTGCGATACGGAACAATAAACAAGGAGGTAAGGATGGAACAAAATCGAGAGGTAGAGGAAGCAGAAAGAAATGACGAGGAAGGTTGTGAGAAACCTTACGCATCCTCTTCAGAAGATTTGTTTAAATCATGGCACTGGGCCCAGCAGAATCTAACGATAAACCACTGGACCTGAAACTCAACTTTTTAGTGTCTTTCCTCCCGGTGAGGAAACTCATTTCTGATCCGGAGTACCACTTCTGTGGTCAAAAGACCGGAAACAGAAGGATCCATGCAGTGCAGAAGATATCCATATGTTCTCAATGAGCTTCAGCGACAGGAATGGGAGACGGATGCCTGCACGCTGCATTGTCTCTCTGTTTCCCCAGCTGCAAGGAAAAGGCTGAGCTGCCAGTTCTAGCATCCTCTGTGGAATCATAAAGGTCACAGTCACACACAAGCAAATACACACCTCAAGTGCATGCTGACACCACACACACACTTATACAAATGTGCATCCACACATACACTCTGAGACATGTATCTTCTGAAGTTTGTTGTCCTGGCTGCAAAATGGTGGAACAAGCTCTCCAATTATAACAGGATAGCTAAAGTCTAGAGTATCTTTCATTGCAGACTGAACCCACTGCACCTTGGCCAATGCATGGGCACGTACCGTACCGTGATTTTGGTTATTGGAAGCTGGTGAATTTGCAGAATGATTTCTCTTTGAATTTGTATATTCGTTGTGGAATGCACTTATTGCAAATTGCTTTGGATAAAAAGCATCAGATAAATGAAATGTAATGTCAAGAAGCGCGATAGAATTCACATTTCACACTATTATACAGTGTGGGGATGACAAAGGGTGGATAAGACCTGAGGAAGCAACGTTTTTCGAGAAGTACGGTAGGTCTTATTCAAGAAACATGTTTCATGATTTCAATGTGCCTTTCCTTTGTTCTAAGAGGAAATTGCAGTGTGTCATCTGCTACCTCATGCTGTGCCAATAGGAGTGAATAGCAATTTGAGTCAATAAAACCATCATTCCCCCCCTGCTAGGCAATCAGCTTTCTAGCTGGAATCCAAATATTCAAATAATCCCATTATGTGCCATGTTCCGACCAAATATCCCTTTTAACATTAAAAACAGAACATTATAAGAAAGATGTATGAAAAACAGTTTTTGGAACGTCACCAATGTCCCAATGCCATGCTGGACGCCTACACTATACTTTAGTAGCATGAATATGTTGGAATCATGCATTTTCTCTTTACCAACGATTATTCTCAACCCATCAGAGCTTGGACTGACCAATCACAAGCAGGTACATGAAACAAAAGGTGATACACAAATGGGATCAAGCACTGATTTGTTGACATTTATATTTAAAAGGATGTTGTTTACAGACTTTTGCATTTTTAAGTCTGCTGGTGGTTCAACATCAGGTGTCCCTCGCTAACCTGACTTGTGTTGCAACATTATTATAAATTATTAACAATTTTAGTTAAAAAATGAATGTTTCGGCTAGTTAAGAGTGTATTAATGTCAAACAGTTGCTAAGCTGAATGTCCTATAATGTTAAAGTGTAAAATAGGCCTTTATCCGGTTAAAGTTAATATTATACAAATGCTCTTTGTTATCAGCAAAAACCAGAGCTTAATTATATAGTCATGCTGTGAAATGATGATGATGATGATGATAATACATTTACCACAAGCCCTCATTTGGGCCTATTCATTCATGCCACTTAACTGGCTTCAACTAACCCAGAAAGAAAATTGCATTTTCAATGGAAAAGCCCTTCAACTGTTATTCAACCATGTCAATGACTTTCCCCCTCAACCTGAGAGGGCCCCAATTATCCTGCCATTTCCACCACACTCGCAGTCTGATAATTCTAGTCCTGTCCTCAGAGTGCTCTGCGTATCATTGGCTGATGATCTGTGTGACAGTCGATAGTTTGTGTGCTGGTAATTTAATGTATTCCTGCTCAAATTGAAGCATTTGAGATGGCTTTTCCTAATTTAAAGTTGCTTCCTGCATTTTTCTTAGTTTTCTACTTTTGTTGGTTTGTTTACAACATGTTTCATCATCTGAGAGCTCTTGTTTGTGTGTTTGAGTTAGTTGCAGCGATACCATCACTTCACTGTTTGCTAACCCAATCCCCAAAACAGTGATCGTCCAATCACAGCTCAGAAACCTTACAGGCATGGCAGACCTGTCAAACTTTGGATTTATCGACATGAAAAAGCAGTGTATGGAGCTGTAGTATACACGAAATACTCCGAAGAGACTGAAGGTCTTTTTTTGACCTTTCAAAATATAACACGCAATAGAAAAGAGTTTTCTATACAAAAACACTAAACCTATCTGCTTACATTTAAGCTGCTCTTATTAGCATGTCCAACCTACTAGTCTACTTACAGTATAAATTCAGTGCTCCTACCAAATAATTAAAGATATAAAGAGTTTGAAGGATGTTTTTTTAGCTTTTAAAAACAAAAACACAAACTTGTTTCCTATCTGACTTTAACACAATCTGCTCTAAATTAAATTGCTCTTGTTAGGGTGTCCAGCTAACTAAGCTAATTACAATGCATGAATAATAACTAACGTTATTGGTTTGTGTTAACAGGTTGCATAACAAACAGTTTTTATTCAATTTGGAAGATAAATACAAAGTTAAATATTTAAAATAATCAAACTAGCTAACATAATATCAGAATGTAATGCTGCCAATTTTCAGGTTTTTGTAGTGAGATCATGTTATTAATGGTTCTTAGCAGCTTTAATTGACTGTGAACTCATTCTAAGTTTATCTTACAGTTTGTTTTTAATGAGCTCTTGTTCCAGTCTTATTGTAACACGTTTAAGGTTTTTTAAAAGTGTCGTTTGCTGTGTGGAATAACTGAGTCTCCCACACACTCCCGTCTGTAATTTGGCATCAGCTTAGAGAAGTAAGTAAATTAACAGAGGAGCGTGGCTAATATTTTATTATCCTTTACCCTGTTTTTCTAATCCCAGTAAAAGGGGCTTTATGTTTCG
>NC_136909.1:8081216-8181216 GCF_949606895.1 Notothenia rossii | reverse complement strand
GTCAGGGCCATTCATCAGTGGAGATTTGTGCACACTGCACACCTGTGGACCTGGTTGAACTCTATTTAAGGGGGGCTGCAGAAAAGTCTTGTGCCCTCTCTTGTTCACCTTGCCACATGCCTGGGATTTGCCACTTTTGTGTTGACTTCCCCTCTTTTGTTACAAATAGGGGCCAATTTGTAACAAATGGGGCCTCATCCGAGATATTCTGAACGAGTAAATGGATTGTATTTACACTATGCTTTATCCAGTATTTACGACCCCTCAAAGCAACAAGTCCTCCAACTCATACGACCAAATCGTTCGATTGTTCAAGCGCTTATTACGACCTACAATCACGTTTTAAAGTTTTCGACCTCTAGTGCTCCCGTTGACTGCAAACGCTACCGTGGGTGGTATATTCACAAATAACCCTCTCTGTAAAATCCTAAATTGTAGGATTGTTTTAGCCATTAAAATGCTTTTTGGTTAGATTTCTAGCGAGAAGTGTATATTGTACTTTTAGAATCAACGTCCAGTGGATGTGTAGGATCTATAGTTTGATAGATATAGAGTTCCACAGTGACGCGTCCTAAAACCCGGAAGTAAACTCCTTCCGGTTCCTTCGACAAAAAAGCAATGCAATTTCTCCATAGGATTTTGGAAAATAGCTCGAAATAAGGTCTGTGGTTGGCACACATTTAAGAGACGGATCATGAAGCAAAAAGCACTTTAATGGCCAAACTATTCTACAATTTAGGATTTTCCAGAGAGGGTTATTTGTAAATAACAACCCTCCGGAGCGTTTGCAATCAACAGGAGCATCAGCCCATATGCCGCAAATTGTTGTTTCTTACACGACCACTAGAGGTGCTAAACTTTAAAACGTGACTATAGGTCGTAGTAAGCTGCTGAACAATCAACCTATTTGGTTGTTTTTTGGAGGAGGACAGGCTGCTCAAAGCGCTTTAAATTCGACAAGTCATCAGAGCAATGCCATTTGCTCAAGTAAGCTTACATTCACACACATACACACACATTCATCACCGTTGGCGTTAAGTATCTTGCCCAAGGATACATCGGCGTGTTGGCTGCGAGGGCTGAGATAATCCACAACTTTCTGATTGAATGACCATGCACTACCTTTCAGCCACAGTCGTTACTGCATAATTGAATGAGCATAGGTTTAAAAATAGCAGAAGCTGCAGTGTGAGCTGATGAATACACTTTAACACACAGGATTTAATCAGTAACAAGGTTTGACCGGGGGCGAAGAGATAACTGATCCAGTGGTCGCAAAGGTAAAGTAGGTGGTGAAAGGTTGAGTCCAGAGCAAGGGTCCTCGCATGGCTGGAGGGGTAAAGTAGATCGAGGTCGAACTTGCAACTTTAGTTTGAACTTCCCCTCTTTTGTTACAGTACATGTTGCATACATGCTTTGTTTTGAAGCACCACTACAATGTGAATCCTAGAGGCTTCAACACCTCGATAAGTTAGGAGGCGACAAGCATTATAAGATGGAAATAATGGGCACCTTTCTATCACTGTAATACTTCTACAAGATGAACAGGCCTTTCACAAAGGGGGGAACACACTGGAATAACCTCTTCCCTTTAGGACTTTATGCAGTTATCTGCGATGAATCCGCCTCCAAACGCGGGGCAACAAATGATCAAATGCACCCTAAAAAGATGGAAGCTGATACTGGGAGGGGGGGAGGAGGGGGCGTGGGCTCATTAAGAGAACATTAGACACGTTCATTCTGCAGACAATATGTGGAAGGGAGGATAAAAAAAGAAATAATGTGTTAAAATGTGTCTGTGTGTGTGTGTGTGTGTGTGTGTGTGTGTGTGTGTGTGTGTGTGTATGTATGTGTGTGTGTGCATTCGAGTGGGGGGGAATGCAAGGAAGCTCAAAATGACTTTTTAATCACATCATTAAAAGGACTTTGAATTATGAATTTGTCACAATGGATGTCTTTAGGCGTGGGAGCAAAGTGAGAAAGGGATATTTTCTCTTGACTTTTTGGGTAAAAATGAGTCCAAGGAGGGCCATTTCTCTGCAGCCAGTGTGTGTGTGTGTTTGTTTGTGTGTGTGTGGGGGAGTTTTATGTGGAGGTGGTATTAAAGCCAATCAAGGATGGCGAATAGGCCTCGATGAACAGAAGCAGGGAAAAAATTAAAGCAGATAATCAAAATGAAGTGTCTCACCAAACCCCTCCCCAAACAGCAATAGCTAAATCACAGTTTAGTAACCTGGTCCAGGCACGCAACCACAACAATATCCACTAATTTTAATGTGGTAGCAATTTTGACCCTCAAACAATGATTTTTCAAGATCAGAAAACTTTTTACATTTGAAATTGATGTTGTGGATTTGGTGTCAGATCAGGGATTACTTCTGGTATATAGTACACTGTATAGATTGTCATTCTGGAAGGCATGGAGCAAAAATCATGATAAGATCCCACTTATTATACAAGACTAACTTTATATTGGAGAGCTTGACAGACAGGGGTAGCAACAGTAACTTAAACACATTTTACAAATGCACTGCAACCCTGAAATTATGTAGTCATTAACGCAAATATCTGACCCAATCGAACCTAACTTTGGACAAATACACGTTACCCTTCCAACACATGAGCCCATGTGTGATTGAAGCTACTCATTGCCCGAAGAATTCAAAGTGAATGCAAATGCTGGCAGAAATAAAAAAGAAACAAACATTCAATGGTAAGAAATGGTAATTTTCACAAAAAAGCCAACAGGAGAAACAACCCAGACTACCAAGGATTTGTACATTTCTGTCACTAATGCCCAACACATAAATCGTGAGCCTGCAGTGGCAAGACGGAAACGACAGCTAAGTAACCATGGTGATATCAGATTAATGTAGTGCCTCCTCTGCAGTGTTGGGTGTAACGCGTTACAAAAGTAACGGAGTTACAGTAATATATTACTTTTTGCTGTAACGAAGTAATGTAACGCATTACTAATGAAATGTGGGTAATATATTACCCGTTACAATGCTCAGTAACGCAGTTACAACACATTTTAACCCGAAATTAAATGGTGTTTTGTTTTTTAAGAATGTACTAACATAGCGAGACATTCCGACACCGGACAAATTGTGCGGGTAGATTAGTAAACCTGGTGTTTACCCTTCAGGCTTCGCGTCGAGATCTTCGGGGAAGTTGAACGTTATGCAACCATTCAAAAAAGAGAACGTAGCGAAAAATACAAACAACAAATTGTGTCAGGTGCGCGTGACCTGCTCCGCTGCGCGTGCATCATTTCCAAAGTGCTTCCACAGCAGTGACACACATCTGATCTGTGGATAATCATTTATACGAAAATGATTAAAGCAACCATCAATAAACGCCAGCAACACTGCATCTACTGCAGACAGTAGCAACAGGTCAGATGCGGACATCACGTTACCCTCCGTTGTGGACACTAGCTTACTCCCGCCTGACTCGCCGGGCCCGGAGCAGCAGTCTTCGTCGCCCGAAACTACGCCGCCCCTCTGCGGCCCGCAGGTGCCAGGTATATTTAAACAACTACCCGCCTGTACAGTGGGGTAAGGCGGTCATTTTGCAGCTTGTGGTATAAAAATAGACAATGGCTAGAATATTCATGTGAAAATAGTACCATATTCTGACATGCCTGTAGAAATGTTGGGTCAAGTATAATGCATACAATAGCACAGATGCCTTCACCACGAATCGCTACAAAAATATCTCATATCCCAAGCTTATTATCAACGAGCTGATGTTGCAGCTGAAATGTTCTCCAGGTCACAAAGTCAACCTCACATGATGATGTGATACCAGTTTTCAAGCACAGTAAATATTCTCTTCCCAGCGTATATGATGGGACCAAGGTGATGATGTAGTAGGCTACATGGTTTTAATAATACTTTTGCCTTTCAATGTTTGCCATTTCAAATCATGAGTATGGTTTAAATAATATTTGCCTTGATTTACAATATGTTAACCTTCATTATAGTCCTTGACAGCGGTCTGTACTGCTGTATTAACAACGTGTCACATGTTAAGAATTTACAATCAGAATCGAGTATTCAACTAAGCCGTGTAATACAAGTTGTTAGTAGCCTTAAGGGCCTACACAGTTGTTATGCTATCGTAATATCTATCAAACTATAGATCCTACATATCGACTGGACGTGGATTCTAAAAGTACAATATACACCTCTCGCTAGAAATCGAATCAAAAAGCGTTTTAATGGCCAAGCTATCCTACAATTTAGGATTTTACAGAGAGGGTTATTTGTGAATAAACGACCATCTGTAACTTTTGCATTTAACGGGAGCACTAGAGGGCGAACACTTTAATACGTATAGTTATAGGACGTATTAAGCGCTTGAACAAACGACATATTTGCTCTTAATTTTTTTTATTTGACCTTTATTTAACCAGGATAGGTCTCATTGAGATTAAACATATATTTTTCAAGAGAGTCCTGGCCCAAGAATGGTAACGGCACAGTTTCAGACAGTTTTACAGTTACAAACAATTAAAAAACACACAATCACAACATAGTCATACACAATGTCCATCCTGATTTTCCAGACGTTATCCAGACTTCATAGGAGAAAAAACGGCTTTAGAGGGGCATATCCTCACACACACAGAGGACACATTTGGTGGGAGTATTTGTGGCAGAGAGGCCGAGGGAGTGAGAAAGCAAGGAGAGGTTGAAGGAGATAAAGAGCAATCGAAGATCTGAAAGAGAGGAGGGGAAGCTACGTAGATAAACACTGCTTCCTGCATCATTTTGTTCCCGTGGCCCTGTCTCTCTCGTAGCTCTCGGTGCAGAGGACAACTCACTCGGTGGAAATCAAACGTTGATAAGGAGAAAATTGCATTGGATGGGGGCGAGGAAAACAGGAAAGATACACCCAGAGAAGCCCCACAGGAACAGTGAAGAGGGAGGGGAAGGAGAGACAGAGAGAGAGAGAGACAGTGGGAGGATGAAGGAGGAAAGAGAGAGAGAGCATGGAAAAGAGGCGGAGAAATTAGAAAATGTTTCTAGATCTCGGAGACAGATAGAAACCAGAGAGATGAGGGGAATCAAAGTAACACACCAACGCACACACATTTGCATGTACGCCTTCTTTCTCAAACACACATACACAAGCATTTGGTACATACACACAAACACCAACTCTCTCTTGATGTTATGAAACTATTAGGAGCTGACAAAAGGAGGGAAATGGATTCGGGGAGGAAACGCAAACAAATTTAGATAGAAGGAATTGTTCCTCTGTTTGCAATGCAATACTCTTCGGCAAGCACCTAAATTCTTTCATTACAGTCCATTACAGTGGCCATTCGCAGACAAAAGAGTTCCTCCAGCTGGGATAATGGGAAATCAAGTCAGCGCTCTATTGCGCTTCGTCCAACGCCGGTCCCACAGGCCTGGGGGGCATTGGATGCTGGATGGGCTCAAAACAAGCAGACACACACACAGAGCACACATTGGAATGTATTGGGTAAAGTTGTGAGGTTTTTCTGCTTGATAATGTGTCTTCATGGAGGTGCAGTCAAAGAAGTGTCATGTCTAAGAAACTTATTGTGAACGTTTATTCTCTATGTTAGTTTTGTCATGTCCCTTTGTCCTGTGCTTTATGTTTAAGTAATAAGCCTCCACGCTCCCCGCCCCTATCTGTCTCCTGCGTCCGTGATTGTTTTCCCCGCCCTGATTGTTTCCACCTGTTCCCCTTACCCTGTGTACATATTGTGCTAGTTCCCTCCTGTCCATTGCCAGTTCGTTTCCACGGACACCTCACGTTCCTTTAAGCTCCTGATCTTAGTTCTTGTTTTTCCTCGTAAGAGTGTTATTGTTTTCCCTGTTTTGTTACTGTGTCAATCCCAATAAAGTCTTTATTTTGAACTCTCTGACTTTGAGTCGTGCGTTTGAGTTCATGCCTCAGAGTTCACTCCTTGACAAGAAGCAACTAATCCTGATTTAAATGACCAAAAGAAGGTCCAAAAAACGATCAAATGGAAAGAATTACTTTCAACAATGTCATTAAAAGATTTGACTTCTTGACTTATTCATCTACTTTTATAATGATGGTTCTCACCTTGGTGACGTTAAATACCTGAATTTATTTGCAATTTGTGATTCATATTATTTCGTACCAGCTGTGCTTTTCTCTCTTCCGGGACTATAATGTGCAAAAAAGGTTTTTTGGAAAGTGGAACTCTCGCCCTTCTCTGGTCGAGCGTGAGGGATCTATTCATTTTATCTACAGCACATTAACTTTGCAAGTGTAAAAGGAAAGTGAGGTGTTGAACCGTGGGATAAGTGGGATTCCTAAGAGCCTGCAGGACTTAATGTGTCGTGCATTAAGTGACTAAAAGAAGAAAGTCTCAAGGTCTGAAGGAGAACTTCCCAGATCCACTTTAATCTCGTGGCAGCCATTGTGATTTTAAACAGATTTAACAGGGATGGGAAACGCTATAGGAGTGGAACAGATAGAAAAGGTCAAAAACAGTTTAGTTTACTCACTTTTTTTTTAGTTTCCATAATATTATCGTCCTGTTCAAATTAAATAAAGTTTAAGCTGTGATAATTCATTCTTTGGCCACTTGGAGAAACGAGGAGTAAACACAACATGTTGAATTTGTTCTGTACGAATAACAAGAAGAATTTCTTTCTTTCTTGTGTTTCTGTCCACCTGATGAATGTAACTCCAATATTCACTCTACTTTTAACTCCAGTCTTGTCTTTACCAACTCCAGAGGGAAATATCCAGCCCTTTAGCTTTGCAATGCTTCTGAAATATGTTGAGAAAAGTAGGTTGCTCACTGGCTTTGTTTAGTCTTCATTAATCCGCAGTACTTTATATTGCCTATTTATCACTTGCGCCCTATCTAGATTTCCCCAAAGTCTGGTGCCTGAAACACTTTGTTCACCAACTAGTCCCAAACTATGTTGTTTGATGCATGGCAGGTTGGTTAAAGAGGACATATTGTACTCAATTGTAGGTTCATATCAGTATGTAGTGTCTCTACTGTGACATTTCTCCTTGTTTTAATGTTCAAAAAGCTCTTTATTTTTCTCATACTACCTGTGCTGCAGCACCTCTTTTCACCCTCTGTCTGAAACCAGAGCTCAGTCTGCTCTGATTGGTTAGCTGGCATACTTGCCAACCTTTAGACCTCAGAAATCGGGAGCATTTCAAAATGCAAATTTGGGGGGGGGGGGGGGGGGGGGGTGGTGCTAGTGCTCTTAGATTAACATTAACATGCTTATTGTAGTTGTAAGTGCACTGACTTGCGGCCTGTAGCACCGTCCTTGATGGAGCATATGTGTGGGCTGGGCCTGTATTTTACAGGAAAGGAGTGAGCAGAGAGTAGAGCAGTTCTCGATTCTTGTTCTGTTTTCTGTGAATATCTGCCTCACCCTCTCAATTTGAGTTGCGCGCGCAAAGAGACGTGTTACCATGGAAACCAAACAATGATATAGCTGTTTTAAAGTCCGAGTGGAAACAGTCGTGTGTAAATCTGATTTTGTCAGAAATCGGGAGAAATGCGGGAGAAATATGACCCCGGGAGGAAACCGGGAGAGGGCAATGAAATCGGGAGTCTCCCGCGAAAATCGGGAGGGTTGACAAGTATGGCTGGCAGGCTCTGTTGTGATTGGTCTACCACTGTTAGCATTTTGAAGTTAATAAATGAACGTTTTCTACACCTATATTGCCCTTGCAGTCTGAGTGGTGCAACGCATACATAACACATTATAAAACACACTACAGGAAAGGGAAAACCCCAAAAAGGATAATAGGGTATTTTTGAATATATTGTTCTTTATAAAACAGACCATGCAGCTGTAGGCGGGATTGATCAATCGTTCAATTGTTGCAATCAGAACCTTCCATGACTAAAATGAATAACTTTGCCGCAGTGATGCGAGGTCGGGGGCTTGTGAAAACAAATGGAAAACAGCATGGAACTAAACGTCATGGTTCACCAGTGGGAGGTCAATGTCAATATTCAGTGAGTCAGACTGGTTTGGAAAAAACAACAGTGCAAGGTAGATGTTAGCATAGCCTAGCATAACATTAGTTTGGATATTTTTCCATTGAATTCATCTGGGGTTTTGTTTTGTATCCCTGTTGTCAAATATATAGACAATACATTAACATATGGAGGTGTGTGGCGCAGTGGGTTGTGCGTTGGTTTTCGGGGTCACAGGTTCAAACCCCACTGCAGTCAGCATGTCGTTGTGTCCCTGAGACACTTCACCCCAAATTGCTCCTGTGGTGATTGTCCACAGTATTGAGTATGTAAGTCACTTTGGATAAAAGCCTCTAACAAGTAACATGTAATAATACGGGTAAGAAATACAAGGAACAATGGGAGATTTTTAACCATTATTTTAAATAGCGCTTTTTGTCTCTCAACCATCAAAACTTACACTGAGGGAACATATTTTGAAATTATGATCTTCAAGCCTCCAGTAGAGTTTCCCACAATTGTGAAATATATGACAGAGAGCCAGAAAGCTGTTCTGGAGGCTTGTTAAGGATCAACACCTTACAAATAAACTGTTCACCCTTTCATCCATCTCCAATCTGTGTTTAATTCTCCTTTAAAATGCTTCTGTTTTTTTGCTTTTTCTATGATATCGAAGTAATTCAGCATGTGGGCTGACTGTTTGTAGGATGAAGTGTCGTGTTCACTTTTATATGCTCTTTACAAAAGCTTAACACTCAGATGGAAATGCCATTTCCCCTCTCTGCCCCCCTGCCTATCCTTTGTAGATGTGTTATTCTCTTCATAACATAAACCTGATCACACAAAGCAGCAAAGACACTAATGCATAGCACCAAGGTCTAAAAGCGAGGCGCATCTCAGCCACTCTGTCACCATCTTGGCAGGTGTTTATGTGAGCAGACCCTGATAATGCAGCTGAGTGGAAAGGCAAAGGGGAGGTTAAGAACAACAGAAACTCACCATTTACTGATAAAAGAGTGTGAGTGTTTTAGTGCACAAAGATCCTGGTGAGAGAGCTGTTATGAAAGCAGTGCTAAAAGCTGCAGTTTGGCCCAGTATGTATTACACAGATGACAGCATCTCTCTACCTCTCTTTATGAGTAAAACAGCCTCAACCCAGCGACATTATTTTATCACCGCAGCTTATTCCGCTGTCTGTCACTTTGTTGAGAAACATAGCATACGTCGAGTAAGTTCAAATAATCACCAAGAGTCCTCCCTTTAACTTTGATGCAGCTGGGTAGAAAAAAATACAGCTTTTGGAGTGACACTTTCTCCATCAGCTGTCAGGAATAAGCCTTCAGTAGGGATCAATGACACTGAGATGACAGGGCTTTATTTTTGAAAGATATGACACAGTGTGGCTGCTTCAAAAATCTGGACTGTGTGGGTGCTAAGACTGGAATATATCTGTGTGTGTGTGTGTGTGTGTGTGTGTGTGTGTGTGTGTGTGTGTGTGTGTGTGTGTGTGTGTGTGTGTGTGTGTGTGTGTGTGTGTGTGTGTGTGTGTGTGTGTGTGTGTGTGTGTAGGAGGGGGTATTAGTTGGGTATTAGCAGGAAAGGAAATGGAGAACCCTGAGATTTGGTTACGAGCAACTTGAGAGCATTGAGAGAAAGCTCAAGAGAGAAAGAAAGAAGATAGGAGGGTGAAAACAAAGAGCGCGGAGTGGGAGACATGAGGGTAGGCGGGTTAAATCTGATGCAATGGGGTAAGAAAAAAAGCTGAGGTAAAGAAAGGAAGAAAATGGACTACGGCTAAATAAATAGAAACACAGAAACAATGAATAGATAGGAGAGAAGTAAGCATCTGAGAGAAAGGATGGAAGTAAGCGAGCAAAAGAAAGAAATTAGTAGGCAACAGCAGACAGTGGAGTGTGTGGCCAGCAGCCAAATGAATGAGTCATAACTCAGCTTCATTAGCGAGTGTGTCTCTTGACCTATCGACACCCACATTGCACCATGTAATCCCTGCACATCGATCCGATGACCTCCCGAGCTGCAGGATTGTTACCTCTCCTCATTGTTTTAGCCTCTGAGTTCCTATATATTTCTTAAGCTTGGCCATTTATATCGAGCTTCCGCAAACGAGTACAAAGGTCAGACATTGTTTATGCATCGGAAATATATGTGGAGCGCTCACATTCAGCTGAACGGCCACATGTCGATTTGAAAATGGTAAAAGTTTAAAGTCAACTTGTGGCAGGTCAAAATGGAAAATATGTGTTTGACCCTCATTGACAAAATGTGGTTGTTATACCATGTTTTCATTAGTGGATCCTGCAGTCCCTGGTGGCTTAAAATGATGACCTGTAATGTGTTGGGAGCACTATATTTCAAGTGTTATGAAAAACGCAATCTCATTTACATTCTGTTAAAATCAAAGAATAGGCATTATGATAAAAGTACCAAATGTCATTGCAAATCAAAAAGGTATCAACCTCTTCGTGGGGCTGTAAGAAAAGTCTTTAGATTCATAGTCTGGGCACGATAAATGTAAAACAAATGAACTGCAAACCATGCAATTAGTTCATGTCTTTCAGTCTGGTCCAAAGTAAAAGAGCAACTGAACCAACATTACTATCCATAGAGCTATCTTCTCTAAACATAGGCAGCACATTTCTCCGGTAACACTAAGAGGTAGCCATTGGAAACTGATCTATTTTGACACAGAGTTCATGGCTGTAACTTGTTGAAAGTGTTTACATGAATGTTTTACAGGTTTTCACCATTGATTTGAAGTCATTAGTTAATTAAGTGACGTTATGGTTTCTTATGTGTGGTAGAGAGCAGTTGTTCCATATGCCCTGTACATCCTAGTGTCAAACGGATTCTTCACAAACACTTGCTACACTAATCACCCACTCAAAGGTCACTGCCCTTAATGAAGCTATAAATACAGAAAGAAGCCGAGTGCACATTGATCTGCAGCGTATTCAGAAAAGTACATTCAACAGTGCTTCACGTGGCCTTGATAGGCCCCCATAAGTCCACTTTGAAGCCAGTCTTTAACTCAGTTTAGAGAAAAGGAAAGCACCTGCTCAGTGATCACTGATACAGACAGACAGACAGACACTGACGTGATTAAAAATGTTGGCAGTCAACGGAAAAGGTCAACCCAGGTCAGCCGGAAGAGTTTTAACAAAGGGAGGAAAACTTAATTTAAAAAGCGTAATAAAGAGGGACAGCGAGAGAGTTTGAGAACAAGAGAAAAACCGAAAGGTCATATGTGTGGGCAGGCGAGCCAGAGAAGGAGCGTAGGCTGCGTGCAGAGGGAGGTGAACCTGAAACTTTATTGGTAATTATGTAAAGATCTCCTGTAGTTTAGCAGAAGTGTCTCCAGGCTTTACTGCAAATTGAAGTATCTCACAACAGCTAACCTTATCATAATTCACAATGTGATAAGAACATGGAAATGTTTTGCTTGCTAATGAATATCTGGGTTAATAAATTGCATTTTGAGTTTTATAAGGTTATAATGAGTTTGTATCTCAAAAGTGATGTATTTCTCTGAACTTTTTCTCTTCTCAACCTTTAGTTTTGAAAAAGTGCAACTCATTAAACTTGTCTGACTAAAACCACCGATATCAACTACACAATACAATCTTTTAAATTACGTTTACTACAAAATGTACTTTAAGTATCATAAGTAAAAGTCAGTTTTAGCAGCAGCATGGATCCTGTCATAGAAATGTTAGCACTGTATTGTCCGATTATTACCAGTATTATCTCCAAAAGCAAAAAGTGGCTTATCTCACATACAACTGGACCAATATCTCTTGACAACATATTGCAAAGACAGAATATTTTATTGCATGCAAATGAAAAAAATATCTGATACACTTGCGATATCCCAGCTGGAAATGTTTGGTTCCAAAAACATTCTGAGAGGGGGGGAGAGACACACACAGTAGAAACAAACACATACAAACACTAACAGGGGTTTCAGGGACGGGCGTTCTTCTATATGTCTGTCTTTGGTTTTCTAAGTGTTATTCGATCCATATGACAATAGAGATATGTGCATAAACAACAAAAACACTTGGGGTATAATGTTCAAACAATGTTATCACCAAACATTTTAAGAATGTTTTTAAAGAACGTTATCCTACCTTTCAGAAGAACATTCTGGGAACCAAAATAAAACGTCCAGGTGAAAACATTCCTAGAACAACGAATGGTAACAAAAATGTCTAGCTGGGAACTCACACATGCCACCGCAAACATGAAATATCTGCTTACAGCTTATCATGAATTACGTGCTTGTTTGTTTTTTTCAAAAATAAAATATGGTGACAGGTATCAGATTTTTTTTCAAACATCCTTTTCAAACAAATGCAACAAGTTTTTAAAAAAAAAACGCTCTAGAAATAAATCTGACATTGACCAAGACCGTATTAATATTTGCCATAACAGGAATGTTTTGTAAAAAAAGAATAACATCCAGAAAACATTTTCAGAATGTTTCTTGGAGAATGTTCTTCATTTGTTATCATGTAACATTGAGGGAACGTTTTATAAAGAACATCTTTAATGTGTTACCCCAACAACGTCCAAAACACATCCTTAGAATGTTGCAGGCAAAACGTTCCACCTTTGTTAACATATCACATTAAAGGAACGTTTTATAAAAAAACTTTCTCTCATCTCAGGCCTCAATAACATCCTCAAAACATCCTCTGAATGTTGCAGTTAAAACGTTATGTCTTAGTTAACCTTAAACCTTATAGGAACATTATTTGAAAAAATAAACATCCTAAAAAGGTTCTTTGAACATCAGATTAAAACGTTTCTTTAAAACCTTATTAGAACCTGTAGGTAACGTTAGCCAAAGTTGTGAGAACGTTCCCCGCTTGCTGGGATGTCCGAAGAAAGCGATTAATTTTGTATTAATTCAATCAATTTTCACTCGTTTCTTTCTTCTAATTTGTTACATTTTAATATTAAAACTGGCCATTGTGGAACTAATTATAATTACCATACTTTATTCACTGTTAGTTTAAACCATACAAACATATATTATTTTAGAAACTCCTGACTTGTTTTTGTGTTAAAGCTAACCCTGACCCAAAAAGTACTTTTTTATTTAAACATGCAGGTTCATGTTCTTTGTCCTCTTCCTTCAGTGCGTTTAGCTGGATTTCCTGGCTTTTTCCTTCCTGTTGCATGATGTGTAACCACAGAAGCAAATTATATTACCTCTAATCCATCTTGTACTGACGTTGAAGTATTGCTAAATGGTCACTGTAACTCTTTGAATGTGGGTACCCGATGTGGTTGTGTGCATTCCCCTCTTCACACTCTATTGGCTGTGTCCTGTCCATTCTGCAGCCAGCCAGCGGATCAGAGCAACAGGGCACGCTCCCCTCCCTTGTGTAGTGGTAATTGTGTTTTTGTATAAGCTGTCCGGCTGCATTACAGTAGCCGGGGCCGAGTGTCTACCCTGCTCTCATCACTGGAGAAACAGGGCTGCACAAGGCTGGCAGAAAACACTGATTCGCTGATTCAAACCCTCTTCGTGAGCTGGAGCTGAAACTACAGGTGCACCCAGACGATCAGAGTCTCTCAGAGGTGTGTGGCGTTATTGAGAATCCACAGTATTAACTAGTCAAATTAATTATTACTTCAAGGCTAGATAGTTACGCTTTCATTTTATAAAGCTGTCCCAAAACATCCCTTAAGACTCTGCAGTTGACCCAAAACGCTGCAGTAGTACGCTTAACTAGTAAACAAGACCATATTACTCAGGAAATGGCTTCCAGTTTGTGTTCAGGAGGCCCTCTCTTAATTGAAGTGTAAGTTTAATACGTTAGGGCCCGGCTGGCTCAGGCTTACCTTTGACCAGCATATACAGTAGTAGTGTTGTTATTAGCTTAAGACTTTTCTTTTTGATTAAGCTTATAGAAAGAGTGCGGCGTACCTTCGACCAGCCCATATTTATTGTGCTATAGGCTTCAGACTGTCCTTTGATAAAGCTTACAGTTAGGGCTGGCTCAGGTTTACCTTACACCAGCGGCAGCCCATAGTAATGCTGCTACTGGCTAAACACTTCCCTTTTGATAGAGCTTATTTGGCGCCGAATCAAGCTTAACATCCCACTGGATCCTTTAAAAAAATATATATATATGTTGAATTGTTCTTTTTTGTTCTTTGAATTGTCTCTTTTGTATATTTGTTTATCTTCGATATTGGGCTTTTTATCAAAGTTGGTTTTGAACCCAGTGAAACTGTAATTGAGAGTAAAAGACAAAGCTGGGGTTGAATGATTGGATCATAATAGTGTGGGTGTTTTGTCTTCTGCACAGACATGACAGATAGGAAAGGCAGGAAGGTGGCAGACAGACAGATTGAAAACAAGGACGGGCAGATACGAGAGCAGACAGACAAACAGAATGTCAGCGAGTAAGATAGATTCACCGAAAACAAAGAGACAGAAGACGAGCGAGAGAACGATGAACCAAGACCGGAAGAGTCAGAAGAAAAATGGAAGTAGATTCGAAAACCAAACATAGCAGTAGATGAAGAGGCAGACAGACAGACAGACAGACAGACAGACAGACAGACAGACAGACAGACAGACGGACGGACGGACAGACAGACAGACAGACAGACTGACTGACTGACTGACTGACTGAGAGACAGACAGACAGACAGGCAGACAGACAGACAGACAGGCAGACAGACAGACAGACAGACAGACAGACAGACAGACAGACAACAGACAGACAGACAGACAGACAACAGACAGACAGACAGACAGACAGACAGACAGACACACAGACAGACAGACAGACAAACTATGAGGCTAATCTAATGCTCTCCCATCCAGTGTGCCTTGTGTGAGAACGTGCTGATATAGAGCTTAGCTGGAGGAGAATTTTCTCCCGTTAGTTTGGCTTTTCTGCTAAGTAGCATTGTGATACAATCAGCCACTGTGTGGGCCGTCCGTGCGTACATATGGAATTCCATTAACCTTTCTGACTCTGTTGGTTAAATGTCAGCATGGAGCATGAAATTGAATTGGTCATTGATTCAGAAGCAGGACGCTTCTCCCATTCAGTTGGAGACAAGTACCATGCCGGCAGACTGAATGTTAGTATGTTCCTCGCTGGGAACAAACCAGAGTAAATACGAATGCTCCACGGTGTGAAAGACGTCTGAGCAGACAGCTGGGTTATGTCTTTCCTTCAGACAATTAAAGTTTACTCAGCTTCTAAGGGATGTTTCTCTCATTTCGTGGCTTAAAATAACAGCAAATCACTTAAAAAAAAATATGTAGAAGTAGTAGAGGAATAGTGTCATATTTTAAATGAAGTTTGTGGGACATTTTAAGTGAAGTCATAATAAATTAGCCTCATAAATGTCAATCAAACCCCAGCCGGTACTGTATATATAAAAAGAGCAGTTTTTTCCTATTCTTAATGATACCATAAACAACTCATTAAAACAATTATAAAACTGATTTTATCTCAAAATGTGGTGGTACTTTAAAGTGGATCAACAAACATATCATTTTCATTATTTTTTGCAACACTGAATTTTTGTTTGGATCATTGGCATTTTTCTCTTTATCTAGGGGTCCATAGATACTCTAAGCCACAGACCCCAAGGATAAATCATGGGCTCTGTACATGACGGGATAACCTTCGGTACCTAGCAAATAGATGAATGGTAGTGACCCTTAATCAGTTTGAAGATATCTAACTGAGCTCTCTGAATTTATTTTTCTTTCAAAGCAACGTCAAATGTTTAATAAATCAAAACTATCGCTCATTGTTTGGTCCTCAGTGATGAGATACTACAGAATGTGTGTGAAGGAATATAAATCTAAATAATTAAGAAGACCCTTTATTTATAACGAAGGGGAAATTCAGTTGTTCAATAGACATGCATTCACGCAACATGGCTTCTTGCACACATTAGCTCTGAATACATATATAGATATACACATAAACTAATGTGTTTCCATACTATAGATAGGTGCAACAAAAAACAAACTGTTTCACCGGCACCAGGGATCAGTTGGGGTTCGGTGCCTTGCTCAAGTCACAGGAGGTGAAATGGCACTTTTCCAGCTACCAGTCAACACTCTGTATTTGTTTTTGGTCCGATTGGGACTTGAACCAACGACCCTTCGGTCTCCAAGACAATTCCCTACAGACTGAGCTACTGTTGCCCCAAATTTCTTGTGACGTTAAACCAGCAAGGCGGGTCTTACAGATAATTGTAAAGATAGCACAGCATTGACAACCCCAAAAAGTTTCTGAGAGTTCAAGAGGAGAAGCAGACCTCACATACACACCCCCTCCGGCCACCGACTCAACTCAGAGGAAACTACAAAGCAGCTGAAACCAAAAACCTGGCTGTTGGAGGAGAAAGGATGCAGAGAGGGTGCAGCTATAGGCAGATGGGGGAGGATAGGGATCGGAGGGCCATTCTCTTTTAGGCAAGCTTTTATGTTTATACTATGTTCCATCTGTATCGTGTTACAGCTTGGTGCCTGTGCCGGCCGAGAGAGGCTTCACTTAAAAAAGTCAAAGAGAGAGAGAGAGAGAGAGAGAGGGAGAGAGGGAGAGGCCCAGCAGGGAATAGCAGGTCACAAAAGATTTACTTCACCCTTGTCTAGAAACCCGTTTTTCAAGCCAGAACAATACATCCAGTAAAAGGAAATGGAGCGAGATATGGCAGGGCCAGGTGGGGGGGGGGGGAGGATTGATGACACAGTAAGGAGAAATATAGAGAGGAGGAAAAAAGAAGTGAGGAGTCCCAGAGTTCAGTCTCAAAAGAGGGGGAGGGGGGGATCTCGCGTCTGGCGTTGGCTTCAAAGCGTTTGGAAATTGAAAAAGCGAATTGAGAGCAGGATGGGACGAGATGGAAAGACGAGAGGGGGGCTTGGAGGAGAAGAGAGAGACAACGAAGAGTGGAGGGAAGGTGAGGGTCCCCAAGGATGATTTGAATTTGAAATTGGAAACAGAGTGGCAGGTCGCTGCTCAGCATCGCAGCTAATGCTACCGTCTCTCTGAGAGAATGTTCACTCTCTTCTGCCCCTCCTCCTCTGAGCCGTGCAGATGGTGCAGTGTTCGCCCGCAGATATTAAGGAGCCCAGGAGACGGAGCGTGTGAGAGTGAACCATGTTCCCCGCTACCTTTACAGTCATCCAGCAGCGCGCTCATGCTCACCAGAGAGCCATGCATGCAGGCTGCAAGTATCACTAGAATTTGCTTGGAGGATGAATCCCATGATCTCCTCTGTTTGACACACATAAGGACTTTATGCTGGTGTATTCCAACACAACACACCAGCGCTCCCCTCTGAGACACAAGCTCGCCGAGTCTTGTGCCTCTGATGGTAACATGCAATTATGTGGCTATGATGTCATTGATTTTTCTGCATTGGTTGGAAGCTGCGCAATGCCGAGCGATTAGAGAGCGCCTGGAAAGTGCCTCGCTGTGTGGAATACTAATATGCTCATTTGTGAGCAGTGGCTGAAAGGGAAATGTTTTTTCCATGCACCCCCCCCCCCCCCATGCTAATGTTTACTTCCACAGAGTTGGACTCAAGTGAAGACTGACTGAGTGAATGAGTGGCAGGCTGACTCAGCCCTGACGGACATGTTGGATCCTGGAACTATGACAGGCCGATAGACCAGCCCTGGGGCCATGAGTGGACTGAGGGAATAGAAAATAAACAACTGGGGGAAGAAGAGGAATGATAAGCCTGTCTGCGGTGAAAGGCATTGATGGGTTTCATTCCAAATTCCACCATTTGGAGAAAAAGTGACAGCAACTTTCACAAAATGATTGATTGCATCAAGCAAAAGCACATAGTGATGATCACTAATTAACTAGGTTACATAATTCACTCATGGAACTACGGGTTGGGGGTATTGTTTCCACACGGACACATATGATGTTGACTACTTATTGTGTGCCCCCCTTTCTTCTTTCTCTTGGCTTCCCGGTCTTCAAGCCGACCACATGTGCTTTTCTCCTGCTTAATAAAGCCGACTGCACCTTCGATGCACCGCCTCCGACCCCCTTCTCTTGGCACTACAATACTTAGATAAATTAAAGTTACACTCTGCTTGATTTATATTTCTACGACTGATTTGTAATAAATGTAAGCACTGCGGTAATTTAGGACAATGATAATACAATAAAAGTGATTTCATTTAACTTGTTCCAATCCATATGTGGTTAAACCCACCGCATAAACTGCTTATAATTGACCACAGAAAACAAATACCAAGCATGGACTTGAATTCTATGAAAGTGAAACCCTCAATTATGTATATAACAACAAAAAAGCAAAATAATGCAGCGGAGGCCTAAATATCCTGGAGTCGTCCACTAAACAAAATGTAGAGGACACACACACACACACACACACACACACACACACACACACACACACACACACACACACACACACACACACACACACACACACACACACACACACACACACACACACACACACACACACACACACACACACACACACACACACTCTTAACCCCAGATGTTTTCAGTAATTTGTGGGTCTTTGCCCGTTCCACTGCTCCCAAGTCGGCTTCAAGACACTGGTACTGAACTACCATGCTGTGAATGGATCCGGCCCTTCCTATACATCCAGGACATGGTTACATCTTACACTCCAACACGTACAACTTGCTCTGCATCAGCCAGTCAAATCACTACTCCCCGACTGGCTCCAAAATGGTGGAAGGAGGCGCTTTTCATTGACAGTATGAAGTCGACACATCTTCCATCACTGACTGAAAAGCCATCTGTTTTCACTGCACTTTGGCTGATAATTAAAACACCTTCATGTGGCACTTAGCAAGGTCTGACTTTCAGTAGCACTTGCCTGAAGAATGGTTTGGCTCATTGAAAGTAAAATGTACTTGAGGGAGTCTTGCTTTTCTTGAACTAAATGAAATGAAATGAAATGTAATGTATGAATGAATGGATGAATTCAGGTCTACTGCTGCCAGCCCTAATAAAGGGCAGATAAGCTGGCTATGCATTCAAACACTTTAAAAAGGGATGTTGAAGAGACAGGATGATTAGCAGAAGTATAAAAGAAAAAAAACTGACAAAAGTTTTTGAAACAAGGGCAATAATGAAACACTTGAATTTAAATAAAACTAAAGCTTAATGTTACCAAGCTAATTCAAACTGCAGCCTCACAGCAAGCTGTCATCTCCTTTCTCTTCATTAAATCTATTAAACTGCATTTTACCTTGTTAGCCTCAAATGGAGCCTACCAACTGTTACCACAGGGTGAGCTAAACTAAACAAGACAGAATAATGAACATGCCATTAATACAGGATATTTAAGTTAATGCTGACATCTCACTATATCTATGGTCATCCATCCATACCAATGAAAGCACAAAGTATAACAGAAAGTCGTGCAGATCGATCTCACCTATATTCCTACATCTTAAGCAGCCCCTCTCTGCGTTAAGGCCATAATTAAGCAAACCTGAGAGCACTTTCCTTGATTAAAATGCTGATAAACTGATAGGCAGAACAAGACCAATCCAAACCCGTAAAACAAACAAATTAAAACAAGTTGTGCATTTGTATACACCTTAATGAAAAAGGAATCACATAAACTGAAACATTTGTACTAACTAACAAAGACAAAACACTTTTGAATTGGGAAAGCATTGTCTGTTGAAAAGGGAGGAGTGCAACTTTTCCACAGCTGGCTTGTGTTGTAATCAATGAACTGTAAACCTGCAACAATTTAAGTGTGGTATTCTTACATTTCTACCAAGACATCCTCCTGTTTCCATCATTTGTGCTAAGCTATGCTATATTGACTTTTAGCTAAAACTGAATGAGGACATTTCATTACATTTTTATGTCATTTTCGTCCACAACACATATCATAAAAGATCAAGAATGGATATAAAACCTGCAATAATACAATTGTGGTAGCTTTTGTTGCAGTTGGACAGGTGAGATGTTTTTCCTTTGTTTCCAGTATGTGTGCTAAGCTATGCATATTGACTGATGATATGAAAGTGGAATCAATCCAATCGTACTTATAGCAAAAAGTGAATGAGGTCATTTTCTTTAATTTGTATGATATTCTTGGTCATACAAAAAATGTTATGCTCCCAGTACACCCAGTTAGTTGTTGTTTGACTATAAAACCAGTCGAGTGGAATTGCCAAATTTTTCTCATGTAAAAATACTACTGGCAAACTATGAATACAAATAGTGGTTCATAAGAGTAAGAAGAGAGCAGGGCCGCAGATGGCAGGAAAAGGAAAGTACCACTAGGAAGAGGTGATGAAAACAGTCAGGAAATAATTGAATGAAACAGATGAACCCAGCTCCAAAGAGAGCGTGTTTGAAGGAGAGAGGATGATGTGAAGGTGAAGTAGACATAGGGGAGACAGACAATGATGCTGCTGGTAGACCTGAGGAGAGAGCGGGGTTATGAAGACCAAACGTCTGTCTCCAGTTGACGGAATAAAAGGAAAAGCCTAGAAAGAGACAGAGAAATAAATAGAATAAGACAGACAGAAAAACCCAAAGGGTGGAAATGCCCAATGCTGCTACCATGGTTTCAGCCAGTGGCGTAGCCAGGAATTACTGTGTGGGTGGACCTGGAGAAATGTAGGTGGGCCAGGGGGAGACTTATTAAGCTTGGGGTATGAGCTGAAACTTCATTAATGATTTTTTTTTTTTTAATGCACGAATTAAACATAAGCACAAGCCTAAACTAGCAGTCAAAACAAAAACATAGCACGGCGGCCTCAGAATGTGTGTACAACTGACAACCACATGACTGTCTCGGCGGCCACAGGTTGTTCATCCTTGACAGTCGGACAGTGGGCACACACTGAGTCTTTTCATATTCAGCAAATGTTTACACGCTTCACCGCAGACTTCAAGAAGAAATAAGACTTTCATTCACTCACGGCAAAACTTACTTTACTTACTAATTTACTTACGGTAAAACAATGTGCTCCCTATTCCATTGTCATGAAGGTGGCATCTAACTATATCCAGAATAAGTTGTATTGGATCCAGGCTAGAAACATGTTTATTTCTGCTGTAAAGTTGGGCATTTTAACATGGGGGTCTATGGGAATTGCTCCTTTCTGCATCCATCCCATGTTGGCCACTAGATGAACAGCAGTTTGTAGCCCACCCGGGCCCACCCACAGATACACCACTGGTTTCAGCTCCAGCAAAGTCTCTTTGTTTCAACAATCATGTGACGAGGCGGAAGAAAGGAAGGTAGAAAGTTGGCGAGAGATACAAAGGTGGCAGTGAAGAGAAGGCTAATAGAAACGGTAAGAGATGTTAACAGGGAATAGAGAACAGTTAAATGATGGAAAGGCAGAGTGTAAGACAGGTTGAGAGACAGTGAGAAAGAGACATGGAGAGAAGTTAAGTGTGAAGTCCTGCTTTCCCTATTACAGAGGAACTCTTTGTACCCGAGAAAGCTGGAGAGGAGCGTCCATGTACCCAAGGCATCTAGTTTTCTCAAATTCAGCATGAGAGCAATTTCTAGTGCATGTGAGTGTGACCAACTCATTTGTGGAGAGCGAAGCGGCTGGCACTATCCAAGGGGCAGCAATGTGGAGAAGAGGATGAATACATTTTTTAAGAATTCAGTATCAGCAAGTGAAGTCAAAACGGTTTCAGTAATACACAACATCAGCTCCTGTTGTTCTCTTTTACCGTACAATATGTCAGCCACTTAGGGGCTCTCAATCAAAATGATAACAACATACAGAGTTTGGTAGCATGGTGAAGTTGTGTGGCATTATGGGAGTTGTTGTCTTCAATCCAATTGCCATCATTGCAGTTAGCATCTCTTGGTAAAGATTACTGCATTATTTGTCTTCAGTAGTTTTTACAGGCAGCTAAGTTATCCCTAAAGGTTTCCTAATCTTCAAATAAAACTGATCCAGTATGTCTATTTAAGTTAGGTGGTGTGGTAAAGTTGCATTGCATTATGGGAGTTATTGTTTTCAACCCAATTGCCATTATTGCAGTTAGCATCTTTTGGTCAAGACTACTTGATGTTTTGTCTCTGGGAGTATTAACTATAGGAGCCAAGTTAACCCTAAAGGTTTCCTATTCTTCAAATCAAACTCACCCAGTGAATTTAAGCATTGAAATACACGTAATATAGCAGTTAATGGAAAAACCTGTGTTTCCCCTGGCTGACACAGGTCAGAGCCACGGCAAGCTCATGGCTAACGTTAGCTTAACTTGTTTCTCTGATCATTTATGTTCCAGATGTTTGATGACTAAAATCCTTGAAAATGTAAAATTGTGAAGTTATATGGTTGTGGATACTGTTGCAGTCTTACCAAACAAAACTGACGGTTTCCTTTTACTAAATCAAGACTTCTTCTAGGATTGAACATTGTTGGAATAATGTGAGAATACAACTCAGAACAATAGTTTTAAATAGGTCTAGCAATCGTTACACATTAAGGTATAGGCATTTAATGGGAGTAGAGAGCAGGACGGCTTGTCTCAGGAGAAAGCTAAAGACATCCAATTATGAACACAACGTAAGGAACTCCACATTTTCAAAAGCCGAAGGGCATCCACTTGTGATTTGTGAATATGTTTGAACCACTGTGATTCATGTTTCTGTTTAATGATGCACTTGTTATTTATAAAACAGTCTAACTTCAGTTAGGAACAGCAACAGTATCTTGAGCAATTGTTCCCAGCTCAGGCTTCCCTTTCAATCTGTTCATAGCAGTATGTAAAGTAATGTAAATAATGGATTCCTTGTAAACCAGGAAGTATGCATATTCACTTAATGACATAGTGAACCCAACCTAAACCAATTCAACATATCATTTTAGAAACACAATAATACACAAGGTAATTCAAGTTCATTTTCGAGCTGTGAAAATACTCTTTAATTTTCACTCACTCATATATACTTATATATGCACACAATATTCCCTCTGCTGCACTTGCTGAATGCAAAGCAATTATGTAGTCATTAATGTGATAAGAGAAATCCCATTAATAATCCCTTAGGGTGACAGTATGACATATTACGTGTTATTGGATTAATCTAAAGTAACGGTGTTTGGGGACTTGACTAAAATTAATATGTCTTGACATTTTTAAGGTTGAGGTTCCCAGAAGGAAACCAATGGACTCATACTGCCAGGGTTGAGTGAAGCAGGCAGGACCCAAATGCAGATTTCACAGAAAATTCCTGTCAAAACCAGAACACTACCCCGTGAACACAGTCAAAGACAAACAAGGATCTCACAAAGACTAACAGGAAAAAACGAACCTAAATGCACAAAGGACTAATCAAAGAAACAAGAGACAGGTGAGGAGGGAGGAGAAAACACAGGGGCACCACGTGAACACAATCAGGAAATCAGGTAGGAGGGAACAGACAGACAGGAAACCAATGACAGATCTAGACAAGACAAAACACAACACAGACAGATCGTGACATCTGAGTAGGGAATGAGTCCTTAACCCAAAGTAAAGCACTTGAAGTATCTCGGGGTCTTGATCTCGATTGTGGGGACAATGGAGTCTGAGATGTGCAGTGGGAGCTTTACCGCACCGTCTTCGTTTGTTCTCTTACCTGTGGTCGTGAAGGGTGAGCCATGACCGAAAGAACAAGCGACCAAAATGAGTTTAATCAGGAGGGAGGCTGGCATCTTCCTTAGGGATAATATAAGAATTGCAGTCATCTGGGAGGGACTAAGGTTAGTGTTAGGGTTACGGTTAGCTCCATTTGCATAGTGATGAGCGAATTGAGGCAGTTCAATCCCATAGTAAGGATGCCACCTGGCCGTCTCCCTAGTGAGGTGCTCCAGATATTTGGTGGAGGGATTACATCTCCTTTAGATCCCGCACTCAGAGCTAGTTCACTTGGGCAGGAAAAGGAACGTTCATTGGTCAGATCAAGTCTCAAATTTGACTTGCATCACAGCAGCTCCACGTGTGTAACGTCAGCATAGACAAATATCAAGACAAACAACTAACAAACATTTAACATAACGTCACTTTTTCCATGACCCTTCAGCGTGCATTTGATCTGGGATTTAGCTCTGTATTTACTGTGAGGATTGACTCATGCACAAAGGAGTACTGCTTCCTCTTCGACCTGACACCAGATAAGCGGTTGACAAGGGAGGAATGGATGGATGGATTTATTTTAAGGTCAGTAATAGAGCAGCAGGAGCACATCAATTTGCTGTAACATTATGGAAGATTGATACAAATACATGCATGCCATTCTTTAAAGAAACCATGAGTCAAAACAAATGGAAGTGTACAAAATATGTACAGCAACGTTTAGTTTAGATTATCTGTTTATAGTGTCGTGGACAGTCCCCATTGATCAACTGTCACAGAAAACAGTACGTGGGGCAGCTTTAGACAACATTGCTAATTTCCAGCTGTTGTCCCCGGCCAGATGATAATGGACACCTTTAAAATCACAATATATCAACAGCATTAGTTATAAAAAATGGATGGAAGTAGATACAGGCGAAAGTGTCATGGCAGCTATGCAAGCGCGACATGTTTCACGGATTTTAAGGCCAACTCTGAGTGAGCATTGCTTTAGATTTGGGCCCAACCCTGAAAAATATATAGCTAATCCTATTTTAAGCAATTAAATGAACACATTGGATTATTCCGATCAAGGTGTACGTTGCCAATCCCCTGCCATCATAACTTTAAAAAAACAGCCTTAGTCAAGTGTGTGAAAATGCTGAGATAGGCACAAGGACTCCACAATCACAGCTACATACACTCCGATCAGCACATACACACACATTAGGAAATAAGCCATCCAAAAAACAAACAAAGCAATTTGAAACACACGCACACGCCTATTTGATATACTCGCGCACACACACACGTTTGTTCATTCAGCACTTTAAAGCAAACCATTAGTCGCTCAATCAGGCAGAGCCCACAAGGGAGAGAGAGCTAATTAACGGCCGCATCGAAACGCCAAGCCTCGCACTTTGTCAAGGTTTCAGGAAACACGATGGGCCCCTACAAATACCATATTGTTCTCTCACTCTGCCTGTCTGTCAACCCTTTTATAGTTCCTAATAAAGAAATATCACGTTGGAAAATTAGATAAAGTGAAAATGCTGGAGCCTCACTGTCACAGATTGATGTTTGATGCTAAAGTTTAAGAAATGGATAATATAAATGTATGTTTGCAAACACATCAATCACACAATAAAGGTATATAAATAAAATAATAATACGTGATTTCTTTTATCTGCAAAATTGGATAGAAATGCAATGAAGTTGGAGAAAAGTGGGCTGTTGCTAATCAAAAGGAAAATATGTTACTGCACTGAGAATAGTAATCATCTCCTTACACATACAAAGGAAATATTCATCTATTGTCCATTCTGAAGTAGTCGTCAAAATTATTTGATAAACCCGAAACATTCTGCTCTAAATCTTAAATTTTATGTTTATAAAATAAAAATTAAATTGTATTTGGTATCATTTATTAAAAGTTTACATATCTCTAAAAGTTTTTATTTATTTAAATGGACCCTTCAATTCTCTTTTTCAGGGTCATATTTGTATTTTTTGCCTCTACTGTGACATCTTTCCATGCTTTAATGTTCACCCTCTGTCTGAAACCAGAGCCCAGTCTGCTCCGCTTTGGTTAGCTGGCCGGCTCTGTTGTGATTGCTCAATCATTTAGAGATGTGCCGCCCCTTAGCCTATCACTTACAATTTGATGGACCGCTAGCCAATAGAAGCCAAGTGTAACATAGCGATGTCATTATGTTAACGAAATAAACAAAAGAGTCCAATGGAGGCGTTTCAGGCAGGGTGGGAGTGTGTGGCACTTTCGGATTTTAGCCTTTACAGACCATTTGCATGCAAAAAACAAAACAATATAATACACCACAGGAAAGGGGAAACCACAAAAAGCCTCTTTAATTAGTTAATACATCACCTTTTTCTGACTGAGGCACCCTCACCAGTGAGAAGAGCAGAGAGAAAAAGAAATACAACGTTTGCGTGATTGTCATCCTTAATCAGGCGATGAACAGGACTTCAAAGAGAGGAACATATTGCACTCTGTCTACCTAAAACGATGGCTATAACAACTTGATAAGCCCATTATATCAGGCTTATGATCCTCTGAATTTGTTTCATTGTCCAAAAATTGATTTTTCCGAAAAATGACCTCACTTATAGCGCTTTTCAACAGACAAAGCACTTTGCAATTGGCCTCTTATTCACTCATACACACACACAACCACACACACACACACACACAGATGGAGCTGCTATGCAAGCCATTGGTCTGCCTATCGGGAACAACTGTGCATCGTGTGCCAATCTGGACCTTTTAATAGTTCATATATAATGCATTTATTTAATAAAGAGCATATGCAACTGTAACTATTGTAATCTATGCTAGGGAGCAAGTGTCTTACCACACTACAATAAATACATACAGTACATACTCCCACACACTATGCCAGTACAAAAGTACCTATTAAGCTCAACATCTGGACAGAAAGTCCCAGAAGAATGGTTTGAAAAGAAAGTCCCTGAGAAACCCTGCTGTGTTTTGTTGATGGGGCTGGATTTAGCTCTCTATAGTTGTGCATATAACATTGATTCGGAAATGACTGATCCTAGAAATCAACGGGGCTTGTACCTGTATTAACAAGAACCATCATTTCCTGACTCAAACTGTGTTGTTTAGCTAGTGCGTATTTGACAATGCAGTGGGTAGAAATTAAGGTGTAGTGGTCTTGCAGATGCCGCTTTAATCTTTGTTTGGAGATAAGACAAAAGTTAGTGGGTTTGTCTGAGAATTCAGCATGTATGGTGTGAAAACCAAACAGAAAAAGCGCCCTTGGCTTAGACGCCCACTGGCCTGGTTTTACTTCCGGGCTTGTGAACAGGAGAGAGATGATTCCAAGTGGCCAAGCGTTGTCTGAACAGAGTATAGTTGTAGCCGTGCACCTCTCTGAGAAGCCCAGTGTGTATACTAAACAGAGGCCCATGCCCATAAATCACTGGGCACTTGTAATTATGTACTCTGCTGGCAATACTGTTTCCCTCTTGGGATATAGAACACTTTGTAACCATCAATTGAGATTTGGGCAGTTTACCACTTTAACACTTCCTGTCAAGTTGTTCGTACCATAACCTCCGTGCAACCTTGTGTATACGTGCACATTTGTCTTACGGTGCAAATCTGACCTATAACAAATACAAATGTGTGTGTGTGTGTGTATGTGTGTGTGTATGTATGTATGTATGTATGTATGTATGTATGTATGTATGTATGTCTGTATGTATGTATGTATGTATGTATGTATGTATGTATGTGTGTATGTATGTGTGTATGTATGTAGTCATGTGTGTGTGTGTGTGTGTATGTATGTATGTATGTATGTATGTATGTATGTATGTGTGTGTGTGTGTGTGTATGCATGTGTGTGTATGTATGTATGTATGTATGTATGTATGTATGTATGTATGTATGTATGTATGTATGTATGTGCGTGCGTGCGTGTGTATGTATGTGTGTATGTATGTGTGTATGTATGCATGTGTGTGTGTGTGTGTGTGTATCTATGTGTGTGTGTATGTATGTATGTTTGTTTGTATATGTTTGTATTTATGTAAAGGTTCAAGAATCAGGATTTAAGATTTGTTCTTTTTGTCACTTATACATACAAGAATGTATAGTGAAATGTTGTTGCTTCCAACTCGAGCAAAACTGTATGTTCACTGAATACGCATACCAACATTGTTAAAGTTCAGTAAGTAGCAAATCAAATTGTTGCTTTTGCCTTGCCAAACCAGGATTTGGAATGGTTACATTTTGCACCAAAATCATGTCTTTCCAATGGAATTGCTGCAATCAGATCTGCTCCAGAAGATGTTCCACTTAAATTTCAACTTTAGTTAACTTTGACCCTTAATTTGCCCTGTTGACCTAAAGCAGCCTCTCTTGACAGTGCTGACCGTGAAGGGGAACAGACATCCGGATTGATCAAATCGGCGCGGCTTGCCTGGGGAAGTAGACTGAACTGAAGAGAGACAATATAAAAGCTTGAGGAACTATTGTGTCTGACCTCAGTTAGCGTTGAAGAACTTGGAAAACTAGCCGTATGAGTAGTTACTACGTCACTGTTACTTTCCGCACACTAATGACCAGAGTTGGGTGTAACGCATTACAAAGTCAACACAGCGATACCTTTAAGAAGAAAGGACAGGAATGTGATGGTGAGCTGCAAACTGTGTCCAGGCCAGAAGCTTTTATCCACTGCTGCAAACACAACGTCAAACCTCAACAAGCACCTGCAGAGATAACATGCTAACGTGACGCTAATAGCTAAGGAGGACCTCCAAATCCAGAGTGAGGATGTCGAGTAAAGTAACGAGTAACACTGTAGGTGCGCCGCATTTGCGCTTCAGATGAGGCTCCCTCCGCAGTCTGCCTGATCTGCCTGTAGGGAGGGGCGGCCCTGCGAGGAACGCGTTTATGTTGACTTTATGTAGAGAGTAACAAAGTAAAGTATATAGTAATATATTACTTGATTTTTTAAAGTAATATGTAATACATTACTTTTTTTTGGTAACGACCCCATCTCTGCTAATGACTCATAAAAGGAAGACTTGTGGAGGAAGATCACTTTCTGTGTCTCTGGTTTAGCTGTCAGACAACGCACCGCTCAGTCATCTTTAGCTTAGGATTTTGCTCCTTATTTTGGCCTCATGTCTTTTAGTTATTTATTTTAAGAATGGATGATATGGCAGTGAAGTTTGCACTGCTTTGTTTCTTTAGTTAATGGATTTGCCTTTAAGTTTAGGGGGGAGGAGTTCTGGGTCCTACGGCCCCTGGTGGTTGGTTATGGCTAGAAAGGATCCGTCTTGTGTAAAACTCTCGCGAGAGTTTGGCTGAATGTCACATGGCTGAATGTTTACGTTTGGCAGGCAGCCTTTCAGTTACGATCGTTAACATCAGTGGGCCACAGCAACTGATGATGAGAAGCTAAACTATCTATTAATTATGTCAATTACAGGGAGTGTGATTGTTGAAATAGGGTGTTAGCGATCTTGCTGGTGTTCAAAGAAGAATCACAACACTGTAGATCACCAACACTATGGTTTATTTTTTTATTCACAGGCAAGTCAAAGTTGTCGCAGTAAAAGTCCCAAGATAGCTACTGGTGCAATAAAATGTTCCCTTGCAGTGTTTTACTATTATGTCTGATGTTTCTCTATTAATATTGCTGCTGCATTAATGTGTATGTTGCATCATGTTACTGCTGTAGATGTGTTTCCGAGCCGCTCCGATTACAACGAGAGTTACAACGAGAACGTGACGTCATATTTACACTAGACGGATCCCTTCTAGCCATAACCCTGGTGGTTTGCCCAGGCTTCATTTGGCCAGTCCTCCAGACTTGCACAGTTCAATTTAGTTGAAATCAAATGTTGCTAAGAATAAAAGTTGTTGTTCTAAACTCTCTGGGGTTTGGCATCTACAGTGCAATGTATGTTGCGGGTCACAAACTGAGCCACAGATGTTTGATGTTATGTGTCTTGTGGCAGAAACAGTCATCAATCTTACAGCCCCACCTATTTCGGTTGGACGAGCTGGTATCCCTTTCTGCTGTGACAGAAAGGAGACAAATGCAACAAAAAAGACCAGGAACAATAAAGATGATATGTACACGCTCCAGTTTATGATCAGTGAGAGAAGCTTTGACAACAAGATATTCTGAATGTCTCACTGCTTCATGGGAAAACCTATGAAAAGAAGAACCTGAGTTGAACACTCTGTTCTTTCATCGGTGCACCCATGTGCTTTAAAGGCTTTATCAGAATAGACTTCTCCTGCAGTTACTAAAATGGGAGAAGCCGAGCCACCTGCTGCTTGCCATGATTCAGAGTCTTTAGGAAACGAGTCAGAGCTACTAAACCTAACAAAAGATGGTTCCTCTGGGAAATACACACTGTTTGGAAAAAGGCCACTAGCAGTAGAGTGCAGCCATAAATGAGAAAACAGTGGAAGAGATCAAGTAGTGTGCTTCTCCTAAGTAGCTTGACTCAAGTGGGCATGTACTGTATGTGCAGAAAGAGCAGAGTTAAAGGGCATAAATGATCACAGTAATATCAACTGATTATAAAAATGGTTCAAACCACCCAATACAATTTAATCAAAGGTCTATCCCTATGCCAGTGATGGCTTTCGGTGTCTGACTGAGCATTTGTTCTGATTGTTTGTAGAAAAAAACGTTCTCCAGAATCACAGCCGCGGACTGAATCAATCTTTAAATGATCGAATTGACTTTGCCTGCCTTTTCGTCCCAAAAGACTCCTTAATTATATGGAACAGGGCGGACAAGATCTCTCTGTATGCTTCAGAGTTCATTTGGCTGCCATTATCGTTAACATCAGTGGAATCCAGTGAGGCAGATCCAGAGGCAGCCGTGCATGCTGGGATCACGCCGCTGCCTCACAGGTGAGAAGACTGCTGTTCCTGTCGCACTTTGTATTTGGCTTTGTTCTCGCTGAAAGGCCTGCAACCAGCTGTGTATCTTTGTATGTCTCCTGTATTAATCCCCTCTCAATGATGCATCCCGGATGTTTCTCCCTTGGAATGTGGAGATTGTCTGCAAATTCTCTGACTGATTTGTGTTGTTTTAATACACAGCTGTAAGAGGTTTTTCTTTCATCAATTTGTGTCATCTTCTTGGATGCCTGGGCATTGATGATTGCTCTCCAGCAGTTCTTTCACTTCCCACAATATTCAACATGATTGATTTTTTTTTTTTTTCAACTGCTCTGCAAAATCCTAATGGAATGTTTTTGTAAAAGCATGATCTTCAAAATGACTTTCTGTCTTATTTGATTCTGTGCAACTCAAGAAGCAAACATTGACATTGCAGTCATATACAGCTTGCCTAAAATATAAAACACCTGCCCGCCATTGGTCGTAACATCTTTCATTATGCGAGGCTGGTGGATTTGACAAAGAAAATTGAATTGTTTCAATTTGCAATCATCAGAGTACAATCATCTTTTAGAGAATACAGACTGCTGGACTGCAAAGTCATTTGAATAGTACATTTTCTCTTTATCAGCTTTTCTGTTGTAAACTAAATCTCTAAAGGTAAAATCTATTTTTTTGGCTTTCAAACTTGTGATTTTGAATTCCACCTAGGGTTGCTGTTGAAGCATTAAGAAGAAACAAAATATCAGCACGTGTCTTGTTGACCTGGCTTTGAATCTTTACTTATTGTAAGTTGCTTCGGCTAAAAGCGGCTAAAAGCGTCAGAAAAATGAAATGTAATGGATTTTCTTTGCCAACATGCCAATGTAACATTTAGTAGAGTGAACTCTGAGCAGATGTTTTTGGAAAGGAAAGTCATGTCTTGGCCCTGAACTTCTTTCGATAAATCCAACATATGAAATATTCTGATAGTTTAAACATCTGTTCTTTCAAATGATGAAGTCATTTGAAATATGAACTGTGTTAAAAGAAAAAAGTTAACATGGAAACCAATTAAAAAAAGAAGAAAAAAGAAAGAGATGGCGCTGGTGATGATGGCTGCCGTGTCTTTTGCTCCTCTCCAACTCTGCCTTTTTTTCGCTTTATTTCAGTGTTTGTTTACGTTTTTTATTTTATTTTTATTTACTTGCACTATTGTATATGTTGTATTGTGTTCCACTGTTGGAGGAGCCTGTGACCTAAGATGTTCATTATCATAACTCCACTGTAGCTATGTAAGAATGACAATAAAAGCCTTGAATCCTTGTATCTTGAATTGAATAAGAAAACATACCTGGAGTGTGCTCTCCTGTTTGTATGTGGGTGAGCACTGAGGTCCATATGGTGACGTTCCTCCTGACCCCTGCCCCCCGCCCCTCACTCCCCTTCCCTTCTCATTCGCCACAACATGACAGACGGACACTTCAAACTGGGAGGAAGCTCATAATTAATACTTAGTGGATTATCCTTAATGATGGTCATTTGTCACTGACAGACTTCTGTGGGACGACAAAAACGTCTTAACATGCAATCTGTCGGATGGTGATGATGAGGCAGGATGGGAGGGAGAAGAACAGGAAGGAAGAGGAAAAGGAAATGAGGTAATAGGAAATATAGCCCTGATCTCGGTCATACTCTGTTTAGAGAACCTTGGACGAGTGTCAGAAACGACGTGAACACATCAGTCCCTGAGAAATCATAGCATTTTGCCGCTTTTACGTAAAAATGTGTGCAAAGTATAATGTAGCATGTAGTTGCAGAATAAGCACTGAGATGCTTTACTAAAGTCCTTCATTCACAATTCTTGTTAGGTTTCCCGAGAAGTGACTGGAGATGAGAACCCGCTATGCACTAAAACAGAGACAGTGGTGAAGTGTAAAAAAAAGGCTTTATTTTGTCCACGACACTGACAAGGAGTTGACGAAGCAAGCACACGTAGAGGGAAGACGTGGAGCTGGGCTGATCAGGAGGGGAGGGTGGACGTGGCAGGCAGAGAGGCTGGAGTATGTGGATCTGGAACAGGAAAAACAAGCAGGATTAGGAAATAATTTACTTTCACAAGGAGCATCAAAACGTCACTAGGAAAAAACACTAGTAGGCCTGGACGATAGTTTACCACTGAAGATTAAACGAAGAACTGGCGAAGTCTGAGGATGGGAACCAGGGTTTTAACACTAGAACCACCAACGGGGTCAATTTGACCCAGAGCTGTTTTATATTGTGTAACTTTTTTTCAATAAAATATTAAAGTCTCCCAGTCCGTGACTTTTCCTGAAAGTGTGTTATGTAGCACCCTATGTTGTTAAAAATTGTCAATATGAAGTCAGATTGAAGAAATCACCCAAAAAATTGCCATTTATACCTTTATATACCATTTATGCCATTTATAGAGAGAGAGAGAGAGAGAGAGAGAGAGAGAGAGAGAGAGAGAGAGAGAGAGGGAGAGGGAGAGGGAGACTGTATATATATATCATCAATAATATGTAAACATTTGAAATGTATGTTAATGTTGTTAATTATTTTGTATTGTGATGCTTTGGCAACATTGTTTAATTTAACTTTCATGCCAATAAAGCCCCTTTGAATTGAATTGAATTGAATTGAATTGGAGAGAGAGAGAGAGAGAGAGAGAGAGAGAGAGAGAGAGAGAGAGAGAGAGATAGATAGATAGATAGATAGATTGAGTCTGTAGTGAAGGAGCGCGCTCCCGCTCACGGGAGACTGCTCGCGCTGCGCTCCGCAGCAAACAGCTGTTTGCTTTTCACCCAACAACGACAACCGCCTCACTAAACGCTATGTTGGTGCGTTAATAAACGAAATAATTTAACAAAATTGCTTGTCAAAATACCAATACCACAGGCCCATTTTTCTTTTTAAAACAATACTTTTACCTTGAAAATCAATGCATTCTAATGCCGGGTCAATTTGACCCCGGTGGCGGTTTTAGGTATAAAAAATCTCTGGCGGTTCTAGTGTTAAGCAGGTGCAGATGAGTAGTGGCAATCAGTGAGATGAGCAGCAGCTGAGGAGGTGAGTTGGCGGGAATCGGAATGTAGGTAGCCAAGGCACCCAACCAGGGAGACAAACACACAGACAAACAGACAAAACAAACACAGACAGGGGGAAAAAGAAAGAGGAAGTACTGCAGATCCTCACAATTCTACTGAAGCGAAAGTACACAACCTTCTTCAGGAAAAAGTTTGTAAGTATAATGGAGAATGTATGTGTATTTATATGATTTTTCTTCAAACAATAACCTTATTTGTATGTTACATTTATGTGAAGGATCTGAATCTGTGTATTATAATTATAAAGAAGACACTTAGTTATTTTCCATGTATACATTGCCGTCATCAACAACAACAGCATATGGAAACAACAGTTTTCTATTAGTATTACAATCAGTGCCTTTTCCTTTAGTATACTTTGCTTCACTTCTGATAAAAAGGTGTTCATATAGAAGGTAAAAACTACAAAGTGCAATATAAGCTCTATCTAAAAGCTACAACAAAAGATCTGCTTTTCAAGTACTTCAAATGGTTATTTCATCTACATATTGTTGTATTTACCTTGCACAACAACCCTTCTATATACTTTATCACAATTTGTGCATGTCAGTTCAGGCAGAAATAATGAGATCTCTTTAAATGGTTGTCTATGGCCTTATTTAAAGGTGATTGTTAGGCCGCTATTAATGCTGTTAAAGAGGACATATTATGCTCATTTTCACATTTGTATTTTGTGCTTCCACTGGGACATGTCTCCATGCTTTAATGTTCAAAAAGCTCTTTATTTTCCATACTGTCTGTGCTGCAGCACCTACTTTCACCCTCTGTCTGAAACCAGAGCCCAGTCTGCTCTGATTGGTTGGCTGGTTTCAGGCAGGGGGGGGAGTGTGTGGAGAGAAACTCCCCCTGGAGGGAACACATGGATTTTAGCCTTTGCCGACCATTTACATGCACCAAAACTTTTATTACACACAACAACAAAGGCAAAACCCCAAAAGCATTATTTCTAAGGCATTTTGACTTCTTCTGAACCTGTATTTTGTTTTTGTAAAATGTCTTGAATTAAAACATGTGCCATGCAGAAAAAAGGGGATTTTGTCTCCCCGTGTCATGCCACACTTTGTCGGACAGCTCTTGTCCTTAACGTTCGGAGTGGAGGTCATGGATTGGCTTTCTGTTGACCTTTACAGCAGTAAAACGAGCTAACAGACACCCTTAAAAGCAACCTCATCCTCCTCCAGCGTGTCTGGTTCTCTCTGTCACTGCACTCTGATGCTAAGGGCTCCTCAAAAAGTTCCAGCTCTCTCTCAGACAGGCTGACTAATTAGGCAGCCGTTAGAACCAGGCCAGCGCGCGGGGAGAGCAGCCGAGAGACGCGGCGCAGCGAGAGAAACATGAGAACACCGAGGGAGAGGGTCATCCACTAATAAATAGGCAACTTGCAAAGCAGCAAGTACGTCTTGGGGGAGAAAGCTCGTATGAGAACCACTGAATATGCTTATTAAAGAGAGAGTCACTTAGTGTAAGAGACCGAGAGCGACGAACAAAGTGTGAGACAAAGACAGAAGCGTCAGAGGAGAAAATCTTCACGACATAAAACAGAAAGCTTGATCAATGGATCCCTCAGTCACCTCGTTAATAAAGACCAGCGCTTTTATTAGACGCAGCGCCTTGCAATATTTATACCATGAATATTTCAGAGTCCCCGGCAGGAGCCCAGATGCTTTTCTGCAGCGAAGACAGAGTCGCATCATTCCCTAGTATACCCAGACGGACAGAGGAAAGGAGTTAAGGTCCTTCATCATGCTTTATTATTTCAGTGTAGGGCATGAACAAGTAATAAGAATTCATTCTGAGTGTAACTACTTTGCACTGTCATCGCACTTAGGCTGGGCAAATGCAACATAGGAAAGTGGAGCAACAGGGGGTGTGAAAAGGGAATGAAGGGGCGTAATGTATGATATGTTGAATATACTAGTATATGGGCAAATACCTCCCCTAACCTATGGTGTTAATTAAAGTCCTGATCCAAAAGGGACCCAAGGACAGAATTACAGTTTGGATACTGATTAGCCGTATATAGTGGCAGTGTGGCAAAACCAATATCCTGTAACATAGCTGCCATTGGTTTAGGAGTAGTGCTGCGTACCTGGACTCACATTTAGGTTCAGGTCGGACTCAAGTCCAGAGGTTCAGGTGTCAAGTTGTGTGAGTAACTAAAGTGAACTTATTGTGAGCTAATTATCAATTGAAAATCAACTCATAATCAACTCAGACTTATGACAGCAACTACACTGAACTACTACAAAGTTCAAACATGTATTTCATTTACCAAACTAAAGTAACGAAACAGTCCCTGAGCTGACTGAGCCTAAATCCCTAAAACTTTGCTGAAAGGTAGAGTAGACTATACGCATTACACTGTTACACACCTACTATACAGTATACATATAGCTTCCCTTGACTTCACACAGATCTCGCGAGCAGTTGCGATATTTTGCGAGACTTCGTGAGTTCAGTAATGGCCGCCATATCAGAAGTCGACATGATGTTTTTCGTCTTTTCTCAGCGCAAATTTCTCGATCTATGGAAGGTTTTAGATGGTTTAGAACAAAAAGGAGAATATATAGTTTTTTTGCGAGTCCAAGTACCGGTTCCCGACGTTCCGGTTTTAACCGGACTTGAACCGAAAGTCCAGTACCGGTTCGGTGTACTGGTACGCAGCACTATTTAGGAGACTGCAAAAAACGGGAGTAAAACCAACAATGAATCTGCTTAAATCAAAGGCAGTTGAACTTAAAAGCGATCCTTAAAACAAACCAAAGAACCAGTGGTCAATGGACTTTGACATGTTGCCAAAAAGTGAAAAGTATAGGTTCAAGTAGAGGACGAGTCAGCTAGCTGCAAGGCTCAATTATGCAAGGTAAAATGCCATGGGCTCTTGCTAATTTGAATTTCAAATTACTTCTTTTTTTGGGGTCTATGAGCCTTGTGAGGGCTGTTACTGCTAACCAATGTTTTACACGTGTTAGTTGAATCAACTTCAGTTTAAAAGAACTGATTGAAATCTTGACCAAAAGACTTTTACAGTGAGCTCACTAACACTGAGGGTAGCATAATGCACCACTGATTAAATCCAGCGAGTGTTCGATCAGACTTGTGTTTTATAGGAAGGGTGACTATTGGTGTGAGATCTGATCTAATAAGACTAATAACAGACATTAGAGATTTGGCAAGGAAGTGACTAGGGGTCTTAATCAGACATGAGAACTATTCTCACACTCGCGAACTCATCTTTAAGCTCTGTGTCAAATAGCTTCTGCTCACAGTGTTAAAGAGAGGTCCCATCTTCCTGTCAGTGTCTGCTGTGCTGGCAGAACACTGATAATTGCTGCTTGTCTTGAACCAAGGCCTTGGTGATCATTTTCGTCCTACAGAGCCTCACCCTGGGGGCTACTGGGCAGCAGAGTGGATAAGAGCACCATCAAGTCCTCCAACAAGCCTCACAGGTCACACAGGGCTGATCTTATAGGTGTTGGTCTGCCAGTCTCTGCTGGAGAAAGGCTTGTTAAACCTTCCTCTGCTTCATGTCCGCCTGTTTCTATAAAGGCCTCCTGAGTTTGAATAATGTCTGACCTTAGAACTTGACAAGTTTCTTTTGACGGTTTTGTCTTTGGTTGAGCAGATCTTACTGAAACGGTAGTGCTTTAATTTCCTTCAGATGGAACAACCCTGCAAATGTACTGTGGAAGTTCACTTTGTTTTTAAACACTTATTTTAATGAAGTGTGTATCTTCTTCCCCTGGGTGTCACTTTCATTGTTCACAACCTAAAGAAGCTTCTGGACAGCACAGACGCCAAGCCCACCATCATTGTCGACAACATGGCTCACAGATATTCAAGTTGATCATGTATTAATGGAGTTTTCGAGACCTATCCAACCTTTAGCTAATGCATTTTTTTGTGCAGACATTTGCTTTTGAGACCATACAATCCTACTCTGCATTAAAAGTGCTTTCTATCATTTATCGCTATAGATTTAATAGGGTTATATTGTAATTAGGGTAAGGGTTAACCCAAACCCTAACCTTTTAAATTGCCCAGCCTACCCAGCAATCCTTTAGTTTATTATGTATGTACTCTACACTGGTTAATAGATACAGTATTTAAAGGTGGGTAAGTTTGAGAAACCAGCTCAAGATACACTTTTTGTTATATTCCATGGAATGCTCTTAACATCCCGATAGCAATGAATATCTGAAGTGCTTTGACAAAAAATCCATAAGAAAATATCATCTGTGGAAGCCGTGGTGCTGTAAAAAGCACCACCAATCATCTGAGCCGGCCCGGCTAAAGTAACTGAATGGCCTACCTGCCTGTCAGCCTTCCATCTGTGCACACACTTATCTCGTGCCCTCATTGGTCATGTGCGCGTTCGTGTGTGTTGGAGGAGGGGCTCTGTAAGGAAGTGGCAGATGCTTTCCGGTTGTGTATTTTCAAATTCTAGCGCACTCGAGCTGGTTTCTCCAAAATTACCTACCCCACCTTTGAGGTTCAGCATGTTAGCCAGGTCCATCATGACCACACAGAAAATGGTCACATTGGTTTAGTTGAATTGTTTGTTTTTAATTCAACCATTAAGAAGTGACATTTTGGCCTTTTTTTAATGTTTGATCATTTTCACGAACGTCAACAACACTTGTTTCTCCAGTGGGGAAAAATTACGCAATCAACACCAGGAAGCGTGTGCAGTTCACAGGCAAGATCAGGTGACGTGCATATATTAAATAGTTTATTTATTATCATTTTTTATTTATTATTCCTCTTTGGAATTTGTATCAAAGGAAAATGGAATACATTACTATTCCTCTGAGGATCATGCAAATATATTCAGAAGATAATGTTGAAAACCCTGAGAATTGTGACATTGACATTTAAAAGGAGATTTGTGAAATGAATGGGCAATATTGTCTCATGTGCCATGTTTGTGTCAATGTTAATTTGTTACCATGTTTCATTTTATTATGAAATGTAACCTCATAACTGCTGTGTACCCTGACAGGGGGCAGAACAGGTTGTATAAAATGCCTTAGACATTTCACAGTAGCTGAAAGATGGACAGGGGTCTTTGGAAAGCTTTTATATCAACATGGCACAGACATAACGATGGTATGCATGGCTTTGCACAACTTACTTTGGTGGCAAAGTCTATTGAGATAGGGCCAAGAACATCAACTTGACGGATCGCTCATCGCTGACTGAGTAATTTGACTTGGCAGCGATTTGTGGAACAGTCTGAAGGACAGAGAGGGAGCTCCTTTCAGGACACTGACCTTTAGTGAGACACTCTGCAATGACACAGCAAAGCACCGTAGTTTTCCGTTCAGGGGAGTTCTGATTTCTTCCTAGCACACAAATGCAGTCCAGTTTTCCCTTTTAGTATTTCAGTCTATGTAGAGTCCTGGGTATCCATTATGCATCAGACTGTTCCAGCTCTCTGTTGAAGCTGCTGCATGATGTAATAGTCAAAGCACAGTTGCACAGCTATGCTACATATGCAAGTATTATAGAGCGCTTGTACACATTTGAATGCACCCTCACAGACAGCCTGACACGTTTTTTACCTTTGGAAACCTCAGGAGCTGCATAAGAAGGTATGATCAAATGTTGCCTCTTTAAACAAACCTTGGCAGCATTGTGTTTGTGCTACTCAAAGAGCTTAATACGCACATATAAGGTCTTAACTGTTAACCATTCATTAAAGCAGACATATTATGCTAATATTTGAGGGTTCATACTATTTTGGGATTTTACTAGCACACATTTGCATATTTTAATTTGCAAAAGTCACGTTATTTTTCTCATACCGTCTGTCTAAATGTACCTACACTCTCTGTCTGAAATGCCCTTTAATCCCCTCTCCTGAAAAAGTCTGCTTTATAAGGTTTGCGAGGAAAATGCAAAGGTAGCTCTCAAACCGTGGGTAAAGATACTCAAATGCATTAGAATCAAAAAATACTTTTGGGGAAAATTGCTTTTCCTGACAGTTTTTCCATTATAGAATGAATGACATGGAGAAGATGAGGTAAGGATGAGCAATTGAAGATAACATAGGATATATAAACATAGGAATAAAGTAAATGTCCAATAAAAGATCAAAATGTGCCTGAGACTCTGAGGAGTTAAACAGTTGGTCGGCCACAAGAAGAAAGGACTTCCTGTGGTGCATCTTGGTCATTCATTGAAGGTACTCTTGTGCCTGACCATGAGTCGTGGAGTAGAGACATTGTCCAAGATACTCAATACAGTGGACAATCCCCACTGGAGCAATTTGGGGTGAAGTGTCTCAGGGACACGACGACATGCTGACTGCAGTGGGGTTTGAACTTGCTATCCCCCTGATTCAAAGTTCAGCGCACCAAGTTCAGCGCACTATTCCACTGAGCCACAGCCTCCTTAGTAAGAAGTAGACATAGTAAGAAGGGGAGCCAAATCTGAATTTTTTGCCGAAAGGCAGCCCAAACATCACATGGTTGTCTTTTCCCAAAGTGTGTGGTGGTTGGTTTGCACTACAGATACCTACAAGTATGGGGACAAACACCAACAGTTAGTTTTTTCAATGTTTTCTTGAAATGTGGACTTGAAGTTGGTGGTGGTGGTGGGGAGCAGGGAAGTGGAAAATAAACGTTTTATAATAAATGTTGCATTTACTTAACCCTGAACATGTTGGAAGAAAAAGTATTGGGAAGAATGTTGCAAATTGCTGCTTTGAAACTGTACTTGGATGGAAGGTGATTATTTGTGTGCCAGTGAGTTTTGAAGTGCTAATTTTGGTATTTAATGAAATGTCAGCTAGTCAACAAATCAATGTCACCCACCAACTCTGATATGAAATATGTGATACAGTGGTTCACAACATCATACATATATAATATCATTGATCAACACAGGAAGACATTAATATGGTTTTAAGTAGTATCATAAAACATGCCTTTAACCATGTTACAAATACAGGAAGGCGACATGTGCGCTTACATTAATGTACACACAGTAAAGATGCAGAGAAAAGCACTCAACGCAGGTACTACATCAGCAGCGATTACTACTGCAAAGTGGCACCCAACTTTTCTAGGTTAAATCATTTTAATCTAGAAAGGATTTATTATATATTTTTACTAGAGTAATGAGCCGCTTCATTAGGGATATTGAAACTGTAAAAAATATGCAGTTATCAGCATTTTAGCCAAAAAAAAACATTATTTCGTCTTGATTTTTGTTGTTTTCAAACATGAAAAATAACCAAACCCCCAGTCTGCTCTGATTGGTTATCTGGCCGGCTCTGCTGTGATTGGTCAACCGCTTAGGGAGATGTCCTGCCCCTTGGCCTACAGCAGGGGTGCCCAAGACCGGTCGATCGCAAATGTAGTGTGGGTAGATCGCATGGCATTGAAACAAAATGCCTATCATCCATCCTTACTGTGGCATTTGTCACCCCCCCCCCCCCCCCCCCCCCCCGCACGCACGCACTCGCAACACCTGTACCTGTAGGGTAGATCTTTTGGGCTTGGTCATTTTAAAAGTAGCTCCCAAGCTGAAAAAGTGTGGGCACCCTGGGCCTACATTATGCTGTGTTTGGGTTGTAAATATAACTTTTGTAGATCTCTAGGTAGACCACTATTAAAAGTAAAATAAAAGTGCCTTGGAGGCTTTTTAAAAGCGTGTGAAGTTGCCATCACATTAGTGAGGAAAGCATTTAAAAAGGGCTTTGGTCTTTTGACTTTTGCAGATCTTAAGAGTAAATCTGCATCCCGCTTATGCTGTCTCGGGTCATAGGAGATGCTTTAAGATGTAGTTATGCAACATTTGGTTATTTCTTTGTAGAGACAGTAATTGTGTGTTGGGCTAAATGCTTTGCACTTACTTCCTAATGGGATGGCCCCATTAAGGTCAAACTACTTCCACGACTTCCCCAATCAGCACATTTACATATCTTTGAGCACTTAAGAGAAGCACATTATTTCTGCTTTCATCCCTCTATAAAAATTAAGTTTTACTTGTCAAAGAAAGGTTCAACATCTTCAGTTCAACAGTGTAAAATATGTAGCGATCTCATTTAAGAAGGGTGGCTTTTCCTTAATGCGTCCTCCTTTTGTAGCTGTATTTTTAATTAACGTCAAAGAATAATACATCCCCCTATCTCCCTAGTTTTTTCTCCAGGAAGTAGGGAATGCCTTAAAGATAATCTAAAAGAGAATAGGCAGAGACACATTGCCTTATCTCGCTCATTATGCAGAGTAACCAAAAGCATTTCGAGGCTGTGCGGTAAATGAAGTCTGGTGAGGGTCCAATCTGTGCCCGCTCCTTCACCTCCTCCTCATCAGCATTCACACCGTCTCCCCTCCACTCTCTCTTTCACTCCCCCATTCTCTGCGGACTTCGAACGACCTGCAAGTCTGACCGCTCGCTCAGAGTGGGGTCCTCCGAGTCCTTCCGCTGCTGGTTAAGGCTCCAAACCCACGGATATAACCGTCTCCTTAACTCAGCTGCATCTCTATCTCCTATACCCTCGCAATTTCTCTTCATTAATAAAGTCTTTCACTTTCCCCCATAACCGCCCCCCCCCCCCACACCTTCCTCCCCCTTTTTCTCACTCACCTTTCCCTATAGACCGTTTCAGGCCTATTTAGTTATGCATCATCAAGTGCACATTTAGAGATGTCAGAAAATGGATTGTTCCTCCCTCTCCTTCATCTCCTCCTTTTACTCTTTGGCTCGTACTCATATCTCTCTCTTAGCCTACTCCTCTGCAAAAGGCAGACTCCCCCAATTTTTTTCATTCATCGCTCTCGTTACCCAGAATCCCCTGGGGCGTGACAGTCTCTGCTTACATCTTTGACGCCTCCACTCTCGTCATTCCCTGAGAAATGTACCGATGTTTAAGCATACTTGTGTATTTGCATGAGTCAGAGAGTTAATTTTAGGGAGCCATGCATTGTTGCGACTGCCAATTCATTCAAGTGTACAAGCATGACGGACTACCTTGTGACTGTGTGCAAAATGATGTTAGCCCAAGCTGTATTTGTATGTTTGTGCATCTGTTTAAGACTCGATGTGCAATCTCTGTTTCTGTGTTGCATCAGGATTTGTGACGGAGGGGAATACATGTGTTGCCTCTTAGCTTCTCTCAATATGTTAGGAGGATACTCAGTGGAAGCAAGGTGCCTTTGTGGCTGGACAAAGAGTTTCCTCTATGTCTTCTGCTGTTGGAACAGGTGAAAACAGTTGACAGTCAGAGCCAAGGCATTAGCAGTAGATTACCAGAGCGTAAGATCCAAACCGTCAAGTGATTGTGCACTCACTTCCAAAATGCCCATGTCCGTTTTTATTTCATCACGTTTAGGCGGAGCGTACCTTCTAGTAATTCTTAATTTAATGGCTGGAATACATTTCCATTATCTCCAATCCTCAGCCTCTGACTCATTAAATTGCAGTGTGCAGGAGATGAAGGCACAATTAGTTATAGGAGGCAAGAACGGAAGGAAATACAAATTGGCCATTTTGGTGAATAGCGGCCATGTGCAGTACTTTGGGCTTCTTTGTTATAACAATCAAGCTCATTATCATCATTGCAAAGCTTCGGTTTTGAACATCATTCCTAACGGTTATGATATTATAAGGGTCATTCCAGAATTGGAGGACAATTTAGACACCAACATTTTTGAAAAATGAACCTTTTATTTAAAAAAAATTGTGTATGTATTTAGGAAAAACAGATAATAAACCATCAAAAAAAGTAATTTGCCCAGCTAGGAATCAAATGTATATTTTCCAATGAAGAATTACCCCTGTTACTCTAATTATAGTAACAGGGTTGAAAGTAACAGGGTTGAAAATCAATGCTAATTTGAGCCTTTAACCTCAGGAATTATTGCTAGATGTATCATGTAATGCTACTTTTCAAGGCAAGGACAAACTCGGATATCTAATGCAAGAAAGATAACTTTGAAATTAATATGCTTTATTCTGGTAATATCAGTAACAGGGTTGAGTGGGTCAGAGTGCCACACTCTTTTACGACTGAAAAGATTGTAAAAATATGAAAAATAAAAGAGAGGACTTAGTTTTGGTCTACCCATGGCACTAGCACATGGCTTGCTGATGTCACTTCCACTATGTCATCTGACTTACAGTTTTTTCACTTCCTGTGCCAATCTAAAAAGGTTTGGGTTGAACGCATGTTGAGGGACACACTTTCTGTGCAAAATTACTGTTATTTAAAATATGTTTATGATTTAACAAATAGATTTTACCTTTACAAGAGACATATATCAATAGAATAATACCAAAAAAAGTAAATAAAATCCCTATTTTAAATGTTATATTTGACATGCAAGTTGGTCACCAAGAAGCGGGGACAAGAGTAAAATGCCATTTTAGGGGATGTTCGAGAGCTATTTGATCATTTAAGTAATATTTTGAAACCACTTTTTCTACAATTTTATACACATTTTGTCTCAAGACAAGTATGTTTAACACAACAAGTGCATGTTTTAGCATTTTGGGCATGGATTATTAGATTTTTTATATGGGGGACATGAAATGTCCTCCAATTCTGGAATGACCCATAATACAAAGGGATGGCATTTTGGGACACGGTGACATCAGAAACAAGCAGCCCTAAAAAGCTATATTTTAAAAAACAATAAAAACACTCCTCCAATCCATTGAAGATGATTAGCTTTGTTTTAGAGACATGGCACATTTTTATAAATCATAAAGTATCAACAAACTTTCCTTTTTATATTATAAACATAACATTTAGGATTTAGAGCGACATTTTTAAGGCTTTTTGAATAATATTGATCACTACTTCACAACGGACAATGGATGAATATTTAATTTGTATGAGTAATGAGCTGATTACTATTCTCAGTAAAGTAACATATTTTCCCCCACTTTTCTATCCAAATTTTGCAGATAATAAAATCACATATTATTGTTTTATTTATATGTCTTTATTGTGTCATATACATATACAATTCAGTCGGACAACTCACGTGTTTCTTAAAGTTTATTAGAAGCAGCATATGGTTTGAGTTTGGCGTCTAGGCTCGGGCCTCATCACTCCACAGATTAACAAAGAACATTGAGTGATGATTAGATAACTATCCCCCGAGCCTACAGGTGGAAGCTGGGGTGGAGCTGGGGTGGTGGTGGGGCAGGCGAGCAGCAGCAACATGAAACACAGCAGCAGGAACATGAACGTAGCAATAGCAAGTCAACACAGCAGTGGTAGCAGCAGCATAGCGAGGCAGAGGCAGGAACACTTAAATAGAGCGGCATGTTTAGGAGAATGTGTTTGGTTGGTTGTAAGAGGGACGAGGCGCGTCACATGTTAATGTATCATTGGTGCTCGAGTTGACTGCCTGAACCAGCTCGCAGGCTTCGCCCCATTTATTGTCAAGCATACATTGATATTACCCATTGATTAAACTTTAAGGAAACATTTGACAGTGAGCAAAACCTGAAATGCCTGAAATAACCCGAACAACTGCAAGTACAGCAGGTCAGAGCTTTGGGAGGCAAGTCTGTAGTTAGCTGGGATGGATAATTCTGTCTGTATATCGTAAATCTTTTTTAGACTCTGCCCTGACTAATCCATCCATTAGTCCACGGTTTTTCCTACCATTCTCATTCACTTACAGCAGACCCTCATGTCAGAGTTCACCTCTATTGAACGCTTTACTCTCCTAACGTTCAAACCTTGTATTTGTCTGCATGCCTGCAGATTCCTGCTGGATTAGATTTTTTTGCCTCTGCCTTGAATCAAGACGCTGTTAAACTAATTGTAGCCATGCACTCTAATCTGCCGTGTGTTGCTTTTAATTTGACATATCACCTATCAGAAATGTTGGACCTTTTGCCTTCCTTTTCGCAAAATTACAAAAATGAGAGCCACGTATAAGCAATTTCTCTTTTAAAGCCAGTTCATTTCTAAAAGTTTAAAATAATACAAAAAATACATACTAATACAACATAATACATATTTATGGCACTGGCTCAGTAAATAGGGGCTTGGAAAAAATTGCTTACTTGTAGGCTATATTGGAAAAAGGACAATTATTTAATTTTGTTTTCTTTGATTTGTTTGAGTTTTATATGTTTTTCTTGTTTATTGGTTTAAGTAATTAAGTTTTGGTAGTGGGAGTGTTTTTACGAGTTATGTTTTGTATGATTTTTTTCCCATGTACAAATTATGTATAATTGTAAATAAAATGTAAAATCAGCAAATTTCATAATAAGACAAAAAAAGAGAGAGCCGTATAGTGTCGCCGGTTCAAGTCCCCAAACAGACCTAAATACCAATACACTACTTGGAGAGGTCCCAGTTCACCTCCTTGGCCCTGCCGTGGTGCCCTGGAGCAAGGCACTGGACGCCGTACAATAGCTACCCATTGCTCCTAGTACTAGGATGGGTTAAATGCAGAGGTCATATTTCACTGTGTGTGTGTTGTGTGCATGTGTGTGACAATTAAAGAGGGTTTCATCCTCCAATTCAATTCTATTTTAGACTTTTTCCAAATGCTATACGGACAGTTACCTATCTTACCTGCAGGGCTTGTGTGAATTTTTAACAATATTTGTGCAGGTCAAAGAAAGTTTAGAGTCACAATAAACAATGTTGCCGCGTGAAAGGGTTCACAGAGAATGAAAACGGAGAACTGAGAGTAGAGGCTCAAAGGGGAAAAGTGAAAGCCCCAGAGACCGAGGATGCAATTCAGCCCAGGTCTGCAGCAGCTTGACTCCTGGGTGATGGCAATTTTTCAGAAAACAGGTTACTGAGAGTGTCCAGTTTAATGGCTCAGTATGAGAAATGGAAGTGATGCAACCAGGAAAGAAAGGAATATAAATATCATACAAGGAGATCGTCCATATATTCAACTGCAAACAGCTGTTGTCCTTTATGTTTCCGCCATCAGTTTCACTTAACACAATAAAATACAATGGGTTTTTGCCAATCATTAAAGGGGCCCTATCTATGAGGTTCTCCCCTCCCTGTAGTGTGTCCTATAGGTTTTAGTGCATGTGAATGGTCTAAAAAGTCTCAAATCCCAAAGTTCCCTTGTTTGTTTACTTCCATACTGTAACAAAGTGACATCACTATGTAACACTTGCGTTTCTATTTGCTAGCACCCCAACACATGTACGTGATAGGCTAAGGGGCGGGACATCTCTAAGCGGTTGACCAATCACAACAGAGCCGGCCAGCTAACCAATCAGAGCAGACTGGGGCACAGGCAGTATGAGAAAAATAAAGAGCTTTTTGAACATTAAAGCATGGAGACACAGTAGAGACACTAGATACAATTATACAACATGAAAATAAGCATAATAGGGCTCCTTCAAGCTGAACTGATTTATACACAATGTTCTCACTGTAGAATAATTGACGATAATCTTGATTAGCACTATTTTGGAGGCCGATTTAAATAATGGATATGGATTATTCCATATAGAGAGGCTGTGGCGCAGTGGAATAGTGCGTTGGTGTTCGGATCAGGTTCAAACCCCACTGCAGTCAGCATGTTGTTGTGTCCCTGAGACACATCACCCCAAATTGCTCCTGTGGGGATTGCCCACAGTATTGAGTATGTATGTCGCTCTGGATAAAAGCGTCTAACAAGTAACATGTAATGTAATTATTCAAAATCGCTGTATGGCTACAATAGTTGTAAAAAAGACTGCAAAATATATATTGTTTGGAAAATATTTCCTTTTGTGATACATTTCGTTCTCGCTCCTTACATAATGGGAGAAAGAACTCTTTGCTAAATGTAATGATTATTAAACATTTTTACAAATTATTTAAAATTACCAAAAATGTTCACTTCATTGTATGTATTTTTTTAATTATTGCGTCAATACTACAATAATTTGTACATTATTGAGATATCTGGTCCTTCTCTGTTTTGATCAACCAGACAGTGCAATGGAATAATAATTAAATTAAATTAAATAAATTCCACAATTTCCACAGATTGTATTTCAATACATTTACCCGACAGTGTTCAAGCAGCCAAAAAAGCTATCCATCACCGAGAACAATTCAGTGCTGCAGCATTGCAATTAATTATTCCAATTCAGAATGTTCATCCTTGAGTGATCAGTGCATAAAAGATGCTTGCAAACCCTTCTCTGAAAGTCTCGCTGTCAGGTGTGTGTGTGTACAGAGTCTATACAAACTGTGTTACCGGTTTCTCCGAAAGAATACTAAGTAGGACTTAGTTGTGTTAGTGTGAAATTCTGTGTTTTTTGGCAATGGCTGTCTGAGGGAAAAGTGTGACGAACACAGACTTCCTCTAAAGGCAAGCTGCCATGTGTGACTGTGCGCCTCCTGCCCATTTAGCTGGAATTATCACAAACAACACTTACACACACACACACACACACACACACACACACACACACACACACACACACACACACACACACACACACACACACACACACACACACACACACACACACACACACACACACACACACACACACACACACACACCAATGTGTAAACACCAACACACACACACACACACACACACACACACACACACACACACACACACACTGTATCTCTTCAGCTCCGGAGATACAGGAGCAAACAAAACATTAATAATGTACATCTCGGGAAACCAAATAAAAATAGGTTAGGCATTCCAATAGTCAGATAATGAGGTATTTGGTTTGAAAATATATAATACATAAGAAACACAACATTTCAAATTGGACTAATGTATTGATCTTTTTCCATTGGTCAAAGTAATCTCGCATTTCTACGTTCTCTTTGTTTATTACTTTGTTTTAGTATTGCAAACCTATGGGATACCACAGGGCTCAGTTCTTGGACCCTGTATGCTACCCCAATTTACAATTTCAGCAGTATAGTTGTATTTTTTATATTGACGAGATTCTGCTATAGTGTATATATCTGTCAAAGCTCAAGATGAACAGATACAGATTATCTTTACACAAGTAAATGTGGTAATGTGGACCATTTCCCTTTAACTTCTTCTTTCTTTAACTTTGTGAATAATAAATAACACCCTGCACAGTCAAAGATGTCATATAACCAAGAATTCACCTAAAATATTACCCATTGTTTTCTAAATGGTGCCATGATGACTTTGTGTTTAGGAGCTCTCTCTACTCAAAGTTATCCTACATCTTCTCTTTTCTGGCACTGGTATGGTCATCAAGGAAATAACTTCTTTACATTAGGTGTATCTCACTTCGGTTAAATGGATTCCTTTCCCTGCGACTAGTCCCTCCCACCAGGGAAGCATGGAGAGATGCAAGGAAACCACGAGAAGCAGGGAAATTAGTTTTAAGATCAATGGGACGTCGTTTCCTCCGGAGCGTCACGTGAAGCGATGTCCGTTTGTGATGCGCTGCATGGTCCAATCAGTGAGCGATACACAGTAAGGGGTCGGGGCGAGTGTCTGAGGATTTCACCGGAGGATGGTCTGGTAGTTCCTCGATTATGGCTCCTCCGTTATCACTCCTCGATCCTTAGGAGTGAGAAAATAATTGTATTTTTCATTTCCTCGCTCCTCAGGCTCGGTATCACCGGAAGTTGATTTGTCTGCGCCATCTTGAGTACTGTCCCAGTGGCCTTATTTGTGCCGGAGGACCGAGGATCGAGGAGCGATAACGGAGGAGCGATAATCGAGGAACTACCAGACCATCCACCGGTGAAATCCTCAGACACTCGCCACGCCCCCTTACTGTGTATTGCTCACTGATTGGACGATGCAGCGCATGCACTGATCTGGCTGCTGTCAGACGATCAGCTGTGCGGTGTCATCACAAACCGAAGTCGCCTCACGTGACGCTCCGGAGGAAAGGACGTCCCATTGCTAAAACTAATTTCCCTGCTTCTCGTGGTTTCCTTGCATCTCTCCATGCTTCCCTGGTGGGAGGGACTAGTCGCAGGGAAACGTCACAAGTGAGGGACGCAAGGAATCCATTTAACCGAAGTGAAACGCACCCATTGTCTTCATCTTGCTGACCAGCAAACTAAGGAAGCTCACTCTCCGGTCTTGGACCATGGACAGAGACATAAACTTCATAATAATGTAAGGAACTGAGAGGCAGAGTAGTGGGAGGCACCTACATTCCCAATAGGCGGCTCCATCCGCTTCACAATAACAGTAGGTTTGGGAGCAGGTGTGGAGACCTCACACCTGGTGCTAATCACTCTCTCAAGGGAGACAAAGCACACAGAGTTGCTCAGTTGTGTGTTGTTGAGACTCCCAGCGTGAGGAAACATTTTGTAAGCTGGTAAGTCGGTTAGCGGCCCGGCTACGTTAGCCTTTGTAAAGTTAAAGGTATTTTTGAGTTTAACAGCAATAAAACCTCTTTTTTGAACTTGAACACTGCCTCTGTCGTGATTGCTACACTACCACTTTCCTCTGTATCTGCCCATTCCTGTTACAATAAGCAAATTGCATTTTTGGATAGGTTTTTTTTGTATTGGGTTGGTGCTTCGTGACCTCTTACGGCCCGTCCACACTACAGCTTCAAAAAAAGCTTGCCTGCGGGCGTGTCGGAAGCTCGACCAACAACCAATCACATGAATCTCCCGCCCCTGACACACAAGCAGCGGTTTGATTGGCTAGAGCTTGTACTGGCATATAATTTGATTGGCTGACGCTTCCACCGAAAGCTTCAGAAGCTTCAAAAGTTGAACATTGCTCAACTTTTGCAGCCTGAAACGCGAAGTGAATGGGCAGACGCGTTGGAAACCGTTTTTGAAGCTGTCGAAGCTGTAGTGTGGACGGGCCGTTACAAAAATCTGCCAATAAGAAAAAGTGAAAATTCGCTTGGTAAGATTTCTTGGAATAAGATGGGATATTTAGATAAATAAGATGTTGTTATTAGCTGGGATAAAACATTTTGAACTATATTTGACCAGAATCAGGAAATGTTGTGTTACAATATAAGCCGCGAAGGCTCAAATGTTTTCTGCTTTCTGATGTTAGTTGTTGATTTTCTAATAAATACTTAAAAAATGTGTTTCATCTAAGATGCAACTCAAAGTAGGATACTAACAAGATGATGCATTGTCTAAAAAAAAGACCCGATAACTCACTGTTACTTCTGAAGTTATTATGTCTTAGGTGTAATAACATATTCTGACTAGATATTAGATATACTTGGCAAGATTTCAAGTTTTTGTAGTGCAAAGATATACTCACTGCTAACATTACTGCTTATTTATCCAATCTCAATCAAACAACCACTGATATGTTTTCAGAATCCAAGAGCCTTGCTAGTAACAAACTATCAGTAAATCAGCCGCATAGCTGGCACGGCTTACTACCTACTTTGCCTACAATTTAGTAATCAAGTGAAATTATAACAAAAAAGGCAGAAAATAGAATGATGTAAATAGTTTTTTAACTGTGGGGGTAAGCATATAATCACAATCAAATGTATGTCTTTGTATCATAAACTCGCCCTTCAGTCTCGCTAATGTGTGCTGCGAGAGTGTTAACCATCTGCCGCGGCTTCCTCATATTCTTCAAGCACTGTTGTCCCTCCTGGTTTTCTGTGAAGGATCTATCTTTTATCAGCTAAACAGATCATGACAACACTGAATTAAAGTGTCACTCGTCACAATGTTTATGTCTAACAAGGCCGAACAGCGTGGCCTGTGTTGGGCTGGATGTGTCTATCAAAAGCCAAAGGTTGTTTCTTGAAATTACCAGAGATACATGAGAATCAATTCATTCTGCATGGAAAAAACACACGCAAATATGTCCTTCTTCTCGGACACATATTTAGCAAATTATGTGGTAACACTTCACAATAAGGTACACAAAATGTGCTTAATTAATGCTTAGTTACTGAGGAACTACTCATTAACTAACCATTAACTATCTAGTCGTTCCTGAGTAACTAAGGTACACAAAATGTGCTTAATTCATGTATAGTTAATGAGGAACTACTCATTAACTAACCATTAATTATCTAGTCGTTCCTGAGTAACTAAGGTACACAAAATGTGCTTAATTAATGCATAGTTACTGAGGAACTACTCATTAACTAACCATTAACTATCTAGTCGTTCCTGAGTAACTAAGGTACACAAAATGTGCTTAATTAATGCTTAGTTACTGAGGAACTACTCATTAACTAACCATTAACTATCTAGTCGTTCCTGAGTAACTAAGGTAAACAAAATGTGCTTAATTACTGCTTAGTTACTGAGGAACGACTAGATAGTTAATGGTTAGTTAATGAGTAGTTCCTCAGTGACTGCGATTGAAGAACTGTTGGTTATTTACTGGTAAACAGACTGGGGGGTACTGTATTAATGAATCATTCGTTAATGGTTAGTTAATGAGGAGTTCCTGGGTGAACTTATGGTTAGTTACTGGTAGTTACCCATTACCTAATGATTACCTTACCGTTACTAAAACAGTAGTTACTCATTACCTCATGATTATTTTACCATTCCTTAAGCAGTGTGTGTCCCCTCAAGTAAAGTAATGCATCAAAAACAGTAGTAATTATGTTTAGACTTAACACCAGGATGGAACAGTGGATAAGGATTAAGTTGAGGGATGATACGATGAAGTACAAATATATAACATCGTTAGCAGCAAAGTTGTGGATCAAATCTTTAATTGAACAGGGAAAATGTGAGGGGATAGTTTGCAGCAAGGTGGTCGTTAAATAATAAAGAACAACTACAGGGGGATCAGGATCCGGATGGTTTTCTATTTTCATTACTGACAGACTTGCTGCAGATTATCCCGCTTATTACCTGGTATCATACTATAATAAGCTAACGACATGACCCACAATATTGAATAAAACAAGTTTTTTTTATTTGAAAATGATCGTATTGCTTCCCCTAAGAAGAAAGTAGTCCGTTCTACCTTTTTACATCATTAAATCTGACAAGAACGTAACCAGTTCTATCACCAAAAGAAAAAGGTTGCTTGGTCTAATTACCAAAATATTGTAATGTATTGTTTGTTTGACTGTTATTACACCCGCAGGACTGTCCCTCACTTTGTCAATTACGCCTCTGTTAAGAAACATCCCTTCTGTTATTGTATAAGAACTTGAAGCACATCAGAAAAAAAAGGGCAATGAGAAAGGGAGGGTTTCTATGTATACTGTTGTTATATTGCAAATGTCTACCACTCCCTGTAACTGCAAGTATATTTCATGTCCTCAACTGTCTTCTAAATAAAGAATTGAAAAATAAGACGAGTAGATGATAGTCATTAGCATACAGGGTTCAGAGATTGTAGGACACTATAGCATGACGCTGCTAACCCCATGTGAGCGAGGCATTCAGGTGTGCAGTAATACTGAACAATTTAAGCTCGTCAGGCTTTTACTGAAATGTATCAATCACCTCTCACACCTCTCAAAGTATAAGCCACACTTGACTTCACTATTTGAGGAATTCTGTAGGGTTCAAGTTCGTTACATGTTCACCTCTAACACGGGCAGTTAGCTTTGTAATGAAGAAAAGCCGTGGAGGCGAGATGAAGTGACATGTCGGAGTCATAGTGCGAGGCTGGACTATTTCCCAGAAGCAGCATGTACTAGCGCAGAGCCCATGTATGTTGAATTTGCCGTATAGAATAAACACGTTGAACTGTAAGCTTTATGTTTGAAGTAAGCAAAGACATCAAGAGAATATTTTATAAGAGTAAAACTGTGGAAAAGTTGAACTTGTCAGCTTGCTATATATAAACTTAGATCCTGGCACTGAAACTAGGCTGCATATTTACTGAAGTAAATGTCAAATACATGCAAATCAGGAAAGGCTGGTCAAACAGAATCTGACACTTCACGCCTACTTGATGCTGAATTTGAATGCCTCCTTCAGACAGGTGCTATCGAGTTCTGCTACCCACCAAATACTTATTTAAAAAGATTTGATGATTGATTTTGCATTCTTTACTTCTTCTACCTACGTATTTTAGTGCCTTATGATGTAGGTGTTTGTGCCTACTTCATTATTTGTTATTGTATTGAGTCTCAAGCACCTTCTGATTTCTACAGATTGTAGCATTTTCATGAGGATTTTTGGCCACAAAAAAATATATCTTTTACCCTTGTTAAACTTCTTGGTTTGAGTCCTATTTTCTAGCTTATATAGTTATAATTTCAAGAGTGACTTTATGGAATATGTATCACATGCCTTCCTTTCTTTATAAACTCCTAATTATTGATGCATTTTATTTTAGCCCCAAGTCAAAACAGGTTCAGCCTTAAACCGAATCAGAGGTGACATGTAGCCCTTGTTTGAACTTCTCCGCACTGGTTGTCTTTTCAATTCAGAATAACCCCTAAGATTCCTTTAATCACCTTCAAGTTCCTAATATAACATGGCACATGTCTTATATAATGCACTTGTCAAGTCCTTACTCCATGACTGTGTGTCTCAGATCACCCAACCATCCATAATTTCAAACTTGTGTCAGCCCAGCCCGTACAGCTTTGTCTCTAAAATTGGTCTTGGAACATATCTGTCTCCCTGGCTTTTGCTAGTTAAATGTGATAAATATAAGTTCTTATTACTATAATGATTCGCTTCAAGCCTGCCATCATAGTTTAGCTTCCTGTCTTTATCAAGTCCTGTTTTAATTGCTGTTTTTATCACACTGATATGATGAGTCTATTTTCTGTTTTCGTTTATTAAGCTTTCAACACATTGTGTTTTCGCTGACAACTCTCACCAACACTTTCTGAAAGAATATAATATGTTTATTATACGGTTACATGGCGATTTACAGAAGCACGTTGCCCATAAACTACATGTCCCACAATGCATCTCAAATTGGACTTTTTTCTCAGAATTTGACTTTTTTTCTTCAAAATATGCCTTTTTCTTAGAATTTCCCATTTTCTCAGAATTTGACTTTTTTGTTGTCACTTTTTTTTCTTCTAAATGTCACTTTGTTTTTCAAAATGTCATTTTTTTCTTCAAAATGTCACTTTGTTTTTCAAAATGTCACTTTGTTTTTCAAAATGTCCCTTTTTTTTAAATGTCACTTTTTTCAAAATGTCACTTATTTATTTTTTTTGACTTTTTTTTTCTTTCAGAATTTGACTTTTATTTTTAAATCATTTGGTGACATTCTCACTGAAGAGACTTGCAATTACTTGCCCTAGACTTCTGCTTTCAGATGTAGTTAATTATGAAGTTATTACCCTGTCAGATAATAATCCAATGCAGAGGCAATCATGTAATATAATGCATTATTTTATATATATGAAATATTTATGTATGTATTTTGATATAGTCTTAAAATTACAACCGGCCCTTTGAGTGCAACCATAATTCCTACGTGGCCCGTGATGAAATTGAGTTTGACACCCCTGGTCACTTGGACACTTGATATTGCCACGATGGAAACTCTTCAGAAACAATATTAAGGCAGCCTTGAGAAATTAAAAACCCAACAAGAACCCAGCAAAATGCATTGTAATGATATGACATGAACAATGTGAGTTCCTTCAGTGCTTCCTATACATCCAGAATGATATTGATGAATTATACAAGACCTCGAAGGCAGACTGGAAATCTCTTCTTGTGCTGAAAAATGTTCCTAAAATAAGAGCCCTGCATATTGATGGTACATTCAGGTGGAACTTTAACAATAAAGTAGAACATTGATTAAATGTTAAAACTATTTCCTAACCTGGGATGATCAATCACATGTACCGATTAATGGCCAAAAACCCAGATTGCCATGAATCTAACTAACTGCTCCAAGGAGTCTGAACAGATTGACCTGATTTTTCATATTTCTGACATTTGATAATGATGAAGACATCTGAAAGCACACATGGGGTACTGCAATGTAAACTTTAAAAACATGGCACCTACACATAACACATTTCTCAAACAGCTTCCTGCAATCCTGAATTCTCTGAGGAATAGACAGCATCATTTACCTGCTTGGTGGTTTATTCATGGTAACTGTTAGTTTACTTGAAAGGCACTCAGAGATCTCAAGAGGCGCATTCACACCGCAGTACTTTTCCCACAAAGGTTCATGAGAACTTAGTTCTGATGAACTAAGTACAGATCGCGTTCATACCGGAATAAATCCCTGGGGGTGGATTAGGCAAATGAAGCCGCTGACGTCACTTCTTCTTCTTCTGCTTTGGGTTTACTGGCAGGCCGCAAACAACTTCACGGCGTATACTGCCGCCCAAAATCCCCGGCCGGAAGTCCCCGGTTGTTGGGGCCTGGCTTCAGTAGAAGCTGCTGGGACTCCCAGCAGCTTCTACTGAAGCCTTCCGAGTAAATCGCCAGAACGCCGACACCTCCTCATCTCCACCGCTCCCATGTTTTATTCTGTGTTGCCATAAATTAGTCTCTCTGCGTTTCTGCGCTGGGCTAATGCTAATGCTAATAATGCTAATAAAATGGTGGCTTCACAACACTTTTTTTGAGTTTTACGGGGCGTGGTTTGCAATCCGCCCAGCCAATCAGAAATATAGCTCTTTTCTCACAAGAGAGCCGCATGAGAGTCCCTGCTCTCTAGAAGGGACGGAAAAGGGGGTAAAAAGGTTCTCATTAACTCATTTTAGTTCCGGCTCTTTTTGGTGTGAACGCGACATTTCGGAACTATATCGGAACTAAAGTGGGAAAAGTACTCGGCGGCTAAAGCCAATAATGCGTTCATGTGATCCTCAGATTGTCCCATTTCCAGAGTTGGAAAATCCTTTTTCTGACTTTGGTGTATACATTCTCTTAAATCTGTGTGCTACAAGAAACATGTCATCATATTTTGGTATTTAATCAACAGTTTGAGTGGCTGTTCAAAGGGATTTTCCCAGTAACGAGCACATTTCCGAAAAATGTGAACAAGCCGTATCTTGCATTCAATCAGGAGAGACGGTTTTGATGTAAGAATACATATTTATTGCAAAGATACACAAATGAATGTAATGGTAATTTTGGCGATAAGGCCCCGTTGTGCAGGAAGTATCATTCGGGAGGGTAGAGCCGATCCGATGAAACTCCCCTGGGGTCTAGACACTGGTGGTGGTGAATGGATAGTTGGGGTCGGTCTGAAGAGGCGGGGCTTAGCTTGACCCTGGATTCAGAGGGACAGGAGGTGAAAAGGGGGGGAAGAGGGTTGCGTAGAGTCACCTGAAATGACAGCTGTCAGAGGGGAGAGCAGATTTAAAAGGTTTGACAGAGCGTTATGATAGGCTCTTGGAAATAGAGCGAAATGATTGGTTAAGCTGAAGAGTGACGCCCCCGGTCACTTATTGAGAGAGTAGTAACATGGGAATAGAAATACATGAAGAGTAAAAACGGTCTTCCTGGTTGAACTTGCGCTGAGCTTCATTTGAACGATAGCGGAAATGGTTCCTGTTTTAACCGTAATTTGGATCTGCTCAAAAAATATGATGGGCTTTTCCTAAAAAGCTTTACTGTTCTCATGTTGAGCGATTTACATTCACTAGAATTTCTTTTGGACAGACCTATGAAGAGACAGTATTTAGCATAAAACAGTACAAAGTAGCTGAAGCTAATTGGAATGACACTCAATCAGAAGGTACTTTGCCCTTAGATGTTAGATAGGTCTTTTTTAAAAGGGACATTTTGAGCAGCTAAAAACGCTAGATAAAAAGTCACGGATCACTAAAGTTAGTAGGGTACATCATGTGAATCACAACTTTCTGTATCAAATGATGTGCCAATTCATCCAGGAGATGTTGGAATATTTCCCAGGGTAAGTGAAAACTCTGCTGATGGAGCCAGATGAAAAGTCAGGGGATTCTAAAAACTAATTTCCAGTGGGAAACATGAATGTCTGTACAACATTTTATGGCAAACTATCTAATTTGGTGGACCGACTGAAATTGCTGTCACATGAGTCAGGGCTTCAAATTTGATTTTCAAACCTAATGATAAATGTCAATCTTGTGACATTTCATCGCATTTCTAGAATATTATCATTTAAAGTGACACTTCTTTATTTCCAGTGTCACTTTATTCAGTGTTAGATTTCTCCCTCCCTTCTTTCTCTCTGGTATTTTGTCCTCATCCCTTCTTTTTCTCATCTCTCCATTATATACTTAATCTTCCCTAGACAGAATGAATTGATTATTTCTCTCCAGGATTTGGTGCTCCACAGCTCCAGGAGAGGAGCCCCGAGACCTTGCAGAAATATAACAACGGTCAAAGATAATACCAGCCGGGCCCGGACCGAGACGTGCTGTTTGTTCCGCTGTTATTAGCCCTCCAAAATAAGACCAAGGTGTTTTTTTTGTCCCTGCGAAGAGAAGAAGAGGGTGATAATGATGGAAAGGACACAGAATACGCAATTTTGCTTCTTCATCCTCATCCTCCCACTCACAGTTTCCAGAACAGAACATGTTGTGCTGAGAAGGGACGCTTCAAACTTGATCTTGACTGATGCGACGGGATAAAAGCGGTGTTACCTTTACGAACATGAACACTGGACATGTCTCAGTTGATATCCTTATTAATACCGTGAAATTCACTGCGTTTGCTCTTGCCTGCCGTTTACTCCCTCTTCTCCAACTTCGACACCACCATTTTTCATTTCTACTCGACCATTCTTTTGCATTTCCTCGTCTTTTCTTCGCCGTCATCAATCTAGCTTGTGTTATTCCCTCACCTGATCATCTCCTCTTCTTCCATTACGGTACTTCATCCTCCTCTTTTCCATCAATCCTACTTAACCATTCCTCTATTTCCTTTTCCCTTATCTTCTCATCTCCCGTCATCACCATTGACCCGTGGCTGCGTTCCCGGCCTTCATCATCCTCATCACAAAGCTCATCATCTCCCCTACAGCCCCCGAGGCGCTGCAGTGTTTGTATGTGTTGGATGTACTGCACTCTATAAAAGCTGTATGCTAATGCACGAGCTGCCGAGCATTACGCAGAGTGGACCAATTTCAGGAGTGCATGGCCAAGTTTTATTATAGCTCATAAGCCCAAGGTCAGCTGCTCGAGATGAAGAGGGAGGAGCGTCCCGCGCAGCGTCCAATCGTTTATCACCCGTCCGCCTCTCCTTCCTGTTTCCCCTCTCATGTTCATTCATACGGTGCTCCACCTAAACCGTAATTTATGTCTTCTTCTTTTATTACCTTCCCAGCTGCTTTTCATATCGTCGTATGTCTATCCAGTGGAGGGAAGTATATTCACTCAAGTACTGTACTTAAGTACAATGTTGAGGTACTTTTACTTTACTTGAGTATTAATTGTTATACTAACTGCAACCACTACTATTTTAGAAATACTTATGGCTATTTTACTAATACATATTTAGACTGTAAGTGTAAATATGCACATTGACATTGAATTTAATCTCGTTGCACTGTCCTCTGCTTTTACCACTCTTATTTATTTATTGTGTCTATTTTTTACTGCAGTGAGAGTTGCCAAAGACATTTCGTTGTACTTTGTATGATGACAATAAAGATATATTATATTCTTGCACTTCATTAAACACCTGAACTTTTGAAAGAACATCCATAATATTAATCTCTTTGCAATTTACACATAATTTATCTATATAACGGACAAGTCAAATCAAGCAATCTGATTGGTTCTTAGCCGTGATATAATGAGCGTCCACGGGTGGAGTTGTAGTTACTTTTCACAACAAGTCAGTATCCCTCCGCGTCTGAGAAAAGCTAGAACCGTTACAATTGTTACATTACGTCCGTTACGAAACTAACTAACTAACTAACTAACTAACAAAGCTTAAGATGGAAACATGTAAGGGATAATGTGCAGCAAGGATTTATTGACCGTTGTTAAGGACGCTGACATCTGCAGAAAGATGTCCGGTCGATTTAACTGTATACAGTTGGGCTGAAACTGGACAAGAGAACAACAGCTTCGCGTCGGGCCGAACCACGCCCCTTAGCTGTGATATAATGACCACGGCCTGTCGTGAGCTATTGATAAATATATCATATTCCAATTACTATAGACTCTCCTTGCTCTATTTATATTCTATTTTATTAGTATTACTTGCACTATTTTATGTATCTGTTTTATAGCCTGCTGTGACCTAAGATTGTCATTGATATATCTACACTGTAGCTATGTACACATGACAATAAAAGCCTTGAATCCTTGAATCCTTCTTCTACTCCTCTACAATTCAGAGGTAAATAGTGTACTTTTACGCCACAACATTTATTTAATATCTTTAAGTTACTTTGCAGATAAAGTCCTGTGTGCCATTCATGTGTAGGTGTATACATTCTTCAAATAAAACAAGATTAAATCACATCGTATCATTTCCCTCTTTGTTTTCCCATTACAGTCTCTATCTCCATTCACACCTTAACAGTTACCTCCTCCCTCCTACTCCCTGTCTCCTCCTGTGATATATCTATGTAGGGCATCCAAACATCTTTCATCTTTGTCGCTCAATTTGTTTGTCTCCTCTCCCCTAATTTACTCCATTCTTCTTTCCTCTGTCTTTTTCCTCTCTCCATCTCTCTGTCTCTGCAGGAGGCAGTTAGTGCAGCCACATCACAAGCTGAAGCAACACACCGTGTGGTTTTACACCAGAACCTGTGTGTGTGTGTGTGTGTGTGTGTGTGTGTGTGTGTGTGTGTGTGTGTGTGTGTGTGTGTGTGTGTGTGTGTGTGTGTGTGTGTGTGTGTGTGTGTGTGTGTGTGTGTGTGTGTGTGTGTGTGTGTGTGTGTGTGTGTGTGTGTGTGTGTGTGTGTGTGTGTGTGTGTGTGTGTGTGTGTGTGTGTGTGTGTGTGTGTGTGTGTGTGTGTGTGTGTGTGTGTGTGTGTGTGTGTGTGTGTGTTTCTTGTTGGTCACATAAGAGGGTAGGGGAGTCCTCAGAAGTGGGATTGGTAAAGACCGTGCCTCATCTCATGTGCATACATACTTTTTAAAGGGATTACACATGTGAGTTGAACAAGGCGTGTGTGAGTATGTGGAAAAAAATTATTTCTTGTGACCGCTTTACTGTAAACAATATGTGGTGTGTTTGTGCCTGTAATATCATCGGCCTACCCATGTTCAAAAGTGAAACTGCGAAAGCTTGACACAGAATGTGAGAGGGTGAGAGAAACAGAAAGAACGACTCAAGAAATCTACGGAGAGGGTGAAAGAAGTGACACGTTGGTTGGCCAAGTGCCACGTCTTCTTTCAGGGGGTCGTTTGGAAGCTCATCTCCTAAATGGGAGCTTCGATTCTTCACCTCCAGCCGTCTTGTAATTATTATTATTGTCACGGCTAAAGCTCAGGCGTAATAGCTTGTAGCCTCTGCTGCTAAATGACTTTACACAGGGTGAGAACATTTCCTGGTTCAACCCCCGCAGCCTCTTCACCTTCATTCTGGTCCTCCTTTCAGACTCGCCCACGCAATGTAAACTGTGAAAATACTGTTTATGAGCAAAGGCATAGTGTTTTTAGAAAGTAGCACAAAGATGTTGGTCCATGTCGAAGCCTAAACAATAGAGAAAGGTCCAAAATGGCCCAATTTGGCTGGTGAACATAAAAATGAAGCATCTGCCTGCATTTAGCCCCAGCAGGAGAGAAAGTTCCTGCTGGCGAAATCCACTCTGACCAAATCAACAGACTTTTTTCTCCTCAGCATTATCATTATCACCATTTGCCTTTTTAATCTCCATCACGATTTAGTTGTTCTCATTTATATTTAAATTACCTTTTTCAAGGTAATGGCTTTACTACTAAGCATGCGTAAAATAGCAATTTGATCTGTATTTTACATTCACAGTCAATGCAAGCAGATTTGAATTGATCCAGCCTAGAGAAACTTTTTGAAAAGTTTTGTGGAGAGAAAAATAGCGTTAAGTGGGCTTTCAGACCAGAAACGGCCCAGTTTTGGGAACAAATATGCATGCTTTGTTAGGGGTTGAGAGCATAAAAGACGGTTGGAAGTTACGGACTCGGGACTTTGAAGGCTTATAAAAGATATTTAGAAAACAGTAAGTAAGTTATTACAATGAAAATTATCGGAACCTATCAGCTAATGGTCTGACGACGATTCATTTCTGAAGGCAAGAGGCGATATTTGAGAGTTCCTGTGTAGCCGTTCTTTTCCCGTGCCATTCACTTGTTTATAGTCCGATTAGTTATTCGAGACGTGAGGAATAACAACAGATTTAAAAGACTGGATTGTTTCACAAGTTGCCAGTTAAAAAAAACAACGTTTAAGTGAATAAAACCTAAATTATAAGTATACGATTGCCTTCATTTTCCAAGATTGAATTACGGCCACTACGATACTCCTCTGTTGCTCTTCACACAGACTGTTAAGCTGCATACTTCCAAAACTCACACTCGAACGAGATCAGTCAGTAATATTTGGACTACAAATAACAGACCACTCCCAATCCCCAAAGTGTTGTCTCATTGCCTACAGATAATGGTTTTATCCACACGTTTGCTGTGTTAAAAAGACATTTATGTTACAAAGTAATTGACAGACAGACAGTGACCTCATAACTTGATTGGGCCCCGCTAAAAACATTTGAATCAATGTCAAAAGGCTATATTTGGGAAGAAGGATGCATTCAATTCACCTTTCTGTGCTGGCATTCACCCTCAGTCAGGGGCCAATCAAACGAGGCCTGGCCAGACAAGCCACCTGAAGTGAAGGATTCTGGGAAAGGGTCACCCACTCACTGTGAAACGGGAGAGCTTTGCTGTTCTGATCAACAACACCACAGGAGATACACTCACCAGCTCTTACTCTGACCAAGCACACATAGCCCTAAAACATCATCTTCTCACAAACAAGTACACTTCAAACACTTGCAGCCTAACTCATGCAGCTCTCAGATCAAGACTCCCCCTCCCATGTGAAACCACCCCTGGCGATGCCCAGTCTTGTTATCCCTCCATGTACCTTAACCCTGTCCTCTCCCTCCTCCTCCTCCTCTTCCTCTTCCTCCTCCTCCTCCTCCTCCTTTCCAGCAGCCCCTCAGAGATTGGAGCTCTCGTTTGATGGCACAGCGAGGGACCACACTACTGGAGCACCGGGGCTCATACCGATGAAGCGGGTCTATCTAGGCCACAGTAAGCACACACTCTCATCAAGTGCTCTCTAATTAGAATCCTCTGATACCATGGGTTTCCAGGCAAAGGGGAGAGAGGAAAGCCTTCTATAGATAGAGCGACAAGAATGTCTAATTAAGGTCTCATTCTTCTACGAGCCTGATTGCATTGCTTCCCCCTCTCTCGCTCATTCTCTTCAATTATGAAGCCCTTGCTGGCCTTTCTTCAGTCCATGTGGGCTGGGGGTTTTATCTTGCCAGCGCTGGGGTGTGAGGAGACTGACAACAACACCGGTAAAAGATCTGCCGGGGCCAGATGCGTGGGCAGGTGAGATGAGAATGTGTGTGTCCGTGATAGAATTAGAGAAAGAATATAATTGCGATTGACTGCATGTGTTGAGATTATCCTTAAAGGGACTTGGAGGTTGCGTTCAACCCATAATGAGTTTTCTTATGCAGTAGTGTCACTGTCTAAATCAATTATGCTGCAGCTCTAGCAACCAACTCATACGTAAATCAGCATGGCAACAACCAGAGAGACATTATTTTGTATATTATCTAGACATCACACTCTAATAACTGCAAACCGGCTGACAAAGAACACAACAGGCACTACAAATAAAAAACCAGCTAACATGCTCACCTACCACAGACAACTGGCCTGTAGCTTTTGCAGCTAACGAACAACAAGCTAACGCAATTATTGCAGCGAGCAACTCCTAACAAGATCACAAGAAGATTAATTATCACACTAACGCTGATGCAAGCAGAACAGAGCAACAGCAGCACTGTAATACACTGCTCCAGGCCTTCATTTGGATAATGTTCCACTGCAACACTAGTCCTATCACAAATGATAAAACAAATGAATAATTGGCCCCTGAAATGCCTCCATTGGACTCCTTTGGTTACTTCTGCAGCATAATGAAATCACTATTTAACACACCTGCTTCTATTGGCTAGCACTAGAACACATTGTGCGTGATAGATTAAGGGGCGGGACATCTCTAAGCGGTGGACCAATCAGAACAGAGCCGGCCAGCTAACCAATCAGATCAGTCTGGGCTCTGGTTTCAGACAGAGGGTGAAAAGAGGTTCTGCAGCACAGGAAGTACGAGAACAATAAAGAGCTTTTTGAACATTAAACGTGGACAGGGCCGCCGCTTGCGGACAGGCAAGGCAGGCAACTGCTTGGGGCCCCGGACCAGAAGGGGGCCCCCAAAGAATGTACATTTAAGAAGGTCCACAGCAACGACAACATGAAACACCCTTTAATTTACTGCAATGTCGGGAAACCCCCTCAAGGCGGCACCATGCATAGCGCGCCGTAAAATGCTGCTTCTTATCTTAAGTTTCGTTGCCTTGCTCCACTCCGGGGGTGTGCGTGGTGATGAAAAGCTGGTTCGAGGGGCCCCCAGTGAATGTTTGCCTAGGGCCCCCACAGAATCTAGAATTGACACTGAACATGGAGACATGTCAGAGTAGAGGCACTAAATACAAATATGAAACCTGAAAAAAAGCATAATATGGCCCCTTGAATTCATTAATTTGATATTAAATATTTTATACCTCTAGAAGTTTGCTGAATGTCCTGACTTCTGAGGACACCCCTATTTTCAGGATGACCCTATAAAAGGATAAGTACTATACATTTTGTTAACTTTTTAATTAAAGTGCAAGTCATTATTCAAAGTCATTGTTGCATCAACAGCTGTGCCAGAAAGCTTTGCACGGTATGCCAATTTGTTTACTCCTCTTTTCTCCTGTATGTGGAAAAGTAAGGCAGTTTGTTTTATCATTGTATTTCCTCATACTGCATATTTTATTTTAGTACTGAGGTTCTATCTCTAGCTAGGGCTGGTTGTCTTTGTTGGCTCTCCCTGGGGTTCAATTTAAGTTCCTTATTTGATAGAGAAGTCTCACAAAATGTGCTTACTGTATCCTCATATTCTTCATCTGATTGATGTCACTCCTGTCTACTGTAGACACGGATCCCCACCCATTTATGTTACGTTGGTACTTTACTGTGATTGGCTGCAGGTTTCCAGATTCATCAGCCAAAAGTGAGGAGAACAAGGAGGACCTAGAACTGAACTCGTCCTGAGGGGTAACAGCTCATATTAGCACATTTTCACAGTCACATATTCTTATATTGATAGGATATCAAACTGATAGGAGATGTTACTGCATTTCCAAAAATCCGACTTTCTAAGGGATCATACTGATGAGATACAGGTCTAAAGTTACGTAGTGCCGGTTGCCAGATTTGAATTCACAGCCAAAGTTTGTCCTTAACTCACTGAGGAGAATAGGCGTGTGCACATCCTTAAAATAAGATATTCGACTGGCACCACTAAAGGGAGATTTGTTATATCACGATTCACAAATTTGAAGAGCAATCACAGTCTAATATGCAAATGCCGGCAAAGTATGAAGGTAGATATGGTGCAAAATGCGAGAGCTTGTAAAACGTGATGTGAGCACTTGCAGAAAAGAAATCTGAGCTTGTGTGCATACATTTACATTTGTATAAAATATCCACGTATCTGTGAACCAAATTTTAAGTCACAGAAGAAAAAAAGGAGTTTTGTAGCTTGTAGAAAAAAAATTACCTTAGTGATGAAATGTTCACTTGCAGAAAAGTCTATATTTTTAAAATATATTTTCCGTTAGGTTCAAGGTTCAAGGTAATTTATTGCAAACTAACATAGCTACAGAGTAGTCGTTACAACTGCAACTTGGTTATTACAACCTCTCAAATCAGTCATTACAACTTCACGAATTGGCTCTGTCGACGAATCTGCGGCCTTGACTTTTGCTACACTTCTTGCGATGAATGTGTCCACACGGCGGAGTGCGTTGAAGCTTCAACGCTTCTGTCCATTCACTTTGAATGGGGTGACGTCACGCTTCGCCAAACTGCATTGTGGGAACTTTTGAAGCTTCGAAGGAAGCATCAGCCAATCAAATCATATGCCAGTACAAGCTCTAGCCAATCAAACCGCGTGCTTGTGTGTACGGGGCAGGAGATTCATGTGATTGGTTGTAGGTCGAGTTTCAGACACGCCCACTGGCAAACTTCAACGCACGCCGCCGTGGGGACGCTGCGTTACTCTCCATGAACTGTTAGTTCAGGTTAATCTCGCCCCCCTCCGACGTAAGCGTGACGTATGCGGTTCTTGCCTCTAGACTAGACCGACACTTTTTTCGAGCTTGGTAAGAACCGGTTTTCGGCGAAAAGAGCCGGCTCCGCTGCGGCGTGAACAGGAAAAACCGGTGCTTATCAGGCACAAGCTCCGGACCGGCCCTGGAACCGCGTTCACAAAACATTCCAATTAGATATTATTGAAGACTGCACGGCCAGTAACTCTGTGTCAGCCAGTGACAATGCAAGCTAGCAATAAACATATACAAGAAGCTAATGTAGTCGCTAACGAACATACTTTTTCTGAGTTGGACATGTATTGCTTAATCCGCTAACAGAGAACGCATTACAATTTGCTGCCTTTAGTCTACCCAGCGTAAACCTGTATGGATGAATCGATCCAATTTTCCCTCCCACAAAGAAAAAAAACCTAATTCTGAGTCAGTTGTTTACAATGTTGGTTTACATTGCTCAACCTAGCACAAGCAGAGGGAGGTGAGGTGATGCTAGAACCAGAAAGTCTTAATAACGGAGAAAGAGTACATGTGCCTCCAGGCCTTTTTTCAGTTTTATGTGGGAAAACATGTAAAACTAAAATATTAATCAAGATTTTTACGTGTAAAGTGTCTGCAGGGCACATTAGACGAAGGTTGTTGAGTTCAATGAGGAAGACCTTTCTCAGTTCTCGCTCCTCCACTTCCTAATCCATTACCCCCCGGAGCCATATGCCTCCCTCTTTCATTTTAAAGTTCAAGTGGCTGGTTCACAGCATCCACTCAAGGAAGTTAAAATGACTACTCTGCATCTCCTACTCAGAAGCCAATTACTAACGAGTGTGCTCTTTAGAAGCCCAGTTAGGTGCACCTGTGGTACCCTGTGTCCACCTCTCACACTGATGGAAACACTCAACAAGCGTCAGACTCCTTCCAGAATTAATATCCTTTAGAGCAATGATTAAGTTTAATATGGTGTCCCGTAATATTAATAAGTTGTACAATCGAAATGGGATTCGTAAGTGCTTTAGACCACACATATGTCAAGATCCTAGTTTTTGTGTTTAATGTTTCCTGTGTTATTCTGAAATAGTTTTATGTTTGTCTTGTTTTACTTCCTGTGTTTTCCCGCCTGTGTTTGATTGTGTTTCACCTGCCCTCTCCAGTTGTGTCTTGTCTCTCTGATTAGTCCTGTAAATATATATACCTTCCCCAGTGTTCTCTATCCGTTTGTCGTCTATGTTTCCCCAGTGTCGTCCTGTCAATCGTAGTTTCTAGTTTCCTGTATTTCAACCACGTGGTTTTTGCTACTTGTCATCCCGGTTTGCTCCTATATGTTTCACTGTTTTCTTATACTTCAATTTATATTCCTATGCCTGGTCACACTTTTTTTATTAGCTTTGGTTGTGTTAGGGTTAGTGAAACAGGCAGGACCCAAATGCAGATTGAACAGAGAAAAATACCTTTATTTCAAGGTTTTGTTGACAAAAAACAGAACACTACCCTGAGAACACAGTCTCAGACAAACGACAAACCAACAATGACAGACAGCAAAAACAGAACTTAAATACACACAAGATTAATCAACGAAACAAGAGACAGGGGCACCAGGTGAACACAATCAAGTAAACAGGTAGGAGGGAACAGGTGGGCACACACACAGACAGGAAACCAAGGAAAGATCTAAATAAGAAAAAACACAACACAGACAGATCGTGACAGGTTGAATAAAGCTAGTTTCTGTTATATTATTTTTACTGCATTTGGGTCAAGCCTGTTGCTAAAGCCATGACAACCTATTTTGAACCATTGTACTGCCTTCAGATGTACGAGAGATGTAGAGTCACTACGCAAACCAGCAGAGTTATTAATTCATTTTCCACACTTACTATTTCCAAACAAATGTGATGGTTGAGCTTTGCATTTTGTCAGACTCAGTTCAAGTGCCTGAATATGTTTAGCAGACCATTACATTCAGAGTAGGGTTTAGTCATCAATGTAGCCAGAATAACGTCTTTGGTCCAGACTCAAATGTTTAAAAAAAAACACGTTTGAGTGATTGCCATGAAAATACATAAATTAAAGCCTTTTATGGTCTACTACCATCGAGTTGGCTGATCCTTTGACTTTTCCTTAAACTTCACGATTAAGTTTACCTTTTTTGGATCGGATTGAAACTTCTGGAAAGATGACATTGTGTACACACATGTATTTCAATCGTAATATAACACCGCAACAAGTGAAAGTAAATATCGCAATGCATCTGTCTCTGTGTTAACACATCAGGCAAAGGAAATCAGAACACTTCCATCTGCCTTAAGAATTTATTTTTAAATCTTAGTAAAGCAGTTCTAAGCACCTCCGTAGTGTAGGCATTCTATCAATTTACAAACCCAATTTTCGATCTCAAAGGTCCCAAGTACATACTTTACCTCCTTCATATCTATGGAGCTTACTCCAAATCGGCTTGTTGTATTCAGCATGCGCTCAGCTCAAAGCATTCAACAGCTGACCTGTAGAAGTTACACCTACGCTCTGCTCATTGAAGAGAAGCCTCAAGCTATTCTTTATCCACTTTACCATCTTCATGAAGCATTTGTTTCAGTTTTAATTGCTGTTTTCTATTTTCATAGTGTCTGTTTTGTGTGCTTTTCTTTCCCTTTCTTCTTGTTTTCATTTGTGCATTTTTTTTCTACCCTCTGCACTTGTACAATGTTTTATGAGCCTGCTAAGCACATTGAACTTCAGTTGTATAAATTAGTGCTTCAAAAATACATTTTAACTTCAGCTTGAATTAATTGCAAGCAGGACATTTATATGAGAAATAAAACTGGATCCACTTTGGGATTAAAAGCCAGGAGTTTCTTCTAATCTGTTTTTTAGTGAAGATTGTAATTTACTGTTCAACTTTTAATCTACATTTGGTTGGAATACTGTAGATGTCAACAAAGCAAAAGGCAACATCTGTAGACAAGACAACAAATATGGAGGCCATCTAAAAGTGGCTCAGATATTTTCATCACCAAGCAAGGTCAGACTGTAAACAACATCAAACAGGTGAGTGCCATCAGAAGCCCTAGCCTTCAACTAAAACATCTTAAGGATGTTTTCATGCTAGGGCTGACCCTGAACTGCCAATCACACTTTCAACGAATCGCAGTTGTGAGAAAGCGGGGTTATGGAAAAGAGGAACATTGCATTTGACCCTCATATATGCTGAATGTCTAATCAATTATAATTGTCCTAAATCATATGTCGGTTTAAATATCAGTTCATCAACATAACAGTGAATACAAAAATGAGAATCTTTTTTCCTAAACTGCAAAACCATTGGAGCAGCATCTCGGTGTCACTTTATTTTACGAAATAAAAAGAAAGTTACTCTACTGTTTAAAAATCAAAAAATAAATGAATCAGAGCTTACAGAAGGACGTAGCACTCGCAGAGAGCTTAATATATTTTGAATATATGCAAATGCAGGCAGTGAGTAGAAACAACTGTTTCGTGGCCTGCAGCTCTCTAGTTGTCTGTCCATTCGCTTGCATCATTTGCCTGCCGTCTGTGGGTTGCTACATTGGACAGCATTTCTTTACAACCACGAAATACAAGAAAGCTAAGAAACTGTTTCTGTTCGCCTGCCTGCCAATTGATCCCTTTTGCTCTGTTTCAGTACAGACGGTGTGATTCCTACACAACCTATACACAACAAATGGCATAAATGAATGAGCAAAAGAACAAACAGAAGATTCAACAATACAGGACTTGACCAAACAGACAATGGAAATTCTTCTCCTCCTAAAATACACCTCAGACTGGATGAATATTTAGCATATAGTATTATGTCCAAGAAATCTAGCTTATGACTTGTTCTCCCGGAAAAATATCAAGACTTATCAACATTCTGATATTCTTTGCTACCCCAAGTCATCTCTTGAAGTATCCTTGATAAAATTACTGTAGCAAGAACACTTTACTTGTGTAGATGCAAACTTTGTCAGTTTTTGTTTTAATCGTTTTTGTTTTATTTTGAAATGTTTTCCCTCTTTCGGTCTTGTCTTGTTTTACTTCCTGTCTTTTAGATTTCTGCTGAATTATACACCCAGCCACGTCACTTTTTTTGTGACATTTTGCTGGATTTATTTGTGAATATTTACAGCGTTGCTGCCCATAGTGATAGCCCTAGAGTTTAAATCTACTACTCAATAACAAACGTATGGACAGGGGTTATTTGTTTTTTTTTATGTGCAAATGTATTTGGGAACCTATATCCATGTGAACATATTTTAAGTGGGGGAAGTCCTCAAATCCTCCAGGGGTCCGGGGGCATTTAATGGTTGGAGTTAAATGCATCAATCTGGTGCATTTTGAAGGGGAAATAAAGAGACTAGATCTATGGAAACACTCATATGAAACATATGATACATTTAAATAATCATAAAATCATAAGAACATTGCCATAATCAATAACATACCAAAATGTAAAACAAATTGAAACTTGTTTATTAATTTATTTTTGGTTCATTTATAGTTGTGAGTGTGTCTGGGCTTCTGAATCAGCCTCTCCCTCCTCTCCTCTTTGAGGCAGCAGCAAAGGCTAGTTTTTAAAGTGTATCTTACAATTTGTCACCTATTTAAAATGTTTTTATTCATGCATATTTGACTAATCACTCCCCCCCCCAAATGGAAATATGTGTTTACATATGGTGACTGAACCGTTTGAGACCCACTGAGATAACTTAGACTAAGTTAACTATCTAAACACTCAGAGAGTCCTTAACCTGTAGTTAAGGACTGTAGTTATCTCTCTCAGTCTGACAGCAGAGGACTCTCCCTCCACCTTGTTGTTTAAACAGCTCCTTATATATTTTAGAGCAGCTAGCTAACCAGATGCTAACAACAAAAATACAAGTAACCGGTTCTCTCTCTCTCATAAAAAACAAAAATGGCCAGGCCAGCAAGCCACTTAACAGGCCTGGCCATTGGGAAACCTCCCGGTCCTCCCGATGGCCAGTCCGGGGCCTGCCTGTTGCCCGTGTGTTTCTGCTTGCCCTCTCCAGCTGTGTCTTGTGATTGGTCTTGTGTGTACTTAGTATTGTCTTCCCTATAGTGTTCTCTGTCAGATCGTTGTCGTTATTCATTCCCTCTGTTTGGTCCCCTGTCTTGTCTGCATGTTTTGTATTCCCCTCGGCTGCCCTCCCTTGTCTCCTAAGTCTTCCCCGTTTGTTTCTAGTTTTGTTTGCCACTTTTCATTTGCTTAACCTTGCCTTCCCCTGCAGTTTTTATTTGATTAAGTAACCGTTTTTAATTTAATAAAGCTCGCCTTTTGTTTGTTTAAGGCTAAACTATATCAAAGAATACATTTATTAACTAAATTATCTCATTTAGCTGTAGCTTTTATAAGCAAACAAAAATACGTATTGACTAGTCGTTGAAACAGGGATCCTGCGGTTTTGAGTCAACTGCTTTCCAGCTGAGCCACAGCCGCACACTGAATCTACCTGAAAACACTGCACCCATTTATTCCTGTATTTATTCATTTATGTAGCCTATTCATGTTTTTATTCCTACATTTATTCAAGCTTTTATTTATTTATACTTATGAAATGTTCCGACCTCTATATAAGTGAGGGTCTGAGCTCTCCTAATTCCATCGTGTCACCGGGCCCGGGTACAGGAGGGGTAATATCATTCTTATTATACATCCATGGGTATGAGCGTTGTGGTTCAACCTATATCTATAGTTCAACCGATCTGAAGCGCTTCCTGAAGCAGTCACGTGGTATCGACAGGCAGCGAGGCTTCGTTTGTCATCGATGACGTCACTGGCCCAAAACGATACAAGCCTTCACAAAAAGCTTCAGGGATTACTCGACACACGCTCCGAAGCCTCGGCGCAATACGTAACATCACTGATATCTGACTCCCCTGTTTTGTCCTGGATTTGGGTCCTGCCTTCCTTACCCCACCGTGACAGACTTTGAATTGGTAGCCTACTCAAACTTTAGATGTATATGCCATTGGCTGTATATCATAGGCAGCATTCTCATTCCCTTCTGCTATTTGCCTTATATACAAATGGCACCGTCTCTGCACCCTGAGCTAATTGGCGCAAGATGATTGTGTTTTAAAAAAACACTGTTATTTTTTGAATAACGGAGTGTTTTTAACCTAAAGCAGAAGGATCCAATAAAGTGTGCAGCCAGATCTTTTTCCAGCACTGTCACAGCGCTGTGGTTTTTCTCGAGTGTAACTCTGTATTGGAAATGTTCGATGAAAATACCGAATCTGCATTTTTTAAATTGGAATCAGATGTGAATCCACATTTATGGATTTGTAGTCTTGCCTTGACTTGCCCAAATTAGCTCTGTGTCATCATTTTGTAAACAGTTATGGATTATCATAAAGTCTTTATGAATAGAAAAGGCACCTGGGAGCCAATCTGCATCTAAAAAATCCACTTCCCGCCCACATCATTATGACTGAGATTAGGCTCTCTTTCTGTGGATTTAGGAGGGGCTCGTTCATGTTCACAAATTTAGAGCTGAACAAATATCATAAGAATGAAAATAGGATTTTTTGGGGATTTTTATAAATTCAGTAGCTCTTATCTGCGTAAGGAGCTTTATTTCTTTAGTAATCATTCTATTAATACGTGATTACTCTGTATCCCCTGGAGTTTTCTTTGTAAAAAGGCTGATAGTCTTTTAATTAGACCTAAAGGGGATTGGAGCAGTGCTTTTACATATTCCACTAGTGCAATGAATTATACAACACTGCTGTATGGACTCATACGACTCACATTACGTAACCACGTGCCAATTATTCTGCTCTTTATCTGAGCTGTGAACTCGAAGCCTTGGCTTTCTCACACAATATCAGGGGCAAAAAAAACATGAGTGTACATCTGGCCGCAGCAAGAAGATAAAAGCACTCTCCACTTCACAGGCTCATCACCCGGGTCCCTGTAAGCCAGCAGGTCGTCTGCACTGGAGGGCTTTCTGTCATGAATTCTGGACCTGTGTTTATTTTATTTTCATCTATAGGTATATTTGTTCTGCTGCTACCTCGTCTGCTTTCGTGGCAGACTTTGGCATAGAGGATGCTGTAGCAATGCTGTTGTCCTGGTAACAAAGCCTAATGACAAGATTTGATATGATCCTCGGATTGAAAACAGATCTGCAGTCTGCTGCTGGGCATTGTGAGACATTCGGTATACAAAAGCTGGTATTATTTGTGTGTGTGTGTGTGTGTGTGTGTGTGTATTCTTGTATTTCTTTCATTATGAGGACCAATCGCAATAGATCAGAAATGTCCTTGAACTTGTAGAATACTGTACCGCTGGTTGATTGGTTCAAGTTTGTGTCTATTCAGTTTATTTCATTTTTTTTTTATATATAAAGGTCCTGTTATGCTTCTTGATGTTCTCAAATCCCAAAGTTCCCCCTGCCTGAAACGCCATCATTGGATTCCTTGTTTACCTCTGGAACATAATGACATCATGTAACACTTGCACTCCTATTGGCTAGCGCTCCAACACATTGTACGTGATAGACTAAGGGGCGGGACATCTCCAAGTGGTTGGCCAATCACAACTGAGCCAGCCAGCTAACCAATCAGAGCAGACTGGGCTCTGGTTTCAGACGGAGGGTGAAATGTTTAATTCACAAGTGGGATATAAACTGATATATTTAAAGCCGTAGAACAACACTTTACATTATTATGCTTGTGGACACTCCAGACCTTTTTTCAATCACTTGACCAAAAACCCATTAAAAAAATGATTGACTTTGAGAACAGAAAGTGCAAAAATCCTGACTTATATCCGGTTATAGGAATTACTTCTACAGCCATATGAGTACGGATAAGTCAACTTGTTATTTTGTTTGCACCTAAAACCTCGGGGTCTCACATTAATATGTCTTGGCCAACTTCTGTTTGAAATAGCAAAGACAATAGACAAGTCCCTCTAGCAAGAAGAGGAGCGGACCATCTTCAAAATCATTTCCTTATCCATCCCATTGACCTTAAGTTAAGGAGAAAATAATTGTTGTGTAGAATTGTTTCATGGATGAGACAACTTGACTGTATTTGTTTCAGCAGTCCTTTAATCTTTTTGTTAACAAGATTGCATTTATTTTCCTCTTCTAAACCAGATCATTAAATTTCAACTTGATCTACAGTTAATGAGTTTATGCATGAAGCTCTTCTGAAGCGCCTTGTAACCCTGGAGGCACCTTAACAAAAAGAACACAAGAGTATTCAAACTTTCTCAAGGATGCAAACGTCAAAACAATCCAAATCAGGGTTGCTTGCGTCATCACTTACGAGGTCAGGAGAGTCATGGTCATGTGACAGGAAGTCCACGGTGAAGTCATTACCGGCGCTGATGGAACAATGAGGGCACAGTTGGCCTGAAAGCACCGTGTCTGAAATAGCACACATCCTGTCACCCCCCCCCCCCCCCCCCCTCCACACACCTCCCAATATCACCCTAAACTCTCCACCCCCTCTCCCTTGACTCAGCCATTACTTTGCACCACGATCATGCACCCAAACACAGCGGTTGTACGTTTTGTATTCGCTCCCCTGGACTATCTGTGCTAGCGGCTGCAGAAAATAACAGGTTGAAAGCAAATGGAGACAATCTGAGCCTCTGCAAAGCAGCAGGACGAATCCAAAGGTGAAAGAGAAGGGTCAGCGCTGCAATCACTGAGCATGCCTTTGACATTGGGGGGCATCCAAACATCATCCTCTTACGTAACCTTGCCTCATTCTCTCCAACTGCTATACAAGCTAATAAGGCACACAGAAAAACAACTCAAAAAGGAGAGATTGACACAAGGCTTTATTTCTCCAATGTCTCATTTTAGATGCGTAGTTAAGGATGCTGTACGGCTGTGAACAAATTCCGGAATAACTGCCTGCAAGTGGAGACAGTCAGCGGGCTTAAAGGTCCCCTATTATGCAAAATCCACTTTTCCATGTCTCTTCTACATCACCATGTGTCCCCTCTGTGAAAAGAGACTCTGAACGTTTCAGGAAAAAAAATTCTCTCTCTTTTTGTCCTGATCCATTTATATAAAAACCTGTCTGAAAATGAGCTGATCAGATTTTGGCCACTGTATGATGCCATAACGATGTTTTGGCTTGTGTAACCATTAGCCAATCACCAACCAAGGTAACCCCCCCCCCCACCTTATCACCTGAATCTCCTCCTAGAGCAGGGGTTCCCAACCTTTTTTCCCAAGAGCCCCCCCCAAATGACTCCTGTTGTGCCCCCCCCCCCACAATGTGTTGGAGCGCGAGCCAATAGGAGTGCAAGTGTTACATGATGTCATTATGTTCCAGAGGTAAACAATGAATCCAATGATGGCGTTTCAGGCAGGGGGAACTTTGGGATTTTAGCCTTTGCAGACCATTTACATGCACAAAAGCCGATATAACACACTACAGGAAAGGGAGAACCTCAAGAAGCATAACAGGACCTTTAAAAAAAAAATGAAATAAACTGAATAGACACAAACTTGAACCAATGAACCAGCAGTACAGTATTCTACAAGTTCAAGGACATTTCTGATCTATTGCGATTGGTCCTCATAATGAAAGAAATACAAGCACACACACACACACACACACACACACAAGGGGGGGGCTACAGCGGTAATTACAGTTTCAAAGTCTCAAAAATGCTACAACTGCTGTCACAAACTGGTTGAATGTGATGTATTTTTTTAAAGGAGGATGAAAGCGTAATTAAGGAGCACTATTGGAGTGACTTTGATGGTTATTGGACTCAGGATTCATTCATTTGGATTCCCGCTGTATGAAGAAATTAAAGGACGGCGCAAGTGGAACTAATTCACAAAGGGATTAAACTGTTTAAAACACATGCTCAAAGTAAGCCGGATTTTGCAGATGTGTTTATGTGGATTCAACAATCGTAAATAATCTACAAAATGGAGGAGACCGATCTGATCGGAGTAACTGTGACAAATAATCCAACTGAAACCGGCATGGACGATGACTATGTTTTAAATATGTTTTGGCTCCTTATTTTCATCTAAAGTAACAGACAGAGAATCAGCACTTTTGAAACAGGGCTGAAACAGAGGGGATTATGGGTAATGATGCAATGATCTGTTTGGTACTTCGATGCAAACGCTTCAGAGACATGTTTTGTATCCGAGACCTATAATATATTGATGAAAAACAGTATAATAGGAGACCTTTAATGAAGAGCCGAAGAGCAGAGGCTGTGGCCCCGGTCTCCACGAGGTTTCTTCTGCGCCAACACGGCCCCAGGAGTTAATACCATCCAGCAGAGTCAGACGCTGCTCGCTCCTCGTCTTCGCTCCCTCCAGCGACTTAATTTATGCAGCATCTTGCAGTGCCGCTGAGATTGAATAGCAGCCACGACAAGAATTTGAAATTTGGGAGTTGAGGAGGATCGTTTTTTTAAGAGTTGGGTATCATGCTGTTCTTGGTTGTTGTGTGAGAGTGTGCAGAGGGCTGAGCTCCAGTAAGCACAGAAAGAGTACTGAGACACGCGTCTATTCCCTGATCTCGTCACTGAAACGGGACTTAATTTCTCCGGGCGGTTGGGGAGGGGGGAGCAATTCTGACGTCTATCACCTCAGAGGCTTTAACCGACACCGCAGAGAAAGAAGGGCAGCTGCATATGTCATACATTTCCACTTTTACTCTCTGCTCTCTTGTCGACAAGAGACGGGCTCAGTGTGGCCCTGTGTTATCCTCCCCCTCTTCCTCTCATGCTGCCTTCTTATCTTACTTCTCCTTCTCCTCAGGAAGCAATTTGAAGCAAAAGATGCTTGGTTAAGGGCTTCGATGGCTCTGTCTGCTTTGATATGCTGCTTTTCCTTATGAGCTGTCAAGACATGTGGACAGGAATGGGATGGGAGGAGGGGTGAGGGAGGGGGGAGGCGAGGGGGTTTGAAAGAAGGAGCCGTGATTTGGGAATGGGATATGGGTGAGCGAGGAAAAGCTGAGCTAAGTGGCATCCTTCCGAGCGAGTCCACGATACACTAATTAACGAAGGCATAATTAGAGTTAGGCCTGACACAGAGAAAAAGACTCACAATTTTACGTTTTTTTTTTCTATTTCTCCCCCCCTCCATCACCCACATGTACAAAAGAAATGCACTCATCCGTGTCTTTTCACCATGCTGGTACTTTCATGAGCTTTTCATATCTTCAGCAGAAATCCCCTCCACTACTTTCATTTAGAAGGAGGAAACTCACACCTTAACTAGGCCAGAGAATATTCCTCCTAACCTACTCTTCCCTATTTCCCCATTACTCATCCACATTTCCCACAATTTTCATACGTGACTAATGATTGTGAAGATAACGGTACCTGCTGCGCTGCCTGAGGAGGACACAGCTAAGGTGAGTAATGTTATTCCACTGTCACTTCTGCTTGGATGTAATCATCAATCACGCTGCCTCATAAACATTGTGTGCTCACACAAAAGACGTGATGCGTTTGTGCTAAATTAGATTGCGCCTCTCCCTCATTTATCAAGTCCTTCTCATATATAAAGGCCACACAGTACACAGCGACACACACAGAATGCCTCGCAGCTCCGTGCCGTCAAAAATGTCCTGCAGCTATGTCCTTCCTTCAATTACATTTCTGAAGATGTGGGGGAGGGGGGAAAGTGGCGTAGAGTTTCAAAGGGCCAACGTTTGTTTAAATGAATTCCCAGCTCCTCTCATGTTGGAGAGAGGGCGAGCATCAAAGCGTGGTGGCATTGACACTGAGATATTGTTGGTGTGTGTTTTAATGTGTGTGTGCTACAGTATGGGCACATGTGGCTGAGCAGCTGTGCAGCAGCAGACCTCAGCTGAACGGGGTTTCAAATGAGTCAAGGCCAGTGGGAATCAGACCGTTGTGACACAAAACCAACAGAAAAAGTAGCAAAACAGCCATATGGAGACACACACTTTCCTCAAAGAGACACAACACAACCTCAAAGAAACAGAAATGAACCACAAAGCGAAGCAAACTGACCCAAAAGAGAAGCTAATCAAATAAAAGTACACACAAAACAACCCCAAAGAGAAGCTAATCAAATAAAAGGACACACAACACAACCCCAAAGAGAAGCTAATCAAATAAAAGGACACACAACACAACCCCAAGGAGATGCAATGACCAAGAAGAGAAACAAAAAACCCACAAAGACGCATAAAACAAACTACAATCGATGCAGGTGTCTCTTTCTGTCCAGGAGGCTGTTGTTTGACAGTCCAGATGAAGCTATGTAGAGTTAGAAATAGCCCCCAATGAATGATATCAATTCATAAAAGAATATTGTGTTGTTTATTTCCTATATTAGCTTGAATAAATACAGTAGGCCTACAGTTTTTCCTTCCCCCACTTTTTAAAAACTCTCTCCCTGCCTGGTTCCTCCATTGAAAGCGTTCACCGCCCCTGGAAATGAGAGGAGCTGCAGACTCTCACAGACCAGGAAATTGATCAAATGAAAATGGGGCATGTTGTTATTTCGCATTACAAATCCACCAGCGTACTCTGAATAAAGATGCATAATCTAGGGTATAATTTAAATGCAAAGTACAAAACATCCACCCCCTCTCCCCCTCCCTCTCCCTCTCCCTCTCACATACAACAAACAGAGCTCCATGGATAACAAGAATCATTGGTGTGCATTTGCTGCAGCAATAAGACAGAGACAAGCTTTGTTGTGGGCCAGCCCAGTTGCTCCACCTCCTCCTTGTATCAGCACATCTTCCTCTCTAACTGCTTGGGGCAGGGGGCGGGAAGAAGGGAGGGGGGGGGGGGGGGGCTGAGTGTGTGTCACTGCGTCTGGTGCCTCATAACCCAAACCTTGAAGTGTGTGTGCTCAGAGTTACATGAACATATACAGTGGGCTATGTCACAGTCCTGGACACTTACTCCAATTAGCTGGTCAAATACAAACCCTCCACCCACATGGAGGTGGTGGAAAAATCAACGCAGCTGCTTTCTGAATTGAGTTTAAACAAAGCATAATGAAACTTGGCGCAGTTCTTTGTGTGTGTGTGTGTGTGTGTGTGTGTGTGTGTGTGTGTGTGTGTGTGTGTGTGTGTGTGTGTGTGTGTGTGTGTGTGTGTGTGTGTGTGTGTGTGTGTGTGTGTGTGTGTGTGTGTGTGTGGGTGAGCATTAGATGACTATCAGCCAGGCAGTTTAGGTAGCTGCTTCCTGAGTGCTGATGTGGCCCCCGTGATTCAATTGGCCGGGCTGCTGAGTGACTGCAGGGCTTCGGGCTCTCTGGTTGGTCAGCGGGGCTCTGGTGTAGCACAGCAACGCCATCCTGTGTAGAGCAGGGGAAGTGCAGCCGGGAGCTGATTGGACACTGACCAACTCAACATGCAGCCTGTGGGACTGAGGGGGGGGGGGGGGGACAAAGGAATAGTGTGTGCTGCTGGTTTTATTTTATCATGTATTTGCCATAGCCAGGTTCCCTGAGGACCGCCCTGCTCCACATTCACTCCACACGATGTGTCTTGGGAATTTTCTTGGGACAGCCTCAGCCTTTTAATGTAGAAATTCTTCTCCTCTCAACGCCATGAAAGAGAAACTTCATTTTTTCTTCAGTTTCTGAGGCTGAACATGACGGTTTGCAATGACTCACTCATCATTTCAATATCAAATCTGTAATGGCACTCATTTCTCGGTAACACCGTGGTGCACAAATTAGTCTCCAAGCTTTCTCGTGAATATTTGCGTGTGAAATTTTGTCTGAAATTAGAAAAGCGAAAACACTTTTTCCTTCTTGCAATGAGTTCAGGATGTACGGCTTCTTAAGTGCTCCTGACATTAATATTCTCTGATGGGTGAGCTCACCGAGAACCAATTCCCAAACCGAACGGCCCCCTGCTGAGAAGCTGTTACCCGCATTTTCAGTAGATGGCGACAGACGTCTGAGGCAGGTCGATAACAGCCTCTCAGCGGGGAGGTCTCTTTGAGAAAAATGCACTCAGAACCTGTCACGCCTCCTGCTCTCCAAGGAGGAGAGGAGGTCTCACTTTGATCACACACTCACGGATGTAAAATATGTCCCCTGAATCCTAATGTGGTCAGGGCCAAGAAGGTTTACTGTTTAAGACGTACAATGACTTAACAGGTATCTCCTGATAGACACCTGGTAGTAGATGACACATTGGCAGTTAAAGATTACCTGCCTGAAATGTTAAAGGTGCAAGATATTTTTAACCCAAGTGTGGGCGGTAGTTTGTATGTTTTACAAACAAATTCTACTACATTTAAATCCAATTAGCATGGCTTCCTTGCTCAGCACTTTGTATGAAATACAGTAAATGTGTAGAACATTTTTTTGGCAAAAGATAGTGTTAAAAATGTTCTCAAAAAGCCCCATCCCTTATGAATCTTTAAAACATCTTTCTATAAGATTCATCCTATCCAGGCGTGTGTTTTAAGTTGAAAGAAAGTAAAGGTTGTTTTGCAAATGAACACTACATTCCTACTTCGATCATCAAGAAAGAAAACCTCCATCCACTTTTGTTCCCTTTAATTATTCAGTGCTTTTTAGATTAGATTAGACTTTATTGTCAATGCACAGAGCACCACTTAAGTTTTAAGACAACGAAATGCCGTTAGCATCTAACCAGAAGTGCATAAAAGCATACAGTGCAGACAGAGTCATGTCTAGTATTATATAAGTAACACAAAGACAGATATATAAACAGAGTTAAGAACCTTTTCTGAACCTGCTGGTCCTGCAGATGTTTCGAAAGCAGCTACCAGGAGTGAGAAGTGTCCCTGGTGATGCTCTGAGCCCTCGCAGACATCTTGGTGCTGGATTATCTCGGTGTCAGGGAGATGGTTACCAGTAACGCGTGTTTTTCAGTCCGCGGCAGTGCAGTCCCTTTACCAGACCGTGATGCGGATAGTGAGGAGGCTCTGAATGGTGCAGCGGTAGACGTTTATATGAACTGGTGACGTCCTGTTAATGCTAATGGCTGTGCGTGTGCTACTGTCGGACCTTCTGAAGTTGACAATTCATTTAGTTTGGACAGCTGGGATTTACACTTTCTAGAAAAGTCTTAAAGGTCCCCTTTTATACTGTTTTTCATCAATTTATTATAGGTCTCAGATATATACAAAACATGTCTCTGAAGTGTTTGGTTCGAAAAACCAAACAGATGTTACAGTGGTGTCACCTTGGTTGGTGATTGGCTAATGGTTACACAAGCCAAACAATCGTTATGACATCATAAAGTGGCCAAAATCTGATCAGCTCATTTTCAGACAGGTTTTTATAGAAATGGATCAGGACAAAAAGAGAGAGAATCTTTGTTCCTGAACCTTCCAGAGTCTCTTTCCACAGAGGGGACACATGTTGATGTAGAAAAGACATGCAAAAGTGGATTTTGCATAAAGGGTGACCTTTAAGTTATACATTGTTAATGTTTTCTTTCAAAAGAACCCTCCGAAGGTTGATTTGTAAAAGTCTTGCTGCGTTTGAATTGATTTCAAAAGGCTTTCACTTCTTGCGATGAATAAGTGCATTCATTTGCAGGTGGAGTCAGGATAAATGTTATATTTCCATTCAGGTTACAATCAAACAGCAGCCCCCCGCTGAGAGGGGCTGCAGACCTCCCCCTGTCGCAGCCCTGCTGATTGTGAAGCTGACTCTCCAGTTGACATACAGTTCAATGTAACTTTGTTTATTTGACAATTGCACAGGCTGCTCACTTCTCATTGTTCTTCCCACATTGTGTCTCCCAAAACACTTTATTATGCTAATCCTCCCCTGCATGGATACAGCAGAGCCAGACATCAGTGCTGTCATTCTTCAGATTGACAGCTCCATAACACACATCCAACGTGCTCCATGGGCTGTCGTCTGCAGAAACACTGGTTCCTTTCAGACACGCTGCCTGCTTTATGCGTCACTCTGAGATTTAAACATGAATACGCTGGCAATTGATGCCCACACACACACACACACACACACACACACACACACACACACACACACACACACACACACACACACACACACACACACACACACACACACACACACACAGAGATAAACTTTGTTTTTCAGGTGGAACAGGTCATAAGGGAAGAAGACTCTGAATACAATTTTGCGGGTTCTTCCTTAAAGGTACCACTTGTAATGTTCATGTTCTTTGTTCACAATCCGCATCTCCAGGCAGCAACCTTTGTTTTCTAAAGTCAGTGTGGACTTAAACGTAGGTGCCTTAAACTTGTGTTGTTTCTAAAATCCAACACGGGACGACTAGCTGCAAAAAGAAAGCAGGTTGAATAGAAGTCTTTGATAAAATGTCCCTTCTTCTCTCTTTGTTTATTACCTGAGTCAATATTTTCCTAAGGAGTTTATTTTTTCAATTGCTAGTTTCAAGACTTTTTTTTAATACATCATGATGCTCCTTTTGCAAATCATGATTCCATAGAGAGAAAAATAAATGATAAAGCAGGGTATGCTTTAGGTCGGGGTTACCTTGTGATTGACAGGTCATTACCCCATGGTGTTCTTCGCGTTTTCAACCATAACTCTTCCGCAATTTGATTTCATTATGAAAAAAATAATTATAACCAGGTCGCCTAAAAACACCTTATTCAGTGCACGGTTGTACTTTGCCATTTATAATATGTTTTATCAAAAAACAGCCAAATGGACTGGACTCTTGATTAATAAAACAGTATTCTAAATAGTCACACAAAATATATTTTATGTGTAGAAACACACCAACTAACAATTCTAAATCTCATTCTTTTTTAACCACTATACACCGAGGCCAATTTACCATAGGTCAAACGAGTTAATACAATTCATGTCTGCTGTGATATTTCTCTGATCTACATAATTTTCTAGAAGACCTCAGAGCAGTTAATGGTAATTTCGCAGCAGCACTTTGACAACTTTTCATCAGACTTTCCCCCCGCTGCCCGTGGGGCTCATTTTCTGTCTCGGTATCGAGATCTAACCCCTCTCACACCCCGGATAAGTGGATTCATAGAGGTGCAGCCATTTTCACTGTCTCACCCCAATTTCTACAGGTTAATGATGATTACAAATCAGGTGAGGCTAACCATCAAACGAGATTCAGAGGTCACGTTCAAACTTAAACGTTTCATTTCCTAACCTTGACAGACGGGATGAGAATGTTGCATTTAAGATTTGGACGCTGAATGCCATTTTCCAATCTCACATCTGCCACAATTCCCAGTTGAAGCGAGAACACAAGATCTCAGTGATCATTGCCTAGCCTTGAGCTTGTATCAGCCTTCATGGGTTCCAGCCAATACTCCCAATTCCCCCCTACCCAAAAATCTGTCACCACCAGCTGGAGCCATTAGACCAACTCCTCCCTGGGTATGCGAGTGCCACTCCTCCCTTATAGACTCGTCAGCCAACAGAGACAGATGTTAATTACAGGCGCATTTCCTCCCTCCAATATTATATCTATTAGCAATGGGCCACAGCTAGTAGACTATGGCTGCCTATTGTCTTTCATTATTCATACCTTGGCATTGCTTATACAGTAGTAACAAGGGGATGGGATGAATGTGTTTAGTGCTCACCTGCTGGCAGATCCTGGGTCAGCGCTAGTTAATGTTACCGTGAGATGATGGCCCAATGTGGATTGATGAGGCTCATTAGTAGGTGACAGCATTGGTTAAGGCGAGTAAAAACAATGATCAAGAGCGTTGTAAGGGTTGCATTTAGTTTATTACAGTATCAGGAGATTGCTTGGAATTCATGTAGATTACTCAAATATATTTTTATTGGAAAAGTTTCCAAGACAACATTAAACATTATATTGAAAAGGATGTTTTTTGAAAGTGATGAACCTTGCGGAAGGCCTCACGACGCAGACCTACTCCAAAATGCAATAGGTTCCTCCTTGGCCGAGGATAAACCCTTCCACTTAGTTTCATGAACATTGTTCCAGAAGTTTCTAGGAAGACAAACAAAGATAGACGAAAACTGAGGCCAAATCTAACATCCTTGGCAAAAGTAAAAAAACAAAACTCAAGTGTGCAGTACGAAATGTTTTCATCAAGGGAGCTTTAGGGACATTAAAATACATAATTTCATGTTTTAAAAAGAACATGCTTGATAAGATTTGAAAATAAAATAAAAACCGCATCTTCCGGCGCAGACTGAAAATTCAACTCTTTCGACTCCACTTTGAGCGATACAATTACTAACAAAGCACTTATACTAATAAAGGACTGGCTTATCTAAAGCCAGTTGTGTAGCACTTGAAATGTTTTGGCTCTATGAAACCTGATGTACTTATATGATTCTGTTTTCTTCAATCAATCAATCAATCAATCAATCAATCAATCAATCAATCAATCAATGTTTATTTATATAGTCCAATATCACAAATGTTACATTAGTCTCAATGGACTTCACAGTTTGTACAGAATATCAGTATGACAATACGACACCCTCTGTCCTTAGACCCTCACATCGTACAAGGAAACACTTCCAGAGAAACCCCACAGTTTAAAGGGGAACATGGGAGAAACCTCAGGGAGAGCAACAGAGGAGGGATCCCTCTCCCAGGACGGACAGACGTGCAATAGATGCCGTGTGTAAAAAAAACTACAAACAACTTACAATAAGTGCATTAATGCACTTATTGTAAGTTGTTTGGATAAAAGCGTCAGATAAACGCAATGTAATGTAAAACATTTTTAATAATAAGTCTCCTAATGGAGGGGAAAGTCAATGGTAATGATACTGTACAATTGGTTGCTGGGTTTTTCCCCCCCGAGAGCCTCGCTACTAGTTCCAAGGGATGGGGCTAATTGCTGGTGCTTGAGACTGTGTGTTTGTACTCTTCTACAACAGATGAAAGATACACATGGTAACGATAAGGCTACTGGCCATTGCGATCACTTCAAATGCAGTTAAAAGTATGTAGCTATAAATCTGATCCAAATGAGCTTTCTCTTGATTTTTGCAGTACGTAAAAGTCCATGGCATGTTGGAATGAAACACCAGAGGAGCAGGAAGCCACTGAGGTTTGATACTTAGTAATGGGACACAAGTGTTCAGGCAGCCCTGCTCTGTCCATATCACTCAGCAGGAGGATCCAGTGCACCAAAGCAGGGGATCTGGGGGTTTGGATGGTGCTCCTCTCCGTCCCCAAAGAGAAGGCCCTTGTTCCTGTGCGTCTGATGAGAGCTGACCTGCTGACAGAGGGCCCGGCGCTGGAGAAGATACTATCGTGTGTGGGAGTCTACACCACAGAGGAGTCACTTCCTCTGACTAATGCTTCATTCATCCTCCCTGCACACTGCTCTCCTTACATAATCAGATACTGCTGCAGAGCCACATGCATGTGTTGTATGTTTTGTAGAATATTTCTTTGCACCCATGTGGTACTAACACGCTTTTTTTCAGTCTATATGGGAATATGAGTGAGTACGTCTGCAGTTTGTTTTCATGCTGTCCTGTGTTTGATTTCCATCTCCATGAGTGGGTGTTATAGCTCCACAGGGGAATTTCACTCTTTCAGTAGTGATGCCACAGATAAATGCTATGAGACTCTCCTTAAAGTGGGTATATTAAAACTGTCAATAGTGTTGCGCCAATAAATGTTTTGTTACGGCATGAATATGAGTCTGAACTCCCAAAAGGCAACAGGAAGTGAGAAGGCTTTTAGTAGTAATGAAGGCACGGCAGTATATTTCTTGAGAAAAAACCTGTTATGAAATGTTGTTCGATCACAGTTTGCCCATGAGCTATAGCTATGTGTTCATCTTTACCTTAAAGATTGAAATAAATACAAAAGAACTATAGGTAGTGATAGATTACCTGAAAGGTAAAAGCAGTCTTACTTACCCAGGAGTTAGGGTTAGGAAATATGAAGCTAACGCTAGCTGCTGGTTAGCCTAGCGTAACTTGCTGAATACTGAGCCTTACATGTTGATAAGTGCATTTTGTTAACGTGCAAAGGTAGCAATTTCCCAAGGTTTCAAGTATTGGAGCTAAGCTAGCTTCATATTGAGCATTCAGAAAGTCTGTAGGCTATACATTTGAAAAGTGTCAAAGTATGACAATTAAAATGTAGTGTCTACTGGGGATTAGATGGTTCAACACAGTCTCACGGAATTTCGTGTTCACCAACACGATTGTCCCCTTTTTTTTCGTGTTGCACAGCACGATTTTAAAAGCAATGTAAATGATAACAAATTAGAAGGAAAAACAGATTTAAAAAAAATACAGATTTCAGTATTCTGACACAGAACGATTTTAGAAGCAATGTATTTCTATTGGTAACTACATGTTTCGTGTCTGCACCCAATAATAACAAACTAGAAGGAAAAAAATATGACAAAAAATACAGATGTCAGTATTCTGAGGCTCTGAGCCATTTCTTTTCCTCGCGGACGGCAAAACAACTCAGACATTATACAATTTAAAATAAAAGGGATAGGGTTAGGCTTAGGGTAAGATATTGAGTAAGAATATGTTTTTATAAACCACACAGCTTCTGGTATTCCAAGACCCGACCGGACGTGTGGTGCACACGAAACATGCTACCAATAGAAATACATTGCTTTTAAAATTGTGACACGAAAAAAATGCGAGAATGGTGTTGGTGAACACGAATTAATAGATTACATTAATTTCGTGACTATAAAACGAAATGCCGTGAGACTGGGCTGGATGGTTGGTATCACATGATGACCAATGGGTGCAAGATAGCTAAGAAACCTCAACGATTGGTTGAAAGAAATAGATGTTCTTGCTTCAAATTCTCTAACACAGTTAGGTTGTTGGCAAAATAGGAAGGTTTTGTTGCTCACATGTAAGATAAATGTTCATATGAGACCCTTTCAAGATCAATGAATAATATCGTGATTTAGTCTTCAATCTTGAACTAATGTTGTTTCTTGGAATGTAGACATGTTGTTAATGCAAGGATATTACTCAACAGCGTGGATTTGTTCTTGCTTCGCTCTTTGGAACAGTTGAATCCGTATGAAGGATTTATTTTCCATTGGGAAGGTTAAAATGTGTCCGACGTAAGACCAGAAATGGCTTGTTAAGATGATATTTCTTTCGGTACATGTTCATGTTCAAACCTGGCAACCCTGCACTGAGTGAACAGCTGACAATGGTTTATTGGTGGTAATTGCTGCTTTTCTGGCATTTCATCAGCCCATCTGTTGCTGACGATTGGAACATGTGGTCCAGTACGCTCCATACACACACACACACACACACACACACACACACACACACACACACACACACACACACGCACAGACATTCACGCACAACACAGAAAACAGCTTGCACCTGATCCTTTTACTGCACGTTTTATATGAATCCACATATAATTTACCACACACCAATAAACATATACTGCAGCCGCAAAAAAGCACACACACATGCCCACATCATACACTCTCTTTCACCTGGGCGAACATTGACAATATTCTGTTACAGATCACAGCGACACACACACTTTCACAGAAACCAGCCTCCCTTTTATCCATTCACTCTACTGGAAAGAACATAAATGAAACACACACTATGCACATATACATAATGCATATCCAGACATTCATGCAGACACACACACACACACACACACACACACACACCCCCACACACACACACACACACACACACACACACACACACACACACACACACACACACACACACACTGATGCAATAAAAGCCTGTTTTATGACTATGATGAATGGATTTTGGATATTGTATCCTTGAGGTAGGTACAGAAATGGGGTACTGGGGAAGGAAACACAAACACACACACACAAACACAAACACACAATGCCTACATATAAACTGACATGTACAGATATATCAACAATGAGTCGTACATGTACTATAGTTGCGTGCCTGCAGAGATGTTTGAATACACACAGCAGGGATCTCGTCTCTCTGTCTGGGGAAGCCCAGTCTTTGCTGTGATTAATAGGCTGTATGGCTCCCACTCTTTACCTCATACTATCTCTGTGCTGAAGCAGGAAAAATAAGCAAGCAGTCAGCTCACATGACACTGAGGAGAAAAACTCCCCGGCCAGCCTGCATACAATATGAGCCTGATAACGCTTAGCATGCAATGTTTTGAGTTCAGCACGCCTTGCAGCCAGGAAGAAGGGCTACTGCAATATTGATATTTTTGCTTAAAATTCCAACCCTTACTTTTAACCTCTTTTGTGATATAAAAATGGCCTCGAGCTCCATCCCACTAAAACTAAATTTGTACTTTTTTAAGCCGAAATCACAAAGAGCTGAAAATCTCTGACTCTAAAGACCCAAAGGAAGCAAGCATAGCATTTAAATTTGCATACTTGCATTGCATTGCCGGGGGCCGATAACATTTGCAAACTAGACAGTACTTTTCTCATTAGCTTTAAGTATGTAAAAATGTAGTTGTAGTAAGTAACCCCTAATGTTCTCACCAAATTCATCTGACTTTGAGCCAAGCAGATGGTTCCCCTGTTTTGTTTGGATATGTTATCTTTGAGGCAAGGAATTTAAAACAGAAGAATCTAATAAAACAACTTAATTATCCTCTTATGCGGATAGCATCCATGGTAAAAACTAATTAAAAGTTTCACTATTTTTTGGTTTCTATTTATACTACTTCCGTCAAGGAGGTTAGACTTTGCCAGTTTGTTCTCTATCTTTGTTTATCCAAAAAACTACTGGTGAAATATTCATAAACCTGGGCCAAGGAGGAACCATTAGATTTGAAGGGCTATCCTTTACCATTGGCGCTGCTTACTTAAATGTATTCGTATCTTTATATTTCCAGTGATTACAATCATTTTCATTCGGCAACTTTTCTTCGTGAGTGATTAACTTAAGCCTATGATCCAAAAATAGTGTTTTTGATTTATAATTAGATATATTGTTAAGGAAGGAAAAACGAATTCAAATGAGACCCCGATAAAGCCTCAAGATATTCACATATACATACACCTCTACTTTAAAGTATTATAAGTAGTAATCCCTTGATTAGTAGGTCTGCATCGTGGAGCAGTGACACCACTTACCGGAGAGTTGAGCTATCTGGATCATCAATTATCAATGTAAAACAGTCAAGACCCATAGCAACACAATGTTAAAATGACTGGATAACAGTGACTTTAATTTAACTTAAAGCCCTCAAATAAGCAAGATTAAAAACATCTTGGTACAGTATATGGGTCGGATGTAGCCGGAAATTACTTATAATAATAATCCTTATATTTATTATAGCGCTTTATCAATGACTCTCAAAGCGCTTTACAAATACACATTACATATACATACATGTAATGGTCATCTACTGTGGACAATACCCACAGGAGCAAGTTCAGGTGAAGTGTCTTGCCCAAGGACACAACGGCTTTACAGACGCAGCGGCGGCGGGTTTCACCCCCTTGATCGATGCACTGCGCCACACCGCCCATCTTCACACCTCAAAGTCATCGAGGCGCTTTTACAAGTACACATTGATATTATACATGTACTGTGGACAATACCCACAGGAGCAAATTCGGGTGAAGTGTCTTGCCCAAGGACACAACGGCCTGAAGCAGTGGGGCGGGAGCCGGTTTCAAACTGGAGTTCCCCAACACCCCCTTGATCTGATGATCAAACGCACAGACCACTGCACCACCCGTCCCAATACTTTATATCAATATGACATTACAATTAACACGTTGCACATTACCGCAACAGGACTGGATGATAATCAGAAGGTGTAATTAGAAGTAGTAAAACAATTTAGATGAGATTCCAGTGTCAACATCTTCTCCTCCACACAGGGATCTAGGCTAGAGTCGACACAACGGTAAGTAACAGATGATTAAATTAACACCATACCATACACATTCTCGCGTTCAGCTCAGCCGCCAATTACACAGTAATTACACAAGTTAAGAGGAGACAACAACACCTCTTCACACCCCTTCACACATTTAGAAGTACAGTATAATATGTAACATGTCTGCAGTCATGCCTAAAACATTGGACATTAACCCAAGTGTTTTAAACTGAGAAATCTTTCATTTTAAACAAGATAACTTTGTGTTTCAGCTGGTCTCCTGTCCCTCTTGTATCCTCTTTTGAGCATGCGTCACGTTATCTGCCACAAACTGCCATATATTGACTTTTCAACAGGTAACTATTTTTACAATCTACTCTTTATATCTTGGTATTTTGTAACTGGATATTTTAATCAGATGAAGGATTTTCGTCATAGGATTACATTTTCCACTTTGGTTTCACACTTATAATACATTATACAACTTATTTTAAGAACTGCAAACTGAATTTGAAGTGTGAAATTGTTGGAGTTTATAAATATTGCACATATCTTATTATTGTAACATAAAGGTCAGAGTAATTGATCAGAGAAACAACTGAGCTAACATTAGCGTCAGCAGATTGTTTTATTTAGAGTTTAAACCAGTGGGTCCATTGGATTGAAAGAGTAGGAGACCTCTGCAGATAATTTGACTCCAGGTAAAATCCTCCTTAATGATGAGCAATGAAGGAGTCCTAACTGCTCTGAATATATTGATGGTGATGGTGCCGTTTCCATCCATGTTGCTGATACATTCTCATCACACTTCAATCAGGGGATCTTCATGGTAACAGCCACTACGGCGGCGCTGTGAGACTGTTATTAAGCCCAGTGGTGCTTTTTTTGATTAAGTGATGTTTACTTTGATCTCCATCTTAATTAAGTCTATTACCGTACTATAATTTGATGATTATTTATAGACATTAAGGAGTGCTAAGGCTGATTGGAACAACATTATTTTAGTTATAAGATGAAAACATTGGCAACAGACTCCTTACGCTAAATATATATTAAACCAAAGCTAAAATTGATGAAGAAATAGGAATAAAACTTATGATACAAAAAAAACAATTTATTTGTAAAAGAAAAGATTGAAAGTGGGAAATATCATAAAAGCATGAAGCCCTTTTACAGGGACACAGCTATCCAAACAAACGGTAGGACAGGTTTTGTGGTTCTGTTCAATCTCATTATTAAATGTCACGCAGTTTAGACCCACCAGAAAGATGTGCCAGAGACGTTGAAAAGAAATGAGTTCAAATGTAATAATGAGACAAAACATGTTTAGGTTATTAATGTTAACAAATCTGACGGAGAGTTAAGGGGTTCAGCAGAAGAAAACAGAATAAGACAAGGGTACATTTTTTGGAATAATTTCCAAGAACACATTGAGAGAGCTCTGTGGAGAACTAACAGTGGAACAACTCTGTAGCATCCATTCACAAACTCACAGGGCAGAAAGCACGGCTGCTCTCGTGTTTTTCTCTGGGATTTCCAAAATGTTGAAGGCACATTTAGTGAGCCTCCCACTGACCAGAAGGCAAGATCGTAAAGCTGCAGTCCAAAGTGCAAGCATTTCCAATTGCTGTGACACAAACTTTTACTGTCACAGTTACTTATAAGAACCCAGAGACATTTTTGTTATTGGTACCGCTCGGTTGTCTGCCCTACTTGTGAGATTCCATGGTTCCATTTTGGTGTTTTTATTGGATGTGCAGAGGACACATTTTCACTTGGGTCCAGGTGTTTGGCAGCTTAGCCTTGGCTGTCAGTCCAGGCTTTGCAAGAACATGACAAACTCCTGAACTGTTTACACAACTTCACCCCATTAACTGGCACCAATTGAGAGGATTTTGGAGTTTTTGTGGAGTAGAAAGAGAGGTCAGAAGAGGTAAGTTGGGACAGAAACAAACTTTCAGAAGTTCCCTTTTCCTGTGTCTTTCAGTTTAAGTTTCACAAGAGTGAAGCAGTGACCAATGAAAACATTGGATGTGGGTTTGACTGATAAAGTAATTTAGGGTGGTGCTGCCAATGGACTGTGTGTGTAGATATACTGAAAGAGTGGAAACCCTTCAATGGAAAGTAGCTGCACTACTTTTTGTGTCAATTTAAACTATTCAGCTGACTTTCTGTTGACCGATAGCAAACCGCTTGACAGGGAACAGACGAACAGAGCATTTCAAAGCGGCCCTAGTCTTGCTTTTTAGGGGTTTCTCTTTCTGTAGTGTGTTATAGGTTTTTTTTCATGTACATGGACTGCAAAGGGCAACACATCTCAAAGTTACCTCCCCTCCCCTTTTGCCCCATCACACAATCTTGCTGTGTTTTCAAAGTAAGGTTCATCTTCTTCTTAAATCTGAGTTAATTTGGTATGTCCAATGTTTATATAAGACCCAGGCTGTAATAGATTGACATTTTTCATTTAGGATATTTAAACTTTCATGCCTCACCACTACTTCTTTGTGAAAGGACTGTTATTTCTAGCAATTACTCCGAATGATATATACGCGAGTGCTCACTAACACCCAGCAGAGTCTGTAATGAATTTCAATATTCCTCATTTATTAGAGCTGATTTAATTTCAGCCCATGTTCTGATTAGCGCTGCTTCAAGTAGAAAGGCAGAACTTAGTCAACTTAGCTGTTGTGATTGATTGGAGTAAACCTGTAGACTTAAATAAACGAACGTCTGATTTCATCATACTGAAATAGCGTTTAAAAATATCATCGGTAAAAGTTGGATGAAGTTGTTGTGTAGATAAGACAGGTATACACTCCTTCAGCCCTAACCAGACCAATCGCATAGTTCACCGACCTGTCGCCAAGATTTGACCAGGGGGGGGGGGGGGGCACATTGTGTGTGTGCATGTGTGTGTGAGAGGTGCGTTGAAATGGCCAAAGGAGTGCACCCTGCACCCTGACATGAGTCTTTGTCTTTCAAACTGATTGATGGGTTCACGGCCCGAGTTTTAGAGTGGACACACATGCATACACACTCACACACACACAGAGCTCTTGATCTTATCTTGCAGTCACTCATAGAAGTGCCAGATATGAAGGCCTGAAACCTGATCCTCCGTGTGCAGCAAAGAAGTCCTGCTCTGTGATCAGGGAGACGGACGGACAGAGAGGTTCCTTTTTTTATCAGCCAAGAAAAAGTCAGAGTGTTATTTTTAGAGTTGGGAACTGACCAGTAACAAGGAAGTTAGAAGTCAAGTTTTGTTTAGCCCAAAGGCACCTAGCCAGTAGTTGCTAATGTATTGGAGGGTGCTATCCATTCACTTCACCTCGACATCTTCCCGGAATGAAACTGCTGACCCTCCAGTCACACTTCACTTCCATTTATCACCTCTAGGAAAAAGCCACAGCAGACAGCATGCTTTTGTAAATCCAGACTCCCACAGTGACCTCCAAAATGTTTAGCAGTGGCAGTAGTGGTGAAGTGGCACGGCACTCGGGTTAGCTCGCTTCTCTCCCTCCAGTCGCTGTCAGTCCTCTGTCAGCTGCCATCCATCACGGTCCAGCTATTTGGGTTCACCTGCAGCCGCCTGGGCCAAGACAAGAGGGCTTGTCAGTCTGTCAGTCACTGAGTAATGACACCAGGCCTGGGTGACCTCCAACACTTACTAACAAAGCACAAGCTGCCTGCAGGAGAGTGGAGCAGAGTGAAATAAAATGGACTGGAATGGGAGAAACGCATTAAAATCCAGTTCTTCCGTCAAATAAAGGCCCGACGAAATGTTTAGCTGAGGAAGAAATGTGCTACTTAGAGTGGTGTCGGACAGTGACAGGGAAGAAGTTTGGAGATTTCTATTTTTGTTGGAGCTGACCAGGCATGCTGAATGAAAAATGTAGGACAGGCGCAGGTAATTACTCTAATCCCACATGAGATAGGGAAGCAGCAAGAGGAAATTAAAACAATTCATCATTAGACTTTACTCTGATCAATAAACTGCATATCATTAAATAGTGACACACTAAAATAGAACCACATACACCCCCACCCTTTTCTTTATGCCTGGCGTTAAGCCTGAGAACTGATCCCACCCTATCTCTTCCCCTGTTGCCTAAAGTCTCATCCTGCATGGAAAAATGATCATCCATGGAGCTGAACGCTGCCGGCCTCGTAAATAAGACGGAGGCAACGGTTGAGAGGGTGTCCTGACACGAGCTATCTGAATGTCCAGCTCTCCATTCAACCGCAGGGGTGTAAATCAGACGTCTGCTGGTCTGGGGACAGCGGGCCAGAAGGGTAAAAGAAGAAGAGCCGCGGTGAGAGGAAGTATTCCTCTGCTGTCCTTCATCCCTCTCCCCCGGGAAGGACTTACTGAACATGCATGCTATTTGCCTGCCACCCAACGTCAGATTAGCACAGGTATGCTCATTTACACCACAGGGCTGCTGAGTGAAACCACAGTCCTGTGCCGCTGGCAATGGAGCAGCACCACAGGCAAAGCTGGCGGGGAAAAAGAAGGCGGCCAGCGCTTATCTGCAGGGAACAGAGACTGACAAACACTGCTGCCAGGAGCCAGCCGGAGGAATTCTTGTTCCAGCCTCGGCACACACATGCAGATAAAGTTGAAAAATCTAAAGGTTTCTGAAGACTTCCTGCCCCCCCTCTGCCGTGCTTGGCTTCCATCTCTCTGCTGATTTATCTCTCCCCTCGCTATCATCAATAACCTCACACTGAGAGTTTATATTGTTCCACCTCAGGTGCGCTGGATTCAATCCAGACTACAAGTCCACTATAAGTTACCCAGCAGGGATTGACAGTTTGAAGGCCAGAACAGATATCTTTGGGTCGAAGTTGTGAGCGCCACCATTTTTACATCCGAGCAATTTTAATGCCATAAGAAAGTGTATAATTTAAAAGTTGTATAGATCTTTAGATACTGAATTATGGAAAAGGGAATGACCAGTTATGGAAACATTTCCTTCTAACACTCGAGTTGGACATAGAAGGGGATTAAACATGCAATTGAAAGTGTTTTTGCTACTTTAGAGTAACTGAAACAGCTGCAAACCCAACACTATCATTGTTGTGTGTGATTGCAAACAGTTGCATATTTAAAAATTCAGCAGGCATAAAAACATTAGCATTAATTTGCATGTTTTTTTTTTGCTGTTGAGTGCATGGTTAGCTTACAGAGCGTTTTAAAGAAACAATTTCAACATAGAAGTTGCCACGTTATCTATTGTTAATATCCGTGTTCAATATTAGTAGTTAAGCATATATGCAAGCTTTGTATAAAACCAGCACAGTGTTACAAATAACAAAGTATAGCTGCATCAACACACATGGCAGAAAAGCACATCTAAGCAAACAGACCCTCCTGTAACTGGAAGCTCATACTCATACCAAGCATAATGTCATAAGTAGAACTCCTCTGATGAAAAATGTGTACTAAAATATAAAATAAAAACTGAACTCTGAGCACCAGCTGCACGGTAATAGCCTATAGCCTGTACATCTTGTTTCACTGCTAAACTTTTAGTACAGGGCCATAACAAGCAAAGCATCTGGCCCGGCGTGTCCTGATGATAGCACAAACCTGGAAGCTTTAAAAACAAGATATATGACAATGCAGCTCACATGACATTGTCCCATTGCATTTTAGGTATTCAAATGACTTTGGACTAACTTCCATAAAAGAACAATGTTACACACAATCAAACTATTATTCAATCCCTTGATTATTTAGTTTAAATTGAGGTGTTACTTCACTTCCTCTTCTTGTACATGAACTACGGACAAATGAGCTCAAAGCGGTTTTCTTTGTCCCAAAAGTCATCATACGTTATTCAGAACATTATTGTGAATTTGAGGGATTAAGAAAAGAAGAACTTGGCGCTATACTGTAGGCCAACGATGAGATGACCCCGAGGAAGCAAAAGCAACCTGATTTCTAAATTTACAGGCAAGGTTAACAAGGTCTAGTTGTTAGGCAAACAGCCGGTCCCTGGGATGCAGTAAATAACAGTAAGCGCTACGTTGTGGGTCTGTGCGAGTCCAGTATGTTTGCATCTGGCCGCTAAGCTTTTCTTATGCACCTGGGTGTGTGTGCATGTGTGGGCTTGAAGCTTCTCAGCCAGCCTAAGATTGATTGGGAGGGGGAACAAAAGGGAAGAGATGAGTGTATTTTGATCTCTGTACATTGCTTCGAATCACATTTGTATCACATTTGTGAAAAACTCATCTGGATAGAAACCATTTCAATCCAGAATTCCCAGGCCTCGTGATTCCCAGAGGTGATGTTTGTGTGTGGTTTTGATGTTGGCCACCGTGGAAATGTAAGATTGTGTTTATCTCTCCACTCTTCATGTCCTTGTGTTGATGCAGCAATCAGAAAACCACTCCGGGAGAAGAGTTGCATTGTCAAGAGAGTAATTTAGATGCAGAAAGACTCTCACTCTAAGTATTCAGCTTATTACCTGATAGGCATCTGCGTCGCCAGATTTGATTGCGGCGCCCTCGCAATGTCTCCGACTTAATCACAGCGTCCACCCCCTCCCTCACACAGATTATCCCCTCCTATCATGGAATCAATTTTCCTGTCTCTGAAACATGGCGCATGCTTCGGCTGGGTGGAGGGAAGGCTCTTTGATGCAGGTAACTGGAATTCAATCAGGTTCCAGTTGAGAAATCCCATCTGGTGCATAATAGAGGGATAAAGAAAGACACGGGTTTCAATGTGCATGCCTATTGACTTTGATTAAACCTAATCGTTCTTTAGCCATGCTAGCTACATTGCTCTTGGGATGGGGTTTGTTTGGTCAAGAGGTGCATCTTCCAAATGTATGCCTTTGAGTGAAAACTATTGGACTCATTGCCATTCAATTTGGTATAATTATGTATCCCTTTTGCAAAATGGTCATAACTTCAGCCATCTCTTAAACTTCGAGCTGTTTGTTTGTTGCCAAAACGCATATGGTCATATGCTAGCTGCTAAACATGGTTAACATTAATCATTATAATATTATTAATGACTATCATAAGGACACAAAGAAGGTCCATAGTGTACTAAATAAATATAAAAACTGAAAAAAATACAATCAACTAAAGCAATAACACAGATATCTAAAAAAAAAGAACACCTACATACAAAATTAGCGTTGTCATATCAAAAGACAAAAATCAGGAAACTGCACTCACATGTTACTCACCAAACCTTACCCAGCTCAACGCAGGTTAGTCAACATAATGCCTTTTTCTGTAGACTTAGCCTGCTCATACATTATTACAAAACGCTATGAATTAAGCAAATTTCACTGGAATTCAACACATGCTGAATTTACTGGCATGTTAGCTAGCGCATATGGGCATATTAGCTTGAACCTTAAACCCATAGAACACCTAACAATGAATCAATCTGACAGTCAGTTATTCACATTAATGTAGTCCATCAGTGTCTTGTTAATGTCACAGCATTGTGTCAGCTTATGTCCCGCAAAGACACACTAAGGACTCTAAATAGTGACCCACTGTCCATCCCAGTAACCTCTAGCTGACCTGTCGCTGACCACTACCAGGTAATTAACATTTCCCCCCCCACACACACACACACCACCATCACCACTACCCTGGCTCATCACCTGACCCACTCAAGCATGGGACAGTTAGGGTCAATAAATCTGACCAGAAAGAGGAGCCCTGCTCACCGCTCTCTGACTTTCAGTCTCTCCCTGCAAAAGATTCATAGCCCCGGGCGTGAAGGTTGATAGCAGCCTGACTGAACAATGAGTACCTGTGTGTGTGTGTGTGTGTGTGTGTGTGTGTGTGTGTGTGTGTGTGTGTGTGTGTGTGTGTGTGTGTGTGTGTGTGTGTGTGTGTGTGTGTGTGTGTGTGTGTGTGTGTGTGTGTGTGTGACTGTGTGTGTGTGTGTGTGTGTGTGTGTGTGCGAGCGAGCGTGCGTGTGTGCGTGCGTGCGTGCATGTGCCTAACCAAGCAGAAGAAATGACCTTGCCACCCCTGATGCCTCAAGTGTCTGTTAGAGGACTCACTGAGTGTCGCTCTGCTGCTGGAGCATGGGTCTGTTCTGGTTTAGAGAGGAACCTCACTGCTCTGTTACACTCACATTAAAGAACGTGCAGGGTTAATATGAACGGAAGATCCAGAGCAACACTAATGGTTATAAGAAACGGTTTGGAGACATTATAATCTGATGTATGCTGTGTATACATAGGAAAGTTGATTATCAGTTTACTTGTGGACCCTAAATGAATCAGTGTGTATCACAACATTTGAAGCGTGTGATCTTTTAGTGGAAATGATATGCATGACATTAAAATTGTGTACCTGTGTCATTTTTGTTGTTGATAGCATATCATTGAATAGACATACAGTATCAGGAGAAAAGCGAGACAAATTTGACAAAAGGCCAAGACCAGGACACACTTTTAACAAATCGAATGTCTGTCAGATTTAAATTGTTATGCTCAAATGCTTTTTTTAATGCCACATGTAAAAAAGCTGGGGGTGATACAGATGCAGCCTCAAGCTACTCTCTGCCAAAGCAAATCAAACAAAGAAATAAAAGGCTGTATAAACACATTCTCTTTGGTTCATTCCTCTTACACCAGCACCAAATCCTCAACCCTCATCAAAAATCTATTTCTGTCATTTATTCTCTCACTCTCTGGTAGCATGTATAAAAGGAGACCCTGATATTGTTCTGGTTCTTTCAGGTCTCTTTTTTGTTCTCATGAAATTCAGGGACACTAGTAACTCTTAGCTGATGGGCAGATGATTCAGACCCTGGTCGGTTTATAATGAAAAGGTATCATAAAATCAGAAATCCCATTCTCTGTAGGAGCTTTGCCCATAGAGAGGTGCAGGGAGGACGTCTTTACCCGGAAGTAAACTGCGCTTGGGTTCCCTCGACAAAAAGCAATGGGATTTTTCCATAGGATTTTGGAAAATAGCTCGAAATAAGGTCTGTGGAAAACAAACCTGTTCAGCCAGATAATATCCACTTACTTTTATAATTTCCGAAACATAAATCTAATCGCCAGAAGCAAAATGCTAACGTTATGCTATAAACGAACTACAGCAGGGTCACACGACTTCAACGTCACGCCAACTTAAGATCCATATTCAAAAATACAGATTCTACATGGTACAAGTTGAAGCGTTTGTTTTAACAGTTTGAAGGAGGCAGGAGGCAGGTACTTGCTTTCAAGCAAAACAGGGCAAACAAACTTAGCGGGAGTGTTTACGTGTTTACGTGTTTACGTGTTTACGTGTTTACGTGTTTACGTGTTCGGCGTAATGTTGTACAATGTCCTCCACAATTTCTGTAGTCCTATTCAGCCACTTGGTAACAACCATCGTTTTTCAGACACGTAAACTCTTCAGAAATCACTGCTGATGTATTTAATGTCGTAGAACAAAACGTGATCCGTCTCTTCAATTTGTGTCAACCACAGACCTTGAGTGTTTCTCAATCTCGAGTAAAGCTGCTCCAGAGCCACTATTTCAAGCACACTACGTCATCGAGTGCCGCCGAAGTGCCAATGTCCAGCATACTTGGAATTCTACCGAGCACGGCGTACTTCGTAGCGCGAAATTTCGAGGCTGCACATGTGTAGACTCCGCAGTCTTAAAATCCCCACAATGCTTTGCGCACGGACCAATTTCCCCAAATCTGTGGCGGAAAATGTAAGGCGGGGCTTCTCATCTGACGCACACCTGCACATTTGCTCGCCTGTTCCACTCTCCGAATGCCAGGAAGTATTCTTGCCTCGCTTCTGAAGCAAGTGACTCGGAAGACATGTGCTATCAAGCAAGCGTACTCGACATTGAGAAACACCCCTAATTTCCAGCTATTTTCCAAAATCCTATGGAGAAATCCCATTGGCTCTGACACGAGGGAACCGGTAGTGGTAAAATGCTAACTCACTTTCGGGTTTTAGGACTCGTCACAGATACGTATACTAGAGTATACTCTAACCTTTCAAATAGAAAATCTGATTTGAATAGGTTATTGTGAAATGCTGGAATAAAACAGAACCCCTGCCATTGAGTATTCAGCTTAAACATATTCAGGCCAATAGGTTATTGTAGGTACAGATACAAAATGATGTTACCTTTTCAACTCAAAATATTCAGCACTATCTTTTGTAGGACTTGAATCTGATAACATGTGGGCAGTATATTGTGTGAGACAATATTTAAGTCAGGTGAAAGCTTTTAGCAGAGTTGAAAGATGTTAGATTAATATCCTTTAATAAAGTGGGATTTGCATCAATTTTCACTTAGTTATTTTATGTTTTGTCGATTGTATTATTTCTTTACGTGCACTTTATAACACCAAATTCAACTTAAAAACCTTTCAGTTGTCTTTCAGTCACTTC
>NC_136909.1:8051216-8076216 GCF_949606895.1 Notothenia rossii | reverse complement strand
CCAGATAATACATAGGGGTCCCAAAATGATGAACATATGGAAGTCCTTTTTTGCCACTTTATATAAATACTGTGTAAATTATTATAACCACGGCTTTTATTTCAAAAAGAGATTCTCACACATTTAACTATTTGAATCAAGCTTTAATGAGGATTGATCCCATACTTATGACATATTATTGAACAAAAATGTGTAAAAAGTCATAATTCTGAGAAAAATACGTGTTGTAATTCATGTAAATATGATAATAAGAGGCTTATGTTGTTGATTTGGTGGCATAATCGGCTTATATATTGACAAAGCCCTTAACAAAGTTCTGCTTCACAAAATTACTTTTTGGAAGACCTTGCTGCAAAAGTGTTAATTAATGGATACTTTGATGTTTTCATGCCTCTGAAAATATTCACATCACACAACAAATATGAAGAAATTGTCTTTGGTCAAAAGCTGGGGACTTTAAATGACCCAAGTGATATGTTGTGTATTAAAGCAGATTATCATTTTAATTATATTGCCATATGTGTTTGATGTCCGCCATATAGTCACACATCACAACAGGTCACCTTATTAACTGAGTGCTAAAGGCAACTCCATTAAATTTGTTCTGCCGGTGTAAGGGGCCTCTGAAATGAAAAATAATCTGTTTATATCGCACTTTTCATATAACACTCAAAGTGCTTTACAAAACGACACATCACAAGTTAAAAACAAACAACGAGAAATTCCCCTCAGATTATTTGTGAAGAACTTTAAAAGATACATGCAGCAAAATCTAACATGTTATTAGGTTAATAGACACAAGGAGGTCAAATGTATGATAAATACAAATAAAATAAATACTGGTTTCTCTCTGACAGATAAGACACAAGACGACTGCAACAATATGAAAAATCCTGACTTTCCTGTCACCGGCCAGAAGGGGGTGTAAGAGCCCCACGTGTCTCTCCTCTCTCCCTGACCCCTCATTCAACGTCACCATTTGGAGTCTATGTGGGGCACTCTTACCCATGCCTATATAAGTATGTATATTAGTTGTGTTTGGAGCAGGTAGACTTGAGGATGCCCTGTTGGTGAACCTCTGCTTTTTGATTGACACCGGCAGCCGTGTCCCGCCAGCTTAGATACCGGGCGGCTGTTCACTCAACTTTAAATGGCTGCCTTACTCATTACTGCAGCAAACAGACAGATATTTGTTAATGAATCCCCATGCTCCGGTAACTCTATCTTCCTCCGAGGCGCAGGGAGAGCACCCACTTCTTCTCTTCTGGGAGCAAAAGAGGAGGGGGGGGGGGGGGGGTCAGGTCAAAGGTCAAGGGCGGGGTCACAGGGTTTTAAGATGCTAGGGTCCACCAGGCACAGGTTATCTGGGCCTAATGGAGTGGTTAAAAGCTAAGAAATGCAACAATAGTGAGTGTCACTGTAGCTCTCAGTTTGTCTCAGTTACACAACAAAGGAGCGGGATAACACATTTTCTATTGTGTGCACAAACGCAAGCCGTATATATGTGGCTAATGAGGTTACAGAAAGCTTTAATTAACTGGTTTCTTTAGATGTTTTGTTTACTTAGTTGGTAAGTCATATTAAAAGATGCCACTTATGCAGCAGATGTTCCCTGTCATTCAAATAAAGCAGATTTAATTGAAAGACTGCAAAAGACAAGTATGCAATTTACCCTAATCTTGATGTTATCATTGCTGTTTTACATCTGTTATGGTTTTATGATGAGATGTTTGTGTGTACTGGTGTAAAGAAGAGGAGAAGGATTAATTTCTAACACTGCATCATAGCAGAAGATTAAGCAAAGTGCTGATATTATCTCAAAGTATGCTGCACTGCACATCACAAACAAAGAGTGATCCTCAGAGACAAGTGCCTTTGATTCTAGTCTTTGAACTAAAGCGAGAGTGCTGTCGAATAATAAGCCATGCTGTTATACGCTCAGTCAGCAGGTGGCAGGTGAGTATTTGTAGTGGTTGAATTTAATGGGATTACCACCGGACTGAAAGTGTGTCTTGACTATTTGAGGGACCGTTATGAAATTATACATCGTCATTCATCGTCCACAGAAGATGAATCCAACTGAAGTGACCTGCAGCTACACTGTGAGTTTAATTTTTGTTTTTGAAATATGTCAACACATTAACTGCAATTAAATGGTGCTATTTGGACACCTTATATCCCCGGCATAATGCTTACATGCTTAACTTTGCGAAACATGGCTGGCATTAAAGTTAATAACCATTAGTATTTTAGCGTTCATTGTTGGTATGTTAGCATGCTTAGCACTTAGCTCAAAGCAGTGGACGCTAATGTGGCTGTAGACTCTTGTTTTGATACTGTGGGCTCATGCCAGATTCCTTATGTCATTTGTGAAAATTCAAACATGGACTTGTTTGTTCTTGCTAATGTACAGACTTACATTTTTGCAGTTTTTAGCACTTTTTGTTTTATAAAATCACGATTTTCAATTGCCTTTGTGTTCTGTTTGAACAAGCAGACTGTTAAGTAGAAACCAACCCTGACTATAAAAAAGAAAGATGATATTGAATCAGCGCAAAGCGTTTTCAACTCAAAGTAAAAAATTGCAACATTTTTCATATTAAATAAAAGCACATTTTGCTTTTCTTCAACGCTGATTCATTGCTGTGATACAGCTAATAAATAAGCCACAGGATATCGAAAAACACACACTGTACTGTAGCTGGTTTGGAATCACTTGTGCAATAAAAGTTCTTTCAATTTACTTTTTCATTTGTCTTTAGAGCAATAAAGAACACATGTCTCCACAAACAGAAACCCAATCGTGGCATTCTTTATCCTCTCTCCTTTGAACTCAAGGATTCAATGTTAAACAATTTCAACAAAACATCTGTGCTGGAAGGTGCACAGGCGGGTAATTTATTACTGATCCGATGCTCTGCATAATGAAAGTAACCTTTCCAACATTGGCTGGCACAGCTTGGAGAGGTGTGCAGGGAAAGGCTTCGGTAAAGGATAAAGCAGGTGATGAAAGGCTACTGTTTTTTGTGCTGAGAGACAAATCAAACCCTCGTGCCACCAGAAAGCTAACTTTTTGGGTTTTTTGGGTCAGAATGTCACAATGCTTTTCCGGTTCCTGCTCACACTGACACTGTGTCCACACACACACACACACACACACACACACACACACACACACACACACACACACACACACACACACACACACACACACACACACACAAATACCATGTATACATCACTCCAGGGGACATTATACATGCCTAACACTAACCCTAAACCTAACCAAGTCTCCACCCTAAAATTAATTATTCCCTTTATGGGGACCTCCATTTTGTCCCCATAAAGGAGGCGAGTCCCCACACGTGACTGTGTATAGTAATGCTAGGCCACACACACACACACAAACACGCGCACACACACACACACACACACACACACACACACACACACACACACACACACACACGCACACACACACACACACACACACACACACACACAAATACCATGTATACATCACTCCAGGGGACATTACACATGCCTAACCCTAACCCTTACCCTAACCAAGTCTTCACCCTAAAATTAATTATTCCCTTTATGGGGACCTCCATTTTGTCCCCATAAAGGAGGCGAGTCCCCACACGTGACTGTGTATAGTAATGCTAGGCCACACACACACACACACACACACACACACACACACACACACACACACACACACACACACACACACACACACACACACACACACACACACACACACACACACACACACACTAGGCTTTACTCTTTTGATCATTGGACCAGAAATGCATGTTCTAACTGATAAATCAATTTTATAAAATAAAGGTACATTTTGTTAAATGCATGAACATACGTTTTGCCTACGTGATGTGCAGGGTGTTTATTTGTGCATGTTTGCCTTGTGTTGTTTGTTTTCTTCCTCCAGAAAAGTACAGAGCTTAGAGCAGATTAATTTCAAAACACATCTTAAATCGCCCAGTGTTTGCATTAAGCACAACAAAGACACTCAGCATCGAGAAATGATTAAGGGGCTGGCAGCAGAATACACTTCAGTGCTAACGCTGTGTAACGGCTCATAAACAAAAGTGATCACCCACACCAGCGAAATGCGAGTGAGGCTGATTAGAGCAGATTTATGCTTTATACACAAGCAGGTTTGGACGCTCAATTGAAAAGGAAATCCATTAAAGAGCAGATAGAAAGAAAAGAAAACAACAGAATATAGTGCTATGCCATTAAAGCGTGACAGCACAATATACACTTAATGGATGTCTGCCCTATAAATCACATATAGCTGCCGTCAGATGATCGGAGTTTAAAATGTAGTGTATTGTCATTTATCATTATAACGGTTCTAAGATGTCTCGGTGGAATACACCCACAGTCACAAGAGGTATAATATGAGGGTGGACCTATCATGCTATATTTGAATAATATAGTGTAGGACCATACCTATATAAGGCATATTTATACTTTTTATTTTTCAAAATACCAAACAGATCATGCATTTTAGCCATTCCTCATTTCGCTCAATTTAACACTGTCTTTGCATGGGCTGATTCTGTGAGAACAGCACCACCTACAGGCCTGGCATATGTACTACAGCGTCTCCAGCGCTTTCCAACGGCAATGTCCGTGGCTGTCTCCTCCTGATTGGTGGAGTTGGCCCGATAGCCGTAGCGCCACTTCTGTGACGTCATAGAAGTGTTCAAATCTGGATCAGTCTGTATCAGATCCGTTGCAGCCCCTTTTTAAGAGATTTGGGTATGGAGGAAAATAGAGAGGGTTGTGTTTTCTGACACTTGGTGAGTTCCCTGGAACACCGGGGACACATATTCATGTAGAAAAGACGTACAAGTGCGTACAAGTGCATTTTGCATGATAGGTCACCTTTAAGTAAATGATTTGTAGTTGCCATGTCAGCGCCGTGGTTTTAGGGATAGCAAGGGCTGTCAAACAACTACTGTCCAATATTCAAACATCCAACAACAATTATTTAATGGATTAATGACCCCATAAGGATGAATCAGACTGTGGCTACCCCCCCCCCCCCCCCCCGCCAACTGTTGCTAACTAGCAGGTCAAAGTCTTACATCAAGGGGATGGATTTGCTCGTATTTTGTTAAGACATTCATGTCCGCCAGAGGATAAATCCTACTGACTGTGGATTAGTAGACGTTTTCTTTAGCACCATTATCATACATTAGCTTGCTAACCTGTTGAACCTGTAAGGATGAATCAGTCTTTGGATACCCCCCAACTGTACTAGCAGGTCAACGTTTTACTCATCAATATTTGTACAGCTACGAAATATTGGCTCATATTTTGTTAAGACATTCACGTCCTCTGAGGATGAGTCCCACTGACTTTGCTGAATAGTTTGCGTTTTCCTTTAGCACCATGATTATGCATGAGCTTGTTAACCTGGTTAAAATGTTTGTTTCTTCTTTTCGTGGTAGCATTAAGCGCTAAGTACAGTTTCACAGAACTTCTATTTGGTTGTAATCTTGTCACACATTACATAATTGTTCTAGTTACAAAGTGTATTTTGTCATACTTACATTGACATGTGCAGACATTAATGGCCTACTGAATCCCACTGACTGGTGATTCATTTACTTTTCACTTAAGCACCACCATCACGCTTTAGCATGCTAAAAGAGAAACATGTTTGTCCTTTCTTCTTAAGCATCAGTAGCCCATTAAAAGTACCATACACTGTAGTTCAATACATTACAGCAGAGTACAATATCAGAGCTGCTAGCGTGGTTGGAGGCTTTATTCGTCTTTTGTTTAGGTCTGTTAGAAAATGCTGTTATATCTACATTTTGATTTAATACTCATGCAGATGTGTTGGACTTGTTCATTGTTACTCCTCTCAGGATGGGAAAACACATTACTGTGGAATACTATCAAATAATCAACCATATTGTTCCTAATAACATTAACAGTTATTAATGTTATAACTGTTATAACGCTATGTAACCATACAGCATATTAAATGAAACACATTCCAATGTATAAGACGTATTTATTTATATATTTCATGTTGATTAGATCAGAATCAGAATCAGAATCAGAAGGGGACATTTATATTGTTACAGTAGAAAATAGCCAAAGACAGCTTACTGTTACCTAAGAACATGATGATATGCATGTATACATTTCAATGAAAGTTTGACTGGTAACTCAGTCTAAATGTACGTATCAGTGTCTCTCCAGCCTTGGTATTGTATGTTAGCAGAGATTGCCATGGCCTGAATAAGAGAAGTTGTCCAGTTTGTCTTTGGAGCAGAGGGAAGGTGAGCCGGGTGCTCTGAGGAGCGAGGCTCATCCATCCAGGTGGCTGCTGACAGGGCCTGATAAGCATCTCACCCTGGGCAAAAATAACACAGCGTCCCATTGAGACCTGATAATTACACAGGCCCACTGCTACACCAGGCCTGATGTATGGCCCCAGATAGCCATCTCACACCCGCTAAACTGCACACACACACACACACACACACACACACACACACACACACACACACACACACACACACACACACACACACACACACACACACACACACACACACACACACACACACACACACACACACACACACACACACACACACACACACACACACACACACACCCACACACACACACACACACACACACACACACACACACACACACACACACACAAACACATACACACACAAACATAAACACTTGCACTTAACACATGGGTTGAATGAGCACCAGTGATATCGCATATCCCTTCTATTATAGATCTGGAAAATGCATCTGAAGCCAACTTTAGCTGTAACAGAACAGAGAGTTATGAGGTTTCATTTTACCAAGACTATAAGCACAAGTGGTGAAAAGTGTCTACGTGTTGTGCTGCGAGGCTGCAGGTGTACAAGAAGCTTTCAACACAAACTTTCACAAGGTAAGAAATATCCCTGACACCTAGCGTGACGGGAGATGTTGGCGTACTATCTTTTCTTGTCACCAAACATGCCACTCGCTGACGCCATACACTCAACAACTTGTTCAGAGCCTTGTCCCAACAAAACAGGGAGCAGGGAAACACCTATGATAGATATAAGGTTGGATTTCAAAAGAAGTTATACTGAATGCGAAACCAATGTGTTAAATGACATTAGAGGTGATATCTTTGCCACCAAATAATGGAATTGTTAAAAAACATTGAGATTAAAATGCAGTAAATGTTTCCTTCAAACTAAGATACAGGGACAGTGATAGTTATCTTTGAGTTTGGCCCTATGTTTGACAACTATCAATGGCTACTAGTGATTTGAACTATTGGTTAACTTACTAGACTACTTTTGGCTTACCTAACCCTAACCCTAACCCTAACCTGCCTACAATGACAATGGCATCAACAGACAACCCAAAAACATATTGATTATAGGGGCGTTTCTCTCCCACACACTCCCCCCCCCCCCCCCCCCCCCCCGTTCCTGAAACTGCTCCATTGGACTTTTTTGTTTACTTCTGTAACATAATGACATCACTACAGTATGTACCACTCACGTTTCTATTTGCTGGTGCTCTAACACGTTGCAGGTGAGGAAAGGGACATCTCTAAGCGGTTGACCAATCACAACAGAGCCGGCCAGCTAACCAATCAGAGCAGATTGGGCTCTGGTTTCAGACAGAGGGTGAAAAGAGGTGTGATGAGAAAAATAAAGAGCTTTTTGAACATTAAATCATGTAGATATGTCACAGTAGAGGCACACAATACTCTTTCATCATACTATACTATGACTTTAAAGCTAACAAGCCTTAGGTGAGGGTGCGCAAATATGATCATATCACCCCCATCCTGAAATCACTACACTGGCTCCCCGTGGAATTGAGGATCGAATTCAAGGTCTCCGTCCTCACACACCAGTGTATCTATGGAACAGCCCCTCCATACCTCAAGGAACTCCTCACCCCCCTTACCTCCGTGCGGACCACCCGCTCCAGCAACTCAAACCTCCTCAAACCCCCGAGGACTAAGCTCCGTACTATGGGAGACCGGGCCTTCTGCTCGGCTGCCCCCAGTCTGTGGAACGCTCTCCCCGACCACATGAGAGCATCACAGACTGTGGAGGTTTTTAAAAAAGGCCTCAAAACCCACCTCTTCAATAGAGCCTTTCCCTAGACCTTTTATTTATTTATTATCACCCTTTTATCTTATTTTATTCTTTTTACTTATTTATTTTTATTTATTGCTTTTTATTCTTTTTACGATGTTAGCACTTCGGGATTTGAATGAAAATATGAAGTGCTTTATAAATTAAAGCCATTATTATTATTCATTATTAGGTTAGAGTCACACGGTTTTAATTGGTCCTCTCTTTGTGTAACATATTGTTGAAGTGTTAAGGGAATGATCTACACCACATAACACTCGAAAATGATTAACTCCAGAAAGCAATTAACCGTGTGTGCATGTTGGTCGCCTCTGGAAAGCGAATGTCAGCTGGCCTGGTGAGTGAAGTGAATGGCAACCAGAGGATTACATTAGTATGTGTATTAAGAGTCTTTCCCCAGAGTGTGTAGTACAAGGCCGGGCCATTGTGCGAACTTGCAGGTGATCCGTTCTTTACCTTTACTTCTTATGATGAGTGGACTCGCTGAAAGTGACAGCTAATATGACCCATTGTGTGTTCATTCACAAGACCAGCAACTGATATATCCACCTTGGGGCAAGTGCACCGAGAGGGGGAGAGTTCACGGCGTGTCTGGCATTGTGTGTTCGTCCCCTGGGCAAAAGAACATATGATTTATGGTAGGCTACTGTACTGCTATCAAGTAACTGGTCACTTCCTCATGTTAGCTACACTGCAGACAGGTAAGGTTAAATCAATGCCACCCAACAGTACCCTTAAAGAATTCAACTTTTACCATCATCTCAATGTCAGTGTGTCAAATGTCAAACACAGATCTTTGTCATGTGTGCTATCTGTTCTTGTGTTAGTACATTCCTTCACATGTTAAACAAGTTAGCAGCAGCATTTCAGATCAGAAAAGACTGCAGACAAGAGCATTTACAATGGGGTGCTGCAGGGATGATGCATGTTTGTAGGCTAAGACCAAAGTTAGCGTCAAACTGGTTCCCTGTACTTACAATACAAGGGATTTCTCCATTGTATTGTTGCTACAAACAGGCAACAACCTACACTGCAGTTGCATGACTTCACCAAAGGTGGACTGATGTTTGCCATAGTGACATTTAGCAACTTGTTAGCAACCTCCTCTTAGGTAAATTAAACTCCAACAATGCGATATCGAACCGACAGACGGACATGTAATAGTGGGTAACGTATGTTTTTAGAAGCTCCCACCACAGTTCGTCATCTTGCAAATAAAGACCTATAGTAGTAATGTTTTCTAGTTATATAGAAAGTAAACTCTTACGGCCCTATCTGAGTTATGGCCAGGCAGTGTGTAGGACAGCCTGGTGTAGCCCGGGGTCCCCAGCACCCGGCTGAGGGAACATGTGCAGAAGAAGAAACGAGCTATCAAAGCCCCGCAGCCACAGAAACAGGCTTCATTAATCTCAGCCACACTGACAGCGCCATTGTAACCTCATAAATAGCTCGGGCCCATATCTGATAGTCCACAGTGACGTGTGGGGAGATGGAACAGAGATGTACAATACTGAGGTTGTAAGTAGGTGATATCAATCTATACAACTATGTAAGCACACGGCTCGACGAAGTGATACCCCGCGCTTTCTTACACAACAAATCTCTCCTGCCTCTTGCCACCCAGAGCAGATAACAAAAGCAGAGAGGATGAGATTACTGTTGTTAAACCTGAACGTACAGGTTTGGTTTCAAAGGACATGTTCTTCAGAATAAAACACATTCCTTTAGGTGAAAGAAAGCAATAGTTGTAGCTAAGAAAAGCATGAAAGAAACACATGGTAGTTAACAAGGGCCTCATTATATCTAGAATCAGTTGAGGTGAATTAGTATAAGTGGAATTTGACTAAACACCATTTTGATAATGAGAATTATTTGTTTTTTTGTATTTTATTGCACATTAAAACCTTTGAATTTGAGTCATGTTTTCGCCTTCGTTTTGGTTCCCTTTCATTATAAGCTGTCAATCATCTTGAATTAAGGATGTCATTAGTGTAGCTCCGTAGCCACAGGTGTAGGAGAAGCAGACGGTGAAGGCAGCCTGTCAATATGTTCACAATGTAGGCAATTGGTTTCCCATATGTTCACTGTGGGATTCAAATGAACCGTCTACATATTTTTCTTTTTTTTATGTTTCCCTCACGCTTCAATGTTTCCCTAATACAGAGTTGCATCATTCATCCTTTTTCCTGAAGACAGCAACTGTTGCCGCTGTTGCTGTATCCCCCGCTGTTATCATCTTGCAGTTAAACTAAGTGTAACAGCCTTTCCTCCAATAAAAGTCTCCCTCCTGCTGCGTCCTCCCCATTCTCTCAGCATCCCGTTCTTGGCGGATACACTTCAGCACATGGTAGCCAGCGGGGAGGACATTCACACCACTGACCCATGAACCTGTCAAATCAGCCCCTCCTGCCAAAGAAGCTTCCCCCCCTGCCCCTTAGAAGCAAATAGGGGCTACACAGGGATGTGGACATGTAACATGTAGCTGTATGGGATGAACATGCATGTAGGTCAGTTCTGGTGTCAGCCCAGAGCAAGAGGGGAATGATTCTTCTTCACACTACATCTATTTTTAACCTAACCTTTGGGCTGAACCTGCTCTCATTCAGTGATGAGCTCCAATAAAGTATTTTCTTACAATGTATTACTTTACAGATGGTCAATAAAGGAATAATGTTACCACAAAATGATATGTTTTGCATTAATTAATTATCCTGTTTGATGTTTCATTATTCAAATGTTTTTCAAAATGCTACACAACAGCTTTTTCGACATACAATACAATTATGATTTTCTTTCGACATATTTTTTAGATACTATACGTAGATATGGGGGTCTAAGGACAGAGGGTGTCCTATTCTGTGAGACACGTGTCATTTGTAATATTGGGCTTTGTAAATACAATGTGAATGATTAAATGTGATTGATACACAACGAGGACAGAAAAGGCCTAACTGGGCCATGACGGGTCTTTGGCCCTCAGCAGCCCACATTGTTCACCCCCAGCCCCCCCTGACCAGGAGCAGAGTGTCAGGGTCTGTTGATGAACTTGTTTTCGGACAGCCGTGCTACCTTGGCCTGGGGTTTGGGGTGAGGGAATGCACCCAGTGGGACCTGAAATCGAACCACCTGCTGCTCGCCCACTCCGCTCCTTGACTCCCAGCCTTCTCCGTTTACCAAACACCGGTTTCTAGGAACACTCATCCACCGCTATTTGCCATTTGGCATGGCGCGGGAGTGCGTTTGACGGGGGGCTGCTGTATTCGTGTTTGTGTATTGTATGTGTGTGAATGTCCATCTGTCCATCCGGAACAGGGGTTATATGTGTATAAATGTGTGTGTGATGGTGTTACGAGGTCTGAAGAGACAAGCAGCTGAGGCCTAATGAGCTATAATGAGGGCTAATAGTGGAAAAGCCATCTAGAAGCCATGACCTTGGCATTATGACTAATGCCCACAATCATAACACATCTAAAAACAGCCTGGGAAACAAGCTAAAACAAGCTGTCGTCTCACATGGTGGTAAGGCATCGTCTATATTTCAGGGGAGGCGTTGAATTACCTCTTAGCAACGATTACCGATTTTGCGGGACTTCGTTCTGATGAGAACACCATTTCCATTAGACCATTTACGGGAATAACATATATTTTAGCTTGTTTAATGTATTAACAATGACACATGAAGAAGTGTCTTACTTGTAACACACTGTGCATAATGGCATCTTGTGAGTGCTTCAATCCAGAGCTGTGGGAAACGAGCCCAAAGTGCATCTACTGTCGCTGTTGGCTCCATATTCCACCAGGACACATTCATAGATATTGTTAACTATTAAGAGGTCATTTATCTCAGAGTTAAAAAAAACTAAGGCCATTTGCAGATAATGGTTTGAATGTATTCACCACCAGCTAAAAACTGATTAGGTTAGGGAGATCTTGCACTAAAAACAATTAGAAAAGATAATTGGAACAGTTATTAAATTGTGAATGTTCATTACAGGTTTTATGTGAGGTGCACTTTAGTTCCCTGAATGAAAGTTGGCACAGCCATCAACCCAACCAATTTCAATCACATTATGTAAACGCACTACTTCTTGCGTTGGCACTTAGTATTAGCATTGGACGTTCAATGTAAAGTGAATAGTTACTAAATATGAGCTAATTTAATAATACTACCATGAGCACAGATCGTTTATTGGACCTTGAGATGAAATGATTGGTTTTAAATTATAGTAATAATGACAAGGAAGTGCAAAATATTATTGTATTATGCCATGGTTAACATGTTTTTATCATTGATATGAGTTTGAAATAGTATAAACTGTATATTTATTTTTCTTTCATTTATTCTTGCTTATAAACTACAGCTCCTGGATTATAATTGATGACAGTAGCTGCTAGAATACCCACCGGTTCATTATCATCAGTGAGTTTCACATATTTGTTTATCACTCCTACAGTATGTCTCTCTTTCTTAATCAACCCCTTCTTCTTACAGGTTGCTCTCAGTCTACCGGCAGGTCAGATATGAGGCAAGAGGTGAGCTGCCCATATGGACTGCAGCTGATTTTCCCAAGTACAAAACATATGCAAATAAACACACACATACACACTAAGTCATCTTTATTTTTAAGTCTGCACACTGCTGAAGCTGACAAGCCGATGCCTTTTTATGGGGAAGCTAACACAAACAGTTCACAGGCCATAAGACCTTGTCTCAACGGTTTTTGTTTGGCCATAAATTACAAACGAGGGCACCCATGGGACCTTTAACTGAAAATATAGAAGAGACAGAACTATAGAGGTGATTGATAGTTGTGGAAGCTTATCTGTGTGCAGAGAATAATGTGACATTTTTCTTTCATAGACATTCCAAAAACACATTCTATTCTCCATCGAGTCCCGTGTTTCTGTGTGTAGTTGTGCCTGCTGTGTATAATGAGCCTTGCTGTGGCCGGCTGGCTGCTGAAGGGAAGCCTGTCAGAGCGGACTGAACGCTGCTGGAAGAAAAACAGAGGAGCTGCTGGTTTAACTGCACACTGGGACTTATTAAGACTGGGAAGGTGTGTCAGTCACTGCAGTAGACGCTTAACAGCCCACATCAAACTCTCTCTCACACACTTGCACAAACATGGGCTGTGTATACGTGACCATACCACCCTGCTGTTTCACAGCTCTGTCAGGGCCATTCAGCCCTCAGACGTTCACTTTATTTCAATCAGTGCTGGACAGGTATGCTGAGCGCTGGGAGCTCCCCTTGCTTCAGGCCAGATAGTCTCTTCCATTAAATTATGTTTGATTGACAGGTGGCTGTGTTCGGTTGTCTCCTGACTGTTCGAATGGAGGAAGCTGCATCATCTCGAGCATCAAAGGTCTCTTTGCAACAGATCAGTCAGTCTGACTAACAGGAGGAATGTAGCTCCAGGATAGAGATATCTTCACTTCCTCCACCTGTAAAAAGGCCTCCAGTGTTGGTGAGAACCCAGACGTACGGGAAGTGTTTATGTCTTGAGGGTAAACAAGTGGAATCATCGACAGGTCTGCATTGGTCACCTATATCAAGATACTCACGTGCCAACTTGTATGTGGATGTCCAATCAATAATCCTCAGTGTGTGCTGAATTGACGGCGCTAAGCAAAAGCTTTTGACAATGGCCATGTCTTATGGCACAGCTAGGCCTCTGCTTCTCTTTGCTGCATTTTATCGACAGTATGCTCTGCTTAAATATCCTCCACTGAATGGTCCAATTCAGCCAGAAAACGGTCAAATGCATCCTCCTCCATAACAGCAGCAACTAAACTGGGGTGCTATGGATGCAGGGTGAACAACAGAGCAACAGATTTTGAAAATTTGAAATGATCTTTTCAGGTTAGTATGTAACCACACACTGAGGTAGAGTTTACATTCACCAACACACTGCAATGTGAATTCATCCCTGCTTTTATTACAATTAAAGCTAATTGCTGTTTACTAAGCCCACAGACAAAGAGAGTGGTATCGATTTGTTCTTTTATATTGCAGAACGAAATAGAAAGCATGAGAAACCCAACACTGACTTTTGATAGTTGTCGGGACGTTTGGTTAAGTCTGGCTTTGTGGGGTTTTTTATCACTGTAACAAGATCATGCTACTTCAGCGTCAAAGAGGAAGTATTTGCACGACCACAACGGGTCACTCATCGTGAAAACATAATCATAGGTTGTGTGAGTGTTTGAAACAAGCAGCCAGTGTTTTGTGTGTGTTTTGTGGTGAAGATAGATTCCAAGTGTAAGTACACGGTATCTTCCTTTAAACCACCGACATCTCCAGAATGAAGCATCCTTGACGACTGGTCTCGAGTTTTTGTTTTTTCGCCAACCCAAATGATATACTAGTCACTCTTACGCTCCATATAACGTGACATACAGTCCTGTGCTTTCTCAGAATACCGCCTTAAAGGGGAAATCTCAGAGGGCCCTTAAACATTTCTGCCTGGTTGTGTAAGATTGTGTTGGCCCATAACAAAGATGCCTTCGGGTTAATGTTTCAGAAAAGGGAGAGACATCTTTATGGAGCTGACCCTTGGTGCCTTGAGATGAAGGCCGTTGATAATTAATAGTTTTATTCCACAGGCCTTTTTATCCTCTGTCGGTCTACGAACACACTGACTCTGTTCCTACCTCAGCCCTGACTCATGGACTGGGGTGGAATAGTCAGGGTTTTCCTTACTAACTTTTCTTGAGCTTGATGTCAAATGTCATTAGGACTGGGAACATATAGGGAGTCTTCATAAGGGCTTAAGAAAAGGTAATCACTGTGCTAAGAGAATTCTGTTATGTCTCGTCAGATTTGTTAATATTATTGATCTGCTTTGTTTATATTGTCAAGTCCGCGTCCGCTAACCCTTTTTGTTGTCTGCCATTTCCTGTTTTACTTTGTTATTTCCTTTCTCCTTTCAGGCAGTTTGACTCCTACCTTGTCAGTATGTTTACTGACCTGATCACCTGCCCCGCCCTTATTGTTTGCACCTGTAGAGTCCCTTGTATGTGTATATATTCTGTGTGTTCCCTGTACCAAGTGCCAGATCGTTTTTGAACCGTGTGATACTGGTCAGCCAGTTTGTTATCTAAGCTATAGTGAATTTCAGTTATTTTTTGAAGAGTAATTTCTTGGAGTCCTAACTCTGCTTATGTGATTGTATTGCCTTGCTTATCACTGCAAGTAAAAACCTTTTTTAAAATCATCTTTTGTCTGGATTCGTGCATTTGGGTCCTATCATTTTTTGTCTGCCCTTAAGCCATGTATATGCAATTGATCCTCATACGCAAGTTCGCAAGGGGTCGTACGATAAATTATTTCACGTTTTTTTCTCCTATGAATGTCCACCAAAACGTCTTCAACATTTGTATTCACAGGAAACAGCTTGGTTACATTTAGGCAACAAAAGTTATTGGTCAGATTAAGGCAATGATTGTTGTTTAGGTACAAAATGACAGCAGTGGCCATGTTATGCTATAAAAAGTCTGCATCAAAATCACTACGTACAGTAAGGGGCATTACTTAAGCACAGAAGTAAGGGGGCAAATGAATAAATCCTTTACATCAGAAAGAACGGCAACTCCTGGGTCAAATCATTTACATTTTTTAAAGAACCGTCCCAATCAATAAAAGACTGAATTCGGAGCCTAAGTGATGCATCGTGTCCCCCACAGTTGTGCTGATTAGAAGCCATGGGAAAAGAAAGCCCTGGTCCTGGGTCTCATGGGTCCACCTCGTGGTCCTGAACCCCAGTCCTGCAGGGTCCTACCTGAGGGGCTGGTTACATTTAGCCCTCAGCTGCTTCTCCAGGCAGTAGGTTTTAGGGACAGACGGTGATTGAGATCCACATGACGGCGTTTCTTCTGCTTATGGATGCTGTGTGTTTGATCTGCAGCCTTTGATCTTAAAGAGATTCTTCAGTGTCGTCCTTCAGACGCACCAAAGAAAAAACAGAGATCCTTAGATGTTACTGTGAACCCTAAAATAACCTTGGAGCTCGATGTATCCGCTTACAGTGAGGTAGCACGATGACTGAAACCAGTGACTGGCACTTCATGGCTGCGTCTAGGTTACCTTTCAGACTGTCACACACTCCTGAGACTAAACCGTTTGGCAAAGTGCTCCATCAAAGGTTATTTTGCACATACTTTGCTTTTCTGTTATAAGTGGTAAAGTACATGATGTGTAAAATAAGATGTTTGTCTGATGATTAGGATAAAGGTGTTTCTCAAGAACAGATCTGCCTATGAATGTAAACTGAGAAATCACAGGAGGTTGTGTTTTATGAAAGGATTAAGAAAAAGTTTCTTTCTTCTTCAAGTTTTATTGAGAGCCGATACTAACCTGATAATCTAACAATGCTGCGTGTTGGTAAAACATCAGAGTACTTAAGAAAAGGGTAATTAAAGGGTGTCTTTTAAGCACAAACATAATGTGATAAGAGCCATTCTGTTGAAGCACTGGGAAATGATATATTTCTGATATCTTAAAGATCCCCACGGGACAAAGAAATGCTCAAAATAATAATGTGTGGGTAACAAAATGTGTAAAACAACATCTACTACCTTTTCCTGGCTGAAATTATCTGGTCACATGAAAGTATTATTTACTTCAAAAGTTAATGTGCTGGACATAAGATGTCTCCTACCTTACTGAACGTTTTGTAATTATCCTCTTCAGGTGCATATATGTATGTAGTGTCTCTACTGTGACATGTCTCCATGCTTTAATGTTCAAAAAGCTCTTTATTTGTCTCATACTGCCTGTGCTGTAGCACCTCTTTTCACCCTCTGTCTGAAACCAGAGGCCAGTCTGCTCTGATTGGTTAGCTGGCCGGCTCTGTTATGATCAACCACTTATAGATGTCCTTCCCCTTAGCCTATCACATACAACATTCTTAAATGTTGTATGTGAGCCTACGGATGGAAATGAGCTCAAAGCTAAAATCTGTCATATTTACATTTGAAGCATTAATTGTTTAAAGTGTTCATCAATGTGCATTGTCCCTCTTCAAATAAACAATTACATGAATGAAATGAAGTGTTACAGTACATCGTGATGTCATTATATTACAGAAGTAAACAATAGGCGCTTTCACACCAAGGGTGTTTCTCAATCTCAAGTAAAGCTGCTCCAGAGCCACTATTTCAAGCATACTACGTCATCGAGTGCGGCCGAAGGACTGTTCCAATGTCCAGCGTACTTGGAATTCTACCGAGCCCGGCGTACTTCGATTGGAGACATTTCGAGGCTGCACATGTGTAGACTCAGCGGTCTTAAAATCCCCACAATGCTTTGCGCACGGACCAATTTCCCCAAATCTGTGGCTTCTCATGTGACGCACACCTGCATACTTGCTAGCCTGTTCCACTCTTCGTTTTCCGAATACCAGGAAGTATTCTTGCCTCGCTTCTGAGCAAGTCAGAGTCAGAAGACATGCGCTACCAAGCAAGAGTACTCGAGATTGAGAAACACCCCAAGTACTTTGCCGTACTTAGTTCAGCAGATCGCGTTCACACCGGAATAAGTCCCCGGGGGTGGATTAGGCAAATGAAGCCGCTGACGTCACTTCTTCTTCTTCTGCTTTGGGTTTACTGGTAGGCCGCAAACAACCTCACGGCGTATACTGCCGCCCGAAGTCCCCGGCCGGAAGTCCTCGGTGTTGGGGACTGGCTTCAGTAGCTTCTCATGAACTAAGTTCTAGTTCCCGATTTTTTGGGTGTGAACGCACATTTTCGGAACTATACTGGGAAAAGTACTCCTGTGTGAAAGCGCCTATTGGGTCCAACGGAGGTGTTTCAGGCCGGGGGGTGGGGAGTACGGCTTCTAATGACCAAACTGTTAACCTACATCATTAGTGAAGCTATAATGAATAAGCATGGCTCAAATTTGGTGCTAAGAGATCTTCTTTGATATTTTTGGAGATAATTTCCTCTTTTTCCTCCTAAAGAGAACTGTGTTATTCGCACTTTCTGCAGGAAACATAAAATCGATGAATTTTCCGGGAATGGGGATCCTGAGAGGCTGTAAAGAGCAAAGAGAAAACAGTCATGATCATACGGTTGAATCACAAGCATTTTTAACATATTTTCTTTATCCAAACACTAGCACAACTCTAACACATCAGTGTGTGTCATGGTACACTTGTGCTGCGGGAAAAAAACAATATCAGAGGAATCCAGGATCAGGCCATGGGAGGCTGGCACCGTCTGCTGCTCAGGCCACTCACAACAACACGCTCCAATAGGACGTCTGTAACAATATTAGTGGGGTCCTTTTAAAGGCCCCAGACAGCCCCCAAATAATGTTCTGTACAAAATAATACTTTAACCACACCAATCCCTGTGTGTCTACAGTAGGGCTGAACGATATATCGTTATCGTATCGATATCTCGATATGAACATTCAAGAAATCAATATAAAAAAAGCAATGGTATAAACGATATATATATATATATTTTTATATTTATTTGAATAGGGACAATGCACATTAATGAACATCAGTATAAAAACAAATGTAAATATGCCGGATTATAGCTACAAAGCTAGTTCTCATCCGTATTTCCCCCGCACTCGCCCTGCTTGTACAGCTGTGGAAGTCTCCATAAACATTTGGCCGATTGCCATTGAACGCACCACTACGGCCAGCCAACCACAAAGCTTAGTTCATGCTTGCTGTGGATTGACAGCTGAACCCAACCAATGACAAACATAGGAGGGTGGGACTTGGGAGTGACGGAGACGGACACAGCCACACACACACGAGGATACTCACAGCGTGGAAATCAGAACTTTAGAAACGAGACATGAGTGCAGAAGATAATGCGGCCGGTGGCAGTGCACAACCTAATTTAGTGCCAAAAAATAAATCCTCCTCTATTATTTGGAGGTATTTTGGGTTTAGAAAGGAGGATGTCGACCAGAGCGAGGTGTTGTGCAGGTCTTGCTTGGCGAAAATTGCGACGAAGAAAGGAAACACAACAAACATGTTTCACCACTTGAAACAACACCACCGTGTGCTGCATGATGAGTGTATGACATTGAAAGAAACACCGGGGACCTCTCAGTCATCCCTTAAGACACCCAAGCAAACTATGATTGCTGGTGCGTTTAATAGTGTTACACCATACGAGTCCACGTCCAGCAGACATAAAGTCATTACAGAGGCAATAACATATCACTTAGCTAAAGACATGGCACCCGTGTACACAGTGTCAAAAGAAGGCTTTAAAAAAATGGTCCACACGCTGGATAAGCGTTATAAAATACCATCCCGAACACATTTTAGTCAAGTGGCCATTCCAAAACTCTATAATGAATGTAAAATGAACGTTGAATCCGAGCTCCGTGAAATTGATCATTTCGCCACAACCACGGACCTGTGGTCGAGCCGGACAACAGAACCTTACATGAGTTTAACGCTTCATTTTATAACTAATAAATTCGAACTCAAGACCCGCTGTCTGCAGACATCCTTCTTCCCCGGGGAGCATACAGGGGATAATATAGCGCAGGAGATGAGAGGTGCGTTAGCAGACTGGGACTTAAAGGAGGACCAACAGGTTTGCGTGACAACTGATAACGCATCCAATAAAGCAGAGCTGCAGTAAAATGTTAGATTTTATTTATTTACTTTATTATTTTTTGAGTGACTTTATGTTAATGTTGATGACTGGCAGTTCAAATAAATAAAACTGCACTCTTTTGCACTCTTTTGTTTTATGATGTTTTTATTTTTCTGAAAAATGCTTGGTTTTCACCGAACCCGTGGTCATATCGTATCGTATCGATATCGAGATATCTGGCATGAATATCGAGATATGAAATTTTGTCCATATCGTTCAGCCCTAGTCTACAGCAAGAATTACAAATATGAAGAAAAGAACATATTCTCTTGTCAATCTCTTCAGTAGATGTGAAAATTAGACTGGATTTGTTGTCGAATTGTCCAGGTACTCTGTGTTTTGAATGAGACTGTGGAATTTTGAATGTTTTCTTTATACAAAGTTCAGAATAACATCAGCATTCATGTTAAGCTGTGTGAAGGCAAAGTTTTGATACGAATAAACTGTGTGTAAAAAAGTTTCTCTCAAAGGGTATACAGACTTTTGGTTTGTAATGTCACTACATTGAACCCGAGACTATTAATAGCCACAATAATCTGTCTGTCTGCACCAAGAATCTAAATTCTTCAGAAAAGAACAAATGTATTTGTGTGAGGCCGTTGAGATTATTTAGGTAGATTTAAAATGTTATTGTATTTCGAATCACATGTTCCAATTTTTAATATATATATATCTTGTATTGAATCATTGTGGCATCTTGTGGTGTTTTTTATACAAACTCAAGAAGAATATCAATGAGAGTTCATTTAAAGTTAGGTGGAATTTCTGTTATAACAGTAAATACAAAATAAATTATTCTTTAAGTTTTTTTTTTAGGCAGCAGTGTGGATCAAGTTACTGTAATAAGATCTTTCATTCATTGATGACCTGTGTAAAGAATTGGCTTTCTTTACACATCTTCATGTGACTTTTGGGCGACAAGACAAAAACAAAACATCCTACAGTATTTCAATATCTATCTGTAAAACGCAGCCTTCTCTTGTTCTAGGCCATCTGCATACTGATTAGATATGAGCCCATGAGTACACAAACTCATTTTAACCACGCACACGTGCACAGTGTCTTCTCCATTGATCTCAAACCTTTATTTAATCAGATTGGTCCCTTGAGATCATAGATCTCTTTTTCAAGGGAGACCTGCAGCATATAATCAGCACTTTATCTACAAAGCTGTGTCCATTTGAAGTCAAAGCAAGTATTTTCCCTCAAAAGGTATATTCCCTTCTGGTATGCAACTCTTTAATTGCTCTATTACACATTCTGAGACTATCTATAAGACAGCAGGGAGTGGCACGTCCAGAGAGAGAGAGGACGTCCCCGCTCCACCTCCCCAATTACCTGTCCGTCCTCACCCTGCTCCCTGCTATCAGCCCTCCCCTGATATTGTGACCATGAATCAGACCTTCAATGCCTCTCCATCTAAATGACTTCCTCAGGTCAAGGGTCAATGTCCCATCACTCACTAACCCCTGGCTGATTAGTCCGTTAGGTCAAGGTCCCAGGATGGGTATTTGCCTAAATGAATCCTAATGTGATGTTCAGTGTATTTAAAGATGTGAACACACTCAGTTATCTGCAGTATTCAGGGCGATGATAAAGGTCTCTGTATTCTGTCAAGCTCCTAAAAAAGAAGCTTAACCCAGCTTGAGTCATCACGTTAGAGTATTATTGTTCAAAAGATCAGTTATATTTTAATCCAACAAAGAAAACCACCTTTTCCTGTTTGGCTTTCTTTAGTTTTTTCAATGCGTTTCCTTGCAGTGTTTCAAAACCTTTTTCACAATTTAATCCACTGTTTATTTTTCAATTATGACTCAGCATCCGTTTGCTGTTGTGCACACTTCTTCTCAGCTGCCCTGACTCCATTTTTATCACATAACCTTTTATTTAAACGGCAGCCTGCTTGTTAGATTGTATTTGTGAAAGGCTCTCGATGACACATTTGTGTCAGGAAGTAGCTCTGGTCATTGAACACGATTCAGAAACACAAAAGCAAAGCAGAAGGTGATATTTACATCAACAGCAACATTAAAGGCTGTGACAATGTAGCCCCCGTGTTGCAGCATGTGTCAACAAAGCGACGCCACACACAAGTCTGAATCCAAAGTTAATTTGCCCCCATAGAGTCTCGGTGGGGTGGGAATAAAGAACTTGCGATTGTGTTTTGTTTTTGCCACCAGCTTCACAAACAGTGGCACTAACAAAGTATCCTTTCTGTGCCATTTCCTTCCACTCTGATTGGACTAATTGGGACCTGTTGACAGCGAATCCCATCCGTGCAGGAACAAGCCAATCACGACCCGGCATCTGTCATCCCTGGCACACAGCGCTTCCACTCCCCTCATAAAGGCCTTTGTCTCTGCGACCTCAGCGACCTTTAGCATTTTTTAATATGGAGAGCCTGATTAAGTCTCCCAAAACAGGACGTGGAACTATTTGGTGAACATAATTTTGGTACAAAGAACAAAGGATTTACCGTTCATGATACAAACTGCTCCCATCAAAGTTGAAAAAGTTGAGAAAAACTCAATATTTTAAGCTGACAAACTCGAAAAAGATAGTCAGCTTTAAGTCCAAGTGTTCCCTCGTATGTTTACTTACTCCTGGTTGGGATAAGCTACGTTCCCATTTTTGTTTTATGTATCTTGTCAATAGAACTGATATTCGAACATTTCATCTGAACGACATTTTCAATTTTTAGTTTACAGTTATCTGGTTTCACTTCTGCTCAATTTCATGGCAATAGGATGATATGTTTCTAAACAGCTTCATTTGAGGACTTTTAGCTGGACGAGGACATTAAGTCAATGTGTCTCTTTGATACAAGACTAATCTCATGATTATAAATGAAATAGAATTGATTTAAATGGACCTCGTTTGAACCCGACAAGAGAATCTAATTAAACTCGAGTTCGTATTTTTTTATGATTTGCATTGATTCCAGCATTTAAATTGGCACAACTTTTTTTTCAAGATTATAATATTAATCCTAGCAATTTGCGTTCCTTGTGACACACAGGTTTTTTTACAGCTACGAAAATCTAATTATGGAAATAAATGCTTTACTAGCTTTAGCAAATAGTACAAAAACATCTTTGACGTTTTGTTAATAATGTATTACTCATTGTGTGATGAAACACAAACGCTGGGCCCTTTCAAAGTACCTGTGGTACCAGTGGTACTTAACTGAGTTTGGTTGGATGATCCCCACTGCGAAGGAAACAGATACTTCCTTACAAAACAATGATTTTCTTCCATTTGCTTTGAACATTTGCAACAACACCTTTGCTCCAGCAGTGAGACAAACGAGCAGAGGAAGAGAGGGACTGAGGAACCAATGAGCTCCGTCAGAGTCTCAGAGCAACTTGTCTGTCAGCACCATTATGAGCCGCTCATATCTTGACCTGCACCTGTCTTTGGCAGTCCAGGAGTGTATGGCCCCCCCCTCTCCAGACTCCTCACTGCCCTCCATCTTTAGGGGCTAAAGGGAAGGCTCGGGGATCCCCATTCAGTGAGCGTGATGGACAGGGCAGCAGCCAGAAGAAAAGGCAGCTGTGATGAGAGAGAGAAAGAAAGGAGTGTGGACCCATGTCCCCTTTGTGCTTTTAACTACCTCCCCTCTTGTCTTCCACCGCTATGTCCACACAATAGAGTCTTAACAGGAGCTGTCAGCAGACAACACGAGTGTGACCACCGTGGGCACTGAGGTTAGCCAGGATCGCATTAGCTCTGTGTTTGTATGGCACTGAAAGCCGGCTAGCTACAGTTAAAGCTAGTTTTGTAGTGTTTTCTAAAGGGGCCCGCGGCAGCTTTCAGCCTCGTGTTTACCCACACTAAACTCCAGAACGTCATTGAAAAATTGGGAAGGCTTCAAAAATATTTGGAAACTAAGTTAGGTGTCCAGCGGGGGGGCTCCACTTTGCACCTGAGGTTTGATCAATATAGTCAAGTGATGACATGTCAATTTGCACTGGCAGAAAAGAGATGGCGGGAACATGAATGGCGGCGCTGAAGGATGGCGGCAGGTGAATTGTTCTGACAGCGGATACAGTGTATCAACGTGCTGCTTTTAAGTGTGTTTATCTCCCCGCGCCACTCAGCCAGTATTTCCTTACATTCACAGCTCTATTTGACCAATGCTTGTGAAACCGATACTCTTTGCCATCCCCATTGTGCTTTTGTGATAGTGCCATGTTTATGAGTTATTGCACCGCACACACAGTCACGAGCCAGCTGCCGCCATTATTCCATGCTTGATACATGTAATTAAGCCTGAAAAGCACTTACAAGCTGCGGATACAAAGGAGGTGGAGTTGCGTGATCAGATAAAGTTGAATCAGTTCATGATTTTGATTGTTACTTCACAATGATTGGGCAGGTGAAGGAGCAGAAAAGGATTAAGAATACACACATGCGCATGAAAGAAAATGGACTCAGTAGGAGACCACCTTTGCTTCACTGTGTGGAGCGGTGCGTTAGGGGGTTTCCACATCATTTTTTAAATTAACACAAGTATGGACATATGCCTCTTGCATGTCAAAGATAAAATCAAAAATGGTGTATATGGCGATATATTATGTAACAACTGACACTGTTTTAAATACACCGTGGTGGAAGAGTATGTTGTTTTACTCCGTGACCATTAGATGGCAGTAAAGCACAGCTGAGCCTCCTGATCTTCTGGAAGTAGAACTGCTGTTTTCTGCTTTCTTGGAAAGGCAGAGAAAATGCTTGGTTGATGTTTGGGTTTAACGCAGTGAGTCAGCACAGCGCGGTCCAGTTGAGGTAAAAAGCCTTTTTAAATCCCTGTTCCTACTCCTACATAGACAAGTTGGCCAGTTGCATTTAACAAAAAAGTTTGTTGAGTTCAAGTTTTCGTGGAAATTCAAATTATTTCTAGGTTTAATTAAAACAAATCACATAAACACAAGACATCTGCCACATGTGCATAGAGGCAAACGACATGCACAAACAATTTCCTTTGGGAGGTTCAGAACGATATGCATAAAGGAAACCTTGTAACATGACATCCATAATGAGAGTCTCTTGATCTTCACCTGTGCTATCCAGAGTCAGAATCAAAGGAGAACCATGAACATTGTCTCTGTTTTGTCTCATGGTTTACTGTACGCGTAGGATCAAATCTCCAGCCACCAATAAACAAACAAGCAAGTCAT
>NC_136909.1:8014265-8051016 GCF_949606895.1 Notothenia rossii | reverse complement strand
TTCAGAGGACCCAAGTGATGCAATTTGGACATTTGACACATGAAGAGCCCCTATTCTGCTTTTTGGGGTTCTCCCTTTCCTGTAGTCATGTGTTACAGGTTTTATGAATGGTCTCAATCCCTGAGAGTTTCTCTCCCACACACTCCCCCCCCTGCCAGAAAAGCCTCCATTGGACTCCTTTGTTTACTTTTGTAACATAGTGACATCAAGAAGCAACACTAGCGCTTCTATTGGCTAGCGCTCCAACACATTCTACGTGATAGCCTAAACTGTTGACTAATCACAACAGAGCCGGCAGACTGGGCTCTGGTTTCAGACAGAGGGTGTTTCTCAATGTCGAGGATGCTTCCTTGAGGACAAGTCTTCCGAGTCAGGTCCTTCAAAAGCTAGGCAAGAATCCTTCCTGGCATACGGAGAACGAAGAATGGAACAGGCTAGCAAGTGTGCCGGTGTGCGTCATATGAGAGGCCCCGCCTTACATTTTCCACCACAGATTTTGGAAAATTGGTCCTTGCGCAAAGCATTGTGGGGATTTTAAGACCACGGAGGATACACATGTGCAGCCTCTAAATTTCTCGCTACAAAGGACGACGGGCTCGGTAGAATTCCAAGGAGCCTGGACATTGGAACAGTCCTTTGGCGGGACTCTATGACGTAGCATCCTTGAAATAGTGGCCCTGGAGCATCCTTCCTTGACATTGAGAATCACCCAGAGGGTGAAAAGAGGTGCTGCAGCACAGGCAGTATGAGAAAAATAAAGAGCTTTTTGAACATTAAAGCATGGAGACATGTCACAGTAGAGGCAAAAATAACAAATATAAACCTGTAATCTTTCAACAGAAAATGAAAATGAAAACACAAACATCGCTCCAGCCCTGTGAGCGACACCACAGCCCTTCCTCTCAGCCGGGCAGAAAAGCACCACTCTTGTCTCTGCAGGCCGAGAGCTGCCAAACGAGGCAGTTTTCCTCCTCATGAACAGGGCTCTGAACCCAAACCCTTTGGCCAAGTGCAAGAGAGGTATTAGGGTCCATGTCAAAACAGCTTACAGCTAGCAGTGTGTCTCTAAAAGGCCCTTTCCTATTCATGGAGTCATTCAAAGTGACAGCACCCTGAGCCCCTGCTCTCTGACAACCCTGTGCAGTGCGGAGGTCTTGGCTTATGAAAGGGAACATGGCGTCGCTCTTTGTTAATGTTGGCAGCTCAGGCCAGGTTCTTAAAAACAAGGAGGTTTCCTTTAGGAGAAAGGCTCAGTGCGGCAGCATTAACATGCATGCTTTGATGGAGGTCTCATTTTGTATAACTGGAATCTGTGTGAAACAAATCACTTTCACAATCCTCACATGAGCAAGAAGAGTGAGTTCATCTAACAAAGGAAATAAAACATCATTGTGGTAACGTGTGCAAGCTTGCTGTGTGCCACCACGTTGGTTGTTGACGTCAAACTGTCTGCTGTGAGACACAATAGGCAAACTTGACGGAGCAAGATGTTTCCATAATCCTTAGTAGAGCTTATTCATAGAAATAAAACATGTGCCTAACCTGGTTAAAGAAGTTGTGATGTGCACTGACGCTGATTTGAGTTCAAGATTAATAAAGAAAAGTATCTGTGTGTATTTCTAGCATTCACACAGGAGGTGTTTCTTCAGGTGCTGCATCTTCACTTGTGTATTTTTGAAGTACACCAGCTGTGTGTGGCTAGCCTGGTAGCTGGACTGAAGATAAAGTATAAATTGTGATGTTATGCCAATATTAAAGATTTAGGCTTTTGGGAACGGTTAGCATCCTTTTGTTTAAAGCTACCTCAGCAATTTAATACTACAGCTCCATAAAGTAAACGGGAATTGTGATAGAGACCAAAGAAGGAATGGTCTATACCACATGTGTCAAACTCAAGGCCCGGGGGCCAAATCAGGCCCTTGGTGGATTTAATTTCGGCCCGCAGGATAATTTCTAATTATACTGCACGCACACCTTCACTCCATCCTGAGGGTCTCCTCCGCTCAGAGCCTGAGCCCAAACATTGATGAACTTGCACCCAAGATGAGATGCCAAGTATCTGCTTGAACTAGCATCAGAGAGCAGCACACTGAGTTTAATGGATGTTTCATTCTGCACTTTCTTTCTTGAGACAGCAGGGCATGTTTGGTTTGTTCTTTGAGGGAAATAGTTTTCTTGAAGCTGTTGTTGGCCTGTGGAAAAATGTAATCATAAGAAATGACTCTGGAAAAGCTGCAGATAGAGCCATAAGAAATGAATGCAACTGATTATTGAATGTTTAATGTTGTTTTTATAGGCAATCATTTAAGCTTTGTTAGTTCCAGGTTTAATATGTGCAATAAGTTCATTTCAATACGTTTTGCTATAAACATTGAACCAGTCCGGCCCTCGACTAGTACCCATTGTTTTATTTTGGCCCACTGTGTATTTGAGTTTGACACCCCTGATCTATACTAAAGCAGCAAAGGCTGGGATATAATATATTGTACACACTAGTTGCTAGGTGAAACTAACAATGACTCCAGAGCCAACCCATAATGCAACTGGGGTTTCTATTTAACTTTGCATAGTCAAGTTAGACATGCTAAAGTGAAGGCTTTTAGGAAGTTGGACATCTCCTCAAGATAAATGATTCGGGTTATTTATTTTTGAATCAATTCATATTAAATTGATATTCTTGTGAAAAACTGGTTTTGTGGCACATAACATATCCTATAACACACTTTGAAATAGAGATGATACGATATTGATGATAAATATATGGAATTTGAATAGAATTTTAAGGTAATTTGTACTTAATATTGTTTTCCTATAAGTTAAGGGTTCCATAAAAGTATGAAGGTGTTGCTATGAAATGGTAAACCAGTGGGTTATCTCGCTAACAACATTTTAACGCAAGCAATTAGCAATGTTGGTACAAAGATACGAAGAATGTCCTTGTTCTCATCATTCTCATCGGTGTTTCTTCTACTCATCAGTCCCCCGTGCCTTTGACCTTTGACCCCTGTGGCTGGTTGTAATGTTGCTGAACAAGGTGCGGAGGCTTCCTCTACGAGTCACTCGAGTCACTCTGAATGAATGGAGGAGGACACAAAGGCACCTGACAAGTAAGTTTCAGTGTGACATTACTGGTATGTACGGCAGAAAGGATCCGATATCACTCTCTGCTGAGCGAGAGACAGATCGCCCTGGCAAGCTAAATAAACAGAAGATTAATCTGTCTTCTGGCTGCGAGCTGACAAAGGCAGTCATGGATGAAATCGAGGCGTTGGACAGCGAGTCTTTCAAGATGAAGCGCTGATAGCCAGAACACGAGAAGGAAACTCTGAAATGTGAAGCTTCCTTTAGACAGATGAGAACAAATGAGGAGATTCACAGTTACTCACATTGTTATCGGTAGGAGGGGAGAAATAGTGAAGAGAACAAAACATGAACTACAGGTTGTCGTTCTGATATCATAATATAAGTATTTTTGAATTTTTATTCTGAAAGAACCATGTTCAAAGCCATATTGACAGACTAAATAAATGCTACACTCATTTAAATTGTTCTAATATGAGTATTTTCACATATTCTTATTGAACTACATTTTTTGTAAATGTATATTAAAATATTATATACTAGCTCTATTGTTGCCCGTATATATGCTCCATTATTATTATTATTATTATTATAACAACAACAATGACAATACTAATAATAATATATAATTGTATTTACCTTTTTCAGTTATATATATATATACAGGTTACATTCATAACATTTCTTAAAAAACAATATACACATTAAAAGCAGTTCTTAAAGTGTGTTTTAACAACTAAATTCCTCTTACTGGTAATGTATGCACCATTACACACCAAAGCAGACTCCTTGTAAACCTTCTTGACAACAAACCTGATTTTGATGAGTTCAGGTGGGTCCATGCCACTAAAACATGTGTGCATGCATAGCAGGAAATGTTGTTCAGATAATATCTATGTAAGAGTACGGGGGGCTGGGGGCTCCTCTTATCAGACGAGGCCCCTGCTGTCAGCACAGTGAGTGTTAAGTCTGCTGCACAACACTGACATCGTCCAGACACGCGCACACGCACACGCGCACGCGCGCACACGCACACGCACACACACACACACACACACACACACACACACACACACACACACACACACACACACACACACACACACACACACACACACACACACACACACACACACACACACACACACACACACACACACACACACACACACACACACACACACACACACACACACACACACACACACACACACACACACACACTACACTGAAGCTACTGTGCATATGTTAATAAAGCCTTTGAATCTTGATCTTGGGACTAAGACACCACTGTTGTGTAATTGCATGCTCTAATGCAGGGGTGTCAAACTCAAGGCCCGTGGGCCAAAACCGGCCCGCAACCTCATTTTATGTGGCCCGCAAGAGCTTGCAAAGAATATAATATACAATACAATTGGTGTAATTGTTGAATATTCTCTTTCAATTATTTGCCCTAGACTGCTTTCAGACGTAGTTATTTTTGAAGTTATTACCAGAACTGATAGAAATCCAATGCAGAACCAATAATATAATATAAAAAGTATTTAATATATATGTATAGGTATATTTATATGTATATTTATATAGTCTAAAAGTTACAACCGGCCCTTAAGAGTGCAACCATAATGCTAATGTGGCCCGTGATGAGATTGAGTTTAACACCCCTGCTCTAATGTAAAAAAAACACACAAAAACTACGTCACCACTGTTGTGCAATAACAAGTACTATATGTAAATTGGAAAATGTTTTGAAAATGTTACTTGTAAATTGGAATAACTTTTACTTTTTTTTTTTACTTTAAATATTATGTGCATGTCCTTCATCTAATAGTGTTTCATTTTTTGTCTCTTCACTTTTGCTTCTGATTCTGTAAGCCATGCTGGTTAAGTGCACACACACTCACTATAATGTTATTGTGCTAAAGCTTGAATACAAGTAGTTTCCAAGCAGTTTTTTTTAGTCATGAGAGAGACTTTAAAACTAAATGATGACAAAGAGGACTCCTACAACAAAGTGGCTGATGTCTGAGTACAGAAGGACTAAAGGCAACACCATGTACTGTATATTTTCATGTCTGTTGAATGAGTATGAATAGAGGAACTGCATTTGTCTATAAAACGGGAATCCAATATGTAATTTACACGTAGGCCTATCTGTGTTATAAAGAATACTGATATGATATAAAACACACAGTCACCTTACCAAGTGACTCGTCACTGTGCAAGCTCCCAATTACATTGAAGCTACCTCTTTGTGATCATATGTGTGTAAATCTGCCAATAGATATGCAGACATTTTGATAGCACGATATTAGAATTACATTTAAATGACGCCATTTTGTAGGGACTGTACAAAAATAGTTGAATATATACTGCTTTGCATTGACAGCCTTTAAGAACAAACTATCATGTTTACATAAAGACTGCACACACACCAAAATAAATACCAAAAGGCAAACACAAATGAAGCTTTATACCAGGGGTGTCAAACTCAAATACACAGTGGGCCAAAAATAAAAAATGGGTACTAGTCGAGGGCCGGACTGTTTCAATGTTTATTGCAAAACTTATTGAAATGAACTTATTGCACATATTAAACCTGGAACTAACAAAGCTTAAATTATTGCCCATACAAACAACATTAAACATTAAATAATCAGTTGCATTCATTCCTTATGGCTCTATCTGCAGCTTTTCCAGAGTCATTTCTTATGATTACATTTCTCCACAGGCCAACAACAGCTTCAAAAAAAACATTTCCCTCAAAGAAAAAGCAAACATGCCCTGTTGTCTCAAGAAAGAAAGTGCAGAATGAAACATCCATGTTAACTCAGTGTGCTGCTCTGTGATGCTAGTTCAAGCAGGTACTTGGCATCTCATCTTGGGGGCAAGTTCATCAATGTTTGGGCTCAGGCTCTGAGCGGAGGAAACCCTCAGGATTGAGTGAAGGTGTGCGTGCAATATACCGACGGGCCAGATGTAATAGTAATTTTAAATGATCTTGCGGGCCGAAATTAAATCCACCAAGGGCCTGATTTGGCCTCCGGGCCTTGAGTTTGACACATGTGCTTTATAATCCACCTACAACATACATATTTAAGCTAAGACCAACACAGACAGAGCAGACAGGTGGATTTCAAACCTCATTCTTGTAATTATTTCGCAGGGTTGAGCAACATACGAGCCAGCAGTAAACAGTTGGATGTTCCTCTACACCACACTGTCATTTGGAGACTCAGCGGAAGGAAGGAAGAGCACATGTTACAAGCTAAATGCCACTGCTGAGAATGAGTAGAAATACCAAGCAGAGTCCCTGTATGCTGCACTTCAACATGTGTGCTACCCATCTGGTATGAATGCTCACTGTAATCAGCATACGAGCACAAGCTGTGTTTGTAAGGGTCAAGCTATTATTTGGACGTCTTTCTGAAGAAGTGGTGTTCAGCTGAACATCCGGGAGATCTCCTGCTAAAGGGATGCTACCTGGTGCAAACCAGATGGCCGTATGAGTGTGAAAGAGTGTGAACTATCTGGAAAAGGAACTAAGACTTGGAGTATATGATGGAACAAGATTTAATGACCTAATGTGAATAATTTAAATTTAAAATAAATTGAGGGTGAGTAAGGGGAGGGTTTAAGTGAAAAACTGTCAAACTGTCAAACCCATAAGGACACATTTTGGCCATGTCTCCTGTCTGACTGTGTGCTGGGGAGACGTTTGACAAATTGACTGACATACAGGTGCAGCCCTGAATTCACACACACACACACACACACACACACACACACACACACACACACACACACACACACACACACACACACACACACACACACACACACACACACACACACACACACACACACACACACACACACACACACACACACACACACACACACACACACACAGGAGAGTGAAGCACATGAGCACTGGAAATATCGGTTTCCCCAAAGAAGCATATCCCTTAAAAAGCAAAGTAATAAAATGTTTCACATATCAAAAAGTAAATAACAAATTGCTAGAATGTCTGACCTACTTCAAAGTATTCAAAAAAGACACAAAAGATGCATACTGTACTAATATGTCTTCTATTTCTTCTGCGGTAGTGTATAGTAGTAGTATATTATGTAATACAACTTTGAAGAAATAAATGCCATCAAAAAAATGCCACAATTATGTCAAGAACAATTAACAATTAATTTCATCTTGACCTGCTTCAAAAGGAAGATGCTGCTTGATCGATCTGTAACCTTCTAATGGCAAATGTATTTATATAAAAAATAATTCTGCAAAACAAGAACTTTAACTTTTTTAAATAAAAGTACATTTATCTGATTGTATTTATATGTGACATGGTGATATTGATAATTGTAATAAGTAATCAGAGTACTTCTTTAATGATCCTCTCACATCTAGTGTTGAGTCTAACTTGGTTTCTAAAGCCTCACAGCCTATAAACCAGCTCAGACACGACATAATGAGGTCATCGTTAGATTACATGCTGTGTGAAAGAATAGGAAGTACCCCAAAACTAACAAGAGACCCCTAAATCTCAGCCTAATCTGAGGGCCCCTGTACATAAGCCAGGGTCGGGCCCCTAGAGAGTAAATCTGTGGCGGCTCGAGTCATTGTTCACCGGCTCTGACAGATCAGGACAGGTGGAGACGAATCTCTGTCTTTGCCTGCCCCCCCCCCCCCCGATACCGTTCTGTAATCGGATCGGGACGTCGAGTCATGCACCGCCATTCTTCATAACTCAATGCTACCAAAGCTTGAAGCCTTGTTGCCCGGAAACCAAATGTTTTGCCGCTGCACTTATATTTTGTACTTTTTCTGTCTGCCCCCCCCCCCACTCCATAGACACTCAAGTATTCCAGGAATTGCATCACTGAAATGCTTAGATGATTTCCCGTGGATCTTCACAGAGCCGATCACACCTCACATTCACTTTTCTTTTGGCTTTCCTCCAACAAGATGTGGATGTGTTGAGCTCCATTCAACAAAGTTCGTTTTTTAACTTTGTCAAAACATGCTTTTTGTATTTGTACATGCAAACAGTTTATCTATTCCTGCATTATTACTTGCAACATTGTGTCACTCGCACAATTTCCTCCACTAGTTTATGTCTTCTTTCTTATTATGTCTTAATTATATACGATAGTATGTTGAACAGTTGGAGGAACGAGGGACTTGAGAGGTTTATTTCCAGCAACTACGCTGTGGCCAGAGTGGGGTAGTAATTAGTGCTCAAACCCAGAAAGGAATTGGCATGTTTACCACTTCCGGTTCCCTCGTCTTGACGGTAGCATTAAGTGAATTAGTTTGTGGTTAGACACCTGAAATAAGGTCTGTGGTTAACACAAGCTGAAGGGATGTTCATGTTTTTTTCTACGACCTAAAATACGTCATTACTGGTGAATGTCTGAAGATTCTATGTCTCATAAAAATGTCGGTCGCAAACATGTGACTAAATGAGAATACTTCACGAGGACCCGAGTCCGCCTTTAGCTTAGTGTTGCTGAGGTGCAGCCATGTGACCAGGATGTCGTTCCTTTATAGCAGGGGTGTCAAACTCAATTTCATCGCGGGCCACATCAGCATTATGGTTGCACTCAAAGGGCCGGTTGTGACTTTAAGACTTTATAAATATACATATATAAATATATAATATATATAAAATAATGTATTATAATACATAATTTCCTGTGCATTGGATTATTATCGGATAGGGTAATAACTTCATAATTAACTACGTCAGAAAGCAGAAGTCTAGGGCAAATAATTGCAAGTCTCTTCAGTGAGAATGTCACAAAACAAGATGCATTGTGGGACATGTAGTTTATGGGCAACGTGCTCCCGTAAAGTGGCGTGTAACTGTATAATAAACTTATTATATTCTTTGCATGCTCTTGCGGGCCACATTGAATTAAGTCGCGGGCCGGATTTGGCCCCCGGGCCTTGAGTTTGACATCCTCTGCTTTATAGCCTATTAATAGCTTTTGACTTCTGCAGATTCCATTTACACTTCAAAAAATCATAAATGGGGTTAATATTAGGGCTGCAACGATTAGTCGACATAATCGACGACGTCGATCATAAAAATTCGTCGACGCGGAATTTTAGTGTCGACGCGTCGTATAAAAACAATCAGAGAGCCGGTAACGTTAATTCAAAACTGCGCAAATGTTCATTTGTAACTGCAATGCACTACAGGAAGTGCTGGGGGCAGTATACTCTCCATTGTCTGCCATGACTGCATTCTGTACTAACAACAAAGAAGAAAGAATACGAACGATGGCGGAAAGGAGAGAGAATGAGGGTGATGAAGAGCTCAAAAAAGCGAGACCGAGAGTTTCAAAAGTGTGGGAGTATTTCACAGACGACAAGCCAAAGAAGTCAGTGAAATGCAGAATTTTTAAAGGGGAATTGGCATTCCACGGCAGCACTACAGTGATGCACGAGCATTTAAAACGCAAGCACCCTGGAACCGTGAGGACTGCTACTTTGGATCATGGGTAAGTTTGAGCAAGTTAGCCATAGTCATGTTTACGTTAGCTTACATGTTGGAAAACAGAACGTCTCATGGTTAATGCTTGCTAAGCAAACGCTATTTCAGTTATGTTGAGGCTGCGTGTCCACCAACGAGCTGCTAAACAGCGCCAAGCTTACAGCGTAGTAGAGCACACTAGAGCTTTATGGACGCTGTAATTAATTCCAAACTTAAAATAATAATTAACAAGGGTCTGCGAAATGACAAGAATAAAATGCGATTGAATTGATCCTGGGACTGGACAACAGGGTGACATTCACAGGTGTGCAGACTTGAGGTAAAACATGCACTGGAGCCCGGAAAAGGAGCCGTGCCCACAGGAAGCAGAGATGGAGGGTGTGACAGAAATAATCGTTAGATTAGTCGACTAATCGAAAAAATAATCGACCGATTAGTCGACTACCAAAATAATCGTTAGTTGCAGCCCTAGTTAATATGTGGAGATTATCCTGCTGAACAAAACGTGTAATCAACATAAACATGTCTTTGTCCCTGAGTCAAAGTCCAATGGAAACATTCCCATTGGTTTTTGTCGAAGGCGCTCCTGCGATGCTAACTTCTGGGTTGGCTTAGAAAAATACCTCACTGTGGAGATGATAATCCAGCCTTCCAAGTTTGGAAACGGCAAAAGAGATAATCAAAGACTCTTCACTTTCTCCCTGTCTTTCAAGTTTCTTCATCTTCCATTCCTCAAGTTTCCCTCTCTCTTGGTCTACTCATCACCATGTGTTCCCGAGCAGCCACACTTTGTTGATGTACTGGTCTGCTGTTCTGCGGCTAACCAATGGGAGTGATGGATCGAAGCCGCTCGGTAATAAACACAGAAGCTGTGCGATAAAAGAGCAATTCCTCAATCTGCATCTCAGCGAGTCTGAGCTGAGATGAGAGGAGATGAGCTCGCTGAAGAAAAGCCTCACAGACTATAAATGGTGCGAGCCGGCCTCTCAGACAGCTTCAAACGCAGCGGGCCTGTGCTAATGATAAAGACAAATATGTGGGGTAGACCGAGGCATTACGGATTCTATCCATCACGCGTCTGGAGAAGCGGCCATGTGAGGGCGTGTTGATAGCTCGCCTTGCCTGCTGTGGCAAAATCAAAAGAGCCGAGAGAAGTTGAAATTCAATTCCAAAGAGAAAACCGCGGGCTGTCTTCCACTCGTGACAACAGCTTCTGTTTACTCAAACACAGGTGGAGAGATCCTTTTTCTTTTAGAGCCTTTTCTTTCACCTTTCAATGGACTGGACACAAGATAAATGCCACACACTGATGCTCACACACACGCACAACAAGCCGCTATAGAGGAAAACACTCACAGCTAAAAGAACTGTGGAGAGATCTGAAAGGAAGGAAAACATGTCTGTCAATGAAGTGTGCTGTTTCCAAGGAGAAACAACTGGTGACTAATATATTCACGGAGTGGGTAAAAGAGAAGAGATAAAACAAATATTAAAGGAAAGGTGAGTGTGTCGGCAAGTGGTGAGTATGACCTGGTAAGTTATTGTGGATTTAAAACTCCATGCCATTGTATGTTTAACTAAAGTAATGGTTGGCATGAGACAAAAATGGCCAGATTACAGTCCAACATGTTTTACATAAAATCATTTTCAAATCATAAAAATATGGATAAAGTTGTAAAGGCTGCTCAGACTTAGTGTGTTGTTCCCTTTCATTGACAATAAGTTAAAAGATATCAAAACGATACACTTTATTAATAATAAAAAATCATCTGTTTATTTTTCTCATGTCAACCACATTTTACCAACACTCACCTCTCGTCCTTTTCCTCGTTCCAAACGTATTAAATAACGACTTTATCGATATATGTTCTGTCATTTGTGGGCTTTAATCTAAAGTCTCCCCTTCAGACCACGTTGTGCCTGCTCAGCGCTTCACACACACGTGGAAGAAAAAAGGGGGATCTGCTCCTGGGAGAGGGGGCATCGGGACGGAGCGATGGAGGCAGGATGAGGTCAGAGGGAAACGGATCCATCCATTCGGGGAATAATGAGAGGGAGCAGCTGCCTGCCGCTGGTCAGACAGCACAGATGTGAGCGAGCCTCAGTGTGTACCGTGACCTCATCCCCAGAACCAGGACTCCCACCAACACCAGGCCCACCATGCCCTCGCCTCACCTGAGAGACCCCCATGTGTGCTGTGTTTCTTGGCTAAACTCTGATCGACTTGCAGGGCCACAGCACGCCAAACTCTGATCTCAGCATCACCTCCGCTGCCCAAAACTATATCTGTAGCGTCAAATATTCTCATGGTTGACGGCATTTTTTAAAGCTTCAATAGCGTTAAATGGGGTGTACAGTCCATTCAATTCTCTGTGTGTTTATCTTTCATGTGAAGAGGTCAACAGAGGTGCCAGTTGGTGTCCTTTTTCTGTCTGGAAAATTGCTGGAAAGAATTTTCTGCACAATTCAAATTACAACTGGAATAACAATGGCAGACTTTTCTTTTCAAGCCATGAAAGCTGCAGATAGATTTGTATTTTCATGCACAACTTTTTTCAATATTTTTGGAGCATGAATAAGAGCTACATTATTATGTCAGCATGAACTTGTTGGTGCTGAGTTTTGGTGTCAGAGTGTGGGAATAGAACCAGCAGCAGGATGATGCCAATTGCCCTGGCAAAACCAGGATGCACCCTGAGGTTAAACTAGATCAAGCTGAAAACAAATGTGAGAAACTATTTTCTTAAACAAAAGAAGCAAAAACAAGGAGGGTTGCAATCACCCTATTTAACCCCTTAAAGGCTAACATATCAAGAGATAAATAAATATTAACTTTGACTTTGACAAGTTAGTTTTTCAGGATTAAATTTGCTACTAGGAGATTTTTTTGTCATGTTTGCCAGGCTATTTTCCCCATGACTTCCGTCTTCATGCTAAGCTAGGCTAGCCATCTCTCTGGCTATTGCTTTGTATTTAGTGCACCAATGTGAGAGTGGTTCTGCTTTTCTTAAGAGACTCTCAGTAAAAAAGTGAATCAGCACATTTCACAAACAAAAGTCCTTAAACACGCAGCAGCCGGTGTTTCAAAGACAAACTCTGGCCATGCATGCCCCCTTTGTTCAAACCCAAAACAAATATATAACTACATTCTAATGGAGATCCTAACATTTCTAAAGCTGTATAAAAGTCAAATCTTAGATACTGCAGGGTTTTTATGATTAAGTAAGAACACATTTGTGCAACTCACACACACATCTGTTATACACACAGAGAGACATAAAAGAATCGTAAATGATGACATATAAGCATGCACACACACGTACATCTCTGCAAGCACACTGATTTATATCCTTCAGATTCCTCACCGCAGCTGGAGCTGTACGCTCATGTGACGACACTCATCACACTCTCACACTCACACACACACACACACACACACACACACACACACACACACACACACACACACACACACACACACACACACACACACACACACACACACACACACACACACACACACACACACACACACACACACACTGCTCACTGAAGTAGGAACATTGATTCTTGGTGGTGTTGACACATGCAGCCATTTCAGATGCCTGTGCAGCTGACAGTCGGTGGTGAGTTTAAGGTTGTTCCCTTTAATGTTGTTACAGGCCTGCTGTCTCCCTCTCCCTCTCTCAGACGATGACATCCAGCTTAGTCACTGAAGTGCTCTCGCTTTGTAATGCATGTTCGCTTGTCGCTGCAGCGTTCTCCAAACAAATCTGGAAGCTTTTCTTGGAGGAGTTGGACACTTTTAGTACTTTATGTCACCGACATGGAAACAGGAGGGAAACACAAATCCTTCTCAGTCTCCTGACTTTGAGCGGCTGCCTGTTCGTTCTGGTTCCCTCATTTCAGGGTTTTCTGACATTAATTGTGGAGGAAATGTCCATGCAATATGTTCAAATTTCAAGTTGAGGTATTTAATCGTTCAGATTTTGTCGCACATTCTTGTTGACAGAAAACAAAACGGGAAATCTCCATGATTCATAGGCTTTGAATCAAAATATAGAAAGTTGATTTTGAAAGTAATATGTGTGTCAATTAAATAATTAATAGGTCTATTCATCTATTTGCTTAAAAAAGTATTCCTAACATGTTTTTCCTAACCTGCAATAAGCATTAGGCATGAGGTCTCCGTCGGGATATAAACAATACGTTTGGATTGTTTACAGCTTAGTCACAGTCAGCCCTGAATGTGAAAGCATATGATCTTCTGGCTTTTAGGTCATGAAGAACACTCAGGTATGTTGTTACGGCAAGCGTTGGTTAAATAGCTGCGTGGCAACATTACAATTCAGAGTGACACAAGCAAGAAACACAAGCTGGGCTGAAAGAGACCCAGAGAGCGCTATCTGGGTCACCGAATACCTCTGTGTTTACCCTGAGCCTCCTGGGGGATTGACGCTTCGATCCCCACCTCCTCCTGGGAGTTTTTCCACCCTGACATGTGCAATGGAGAAACTTAAGCCTCAGCACATCTCCCAAACAGGAATTTTCACTTCTCCTCTTCATAATCCTATAACTCCCCCTGTGCCTTAAACCACTGTGTGCATGGGTGTGAGTGTGACAGCTCTAAATCTTCTCCAAACAGCAAATCAGTACAGCCTACTGCTCAGTAGAGCACCAACAAAGAAGAACAGGCAGCCAGCCAATCAGCACGGAGATGAGCGAGGATGGAACAGGCTGCTTTATGACCTTTCAGGTGAGTCACACAATGACTACTGAATATTTTCTGAATAGCAGTAGAAACCCCCTGCATGCTAACACAAAATAAACACATCACAAATGCCATGTTGAAATCTGAAAGCTTAATAAAGGTTTTCCATTCAATTCAACTCCATATGACTCAGTCTGCACAGAATAAATAAACAAGTAATTCTGCTGTCAAACTTAGTCCTCATTCTCATTTTCAAAGTTTTACCCAGAAACAAATATAATTGTGCCTCTTACATCTTTTAACCAGCTAAAATACATGTTTGTGCAGCGTTTGGACCTTTTAGTTGCATTGCGCTCAATTTCAGCCAAACTGGTTTGTTTGCGGAGAGCAAGAAGTAGCATTGCACTATAAATCTAAAAATGTAAATATATTTGCTGCAGGCAATCATTTATCTTTGACTCAGGGACTTTGAAAAGACAACTGTGATTTTGTAATGGTGCAAGCAAATCTATCCTTCATTCATCCTCCCTTCTGCCAAAGGCTGGCGAAGGTGTACAAACTGAAACAAGTGTACAACTCAAACTCAGATAAACTCACCAACACCACAGCTCAGCTTTCACTCCAGAACAACTTTATCAGGCGCAGACGAGAGCAGCTTAATCATTTTTCTCAGAGGGTATCGGAGGATTAATCACGCTTAAAACCTCTATATTTATTTCCTCCAAGGCCTCCACTGAAGTCATTACGGTGAAAGATAGCCAACAGATCAGGCTGCGAAATTTCAGAGAGTAAATGAGGTGGAACACACACACACACACACACACACACACACACACACACACACACACACACACACACACACACACACACACACACAGTTTGGGTCCACAAAATCCCTTATGCTCTCATTCATGTACAGACCCATGCGCAATATCTCAAAAATATAATACAGACGCTGCTCAGAAATACAGAGCATTTGAAAACTGTAAATAGTCCCACAATACACACACACACACACACACACACACACACACACACACACACACACACACACACACACACACACACACACACACACACACACACACACACACACACACACACACACACACACACACACACACTAACAGAACCATGTTTAGTAGTTACTGCTACCTTCCACATCATCAGAAGCCACCATGCCTGTCACAAGAGAGGGTTTTGTTTTTCACAGTCTTTCTGTTAGGATCTGTTTATTTTATGTTTTATTTTGGAATTGTCTATGACTGTCGGCTTCCTGTTTTTCATTCAAGGATGTTCACCCCCTGTCTGTCATGTGTGTATTTGTTTCCTGTCTGTGTTTTCCCTCCTGTGTGATTACCTGATTCTGTTCACCTGTGTCTTTGTGTTTTCCCTCCCCTCCCCAGCTGTGTCTTGATTGGCCATGTGTGTATTTAAGTTCTTGTTTTCTGTTTGGGTTCCTTTTTGTGCTTAGAGGGAGATAGAGTTCCAGTCTGGTTTTTTGTTGATCCTGTTGCCTTGAATAAAGTTTTTTTTTGCCGTTAAACAATCGTCTGTCTGCACTTGGGTCCTCCCTGCGCTGCTCAACCGTAACACTTTCCAGCAAAATGCCATTTAAATCAAATCACTACACTGGACTTTCAAAACAAGTGGTCCACCTGTTGCAGGAAGTGAAAATTACACAGCAGGGTGAGAAAAAATGCTAATTGGTTGTTTCACAGGAATTGCTGCTGACAGGAGACCCTCTGTGCCTAATGCCATGGAAAGAGCAACACGTAGTTTAAAACAAAAACAACAACGTGGTGAAATGATCTGTAATTCACTGTAACAACAATAACACAAACAAGAGGCCCTTAGTGCTTTTTGGGGTTTTTCCCTTTCCTGTTATGTGTAAGAAAGGTTTTTGTTAAGCATGTTAATGGTCTGCAACGACTAAAATCCCTGTGTTCCCACCGGAGGGAGTTTCTCTCCCACACACTCCACCCCCCCCCCCCCCCCGACCTGAGACGCCTCCATTGTTTACTTCTTTAAAATAGTGACATCACCATGTAATAATTACGCTTATTTTGGCTAGCGCTCCAACACATTGTACGTGATGGGCTAAGGGGCAGGGCATCTCTAATGGTTGACCAATCACAACAGAGCCGGCCAGCTAACCAATCAGAGCAGACTGGTCTCTGGTTTCAGACGGAGGGTGAAAAGAGGTGCTGCAGCACAGACAGTATGAGAAGAATAAAGAGCTTTTTGAATATTGAAGCTTGGAGACATGTCCCAGTAGAGACATTACATACTGATATACACCTGAACATCAGCAGGAGAGGACTCTTTAAAGTAGAGACACTACATACTGATATACACCTGAACATCAGCAGGAGAGGACTCTTTCAAGTAGAGACACTACATACTGATATACACCTGAACATCAGCAGGAGAGGACTCTTTAAAGTAGAGACACTACATACTGATATACACCTAAACATCAGCAGGAGAGGACTCTTTCAAGTAGAGACACTACATACTGATATACACCTGAACATCAGCAGGAGAGGACTCTTTAAAGTAGAGACACTACATACTGATATACATCTGAACATCAGCAGGAGAGGACTCTTTAAAGTAGAGACACTACATACTGATATACATCTGAACATCAGCAGGAGAGGACTCTTTAAAGTAGAGACACTTCATACTGATATACACCTGAACATCAGCAGGAGAGGACTCTTTAAAGTAGAGAAACTACATACTGATATACACCTGAACATCCGCAGGAGAGGACTCTTTAAAGTAGAGACACGACATACTGATATACATCTGAACATCAGCAGGAGAGAACTCTTTAAACTAGAGACACTACATACTGATACACACCTGAACATCAGCAGGAGAGGACTCTTTAAAGTAGAGACACTACATACTGATATACAGCTGAACATCAGCAGGAGAGGACTCTTTAAAGTAGAGACACTACATACTGATATACACCTGAACATCAGCAGGAGAGGACTCTTTAAAGTAGAGACCCTACATACTGATATACACCTGAACATCAGCAGGAGAGGACTCTTTAAAGTAGAGACACTACATACTGATATACAGCTGAACATCAGCAGGAGAGGACTCTTTAAAGTAGAGACATTGATACACCTGAAAATGAACATAACATGTCCTCTTTAAAATGCATTCATTTCATGTACCTGCGTCTTCTTAATAAGGTCGCTTGGGGTTGGAGTCGGCGCCAGCTAACGTTGGGCGGGCGTTTGTAATGTCAATATGCCATTAAATCTACAGTACACAAGGGCCTCATATGAATGGCTGAATGCACATTCTGTACAGTATGTGTCTACATGCTTAAAAGTAAACGCACATCTGTGCAAACACACACCCACACACATGTCGAAACACACAGATGACAGAACAACACAACCCTTTTCCCGTTGAGTTGGTAAAGGTCCTTTCTGCACTGATCAATAAAGCAATGAATGTGTTGAAAAACAGAGTTAGGAGGCTTTTAGGTCAAAAACAACACGTCTCACAGCCTCAGATGCTCCTGTTGTAGTGGAATGCCAACCTGCCATTACCAGGAGATTACCTGTAATCTCTTATTACTTAAAACAGGGTGGAGAGGCTTTCATTCGAGGCGTTCTCAAAAATCAAATGGTGCTGTCAGCCGGGATTAAGGTTTAGTTTATACACAGACTCATATTTGTAGAAAACATGCCTGCGTTTGCAACCCCAGGACTACTCGCCTGAAACAACCGCACAGACTGAGATTCCCGCTCAGACTTTAGTGTCAACAGAAGTCAGAATTAACTCGTGTTGTCTTTTGGGATAATAGAAGTCTCTCGCTTAGGGATCAGTCCGTAAAGACGGTTTGATCATCAAAGTGTTAAACAGTATTAAGGCAAACACAGCAGAGAAGTTTACAGCCGTAATCCACGCACATTTATCCGCAGGAGAAAACCGCCACAAAAACAGACGGAGGGAACATGTAAAGACAGAACCAAATATTGATGTGTGAACAATATTAGCTCTCTCTCTCTCCTGGATAATTGCTGTTTTGTCTTCACTGCATGTGCTGTTATTTATTTGCACAGGAACTGAGACAGTTTCCCTCGAGGCAAGAGATGTTTTTCAGCTAGAGTTCCTGGTGGTGTACCAAAAAAACAAACTGTGAGGAACCTTGCTATTTGTTTCAGACCAGATCACTAAAAGCCAAAAAAAAGAAAAGAGATTAGTTTATGTCCAATGCGTAAAAGTATTTAACCACAGGGACAGGAATGGTATTTCCGACAGTCAGCGTTGGAAAAAGTACTCGGAACCTTCACGTGAGTAAAAGTACAGATACTATTTTCTAAAAATACTCCAAGTAAAAGTCCTGATTTGAAATTGTTACTTAAGTAAAAGTACAAAATAGCCTCATTATGTAGTTAAGGGACAAAAGTACTCATTCTGCACAATGGCAAATTTCAAAGTATTACATTTTTTATATGTATAAATACAGACAAATGATCAGCTGAATGTACTTCAACTATATGAAGCAAAAGTACTCGTTATGCAGAATGGATATTTTCACAGCATTATATTATGGTTATTGTATTATCCTGTTTTTATCACTAACAAATCCATGTAAGAGCATTTTAGCATTGATGCTTGAAATGCTGTGTATACTAGTATTACAGTTTTGCATTACCATGTCAGCATATCATGTGCTTTTAAATGCACAATGTTACAAGTCACTGTGAGTGTACAGTCCTCTGAAATGTAGTGGAGTAGATGTTAAAGTACAAACCTGTCAGAAAATACTTGAGTTCATTTCTTTCCACCACTGCTGACTGACAGTCAAGCGTCCTTTTCTAGAAGCTGCATAGTTATCTCTGCAGCTAAACAATGGCTACTTTTGAAGCCTGTTTTTTTCAATGCAAACTCAAAGCGGCCTGCAGACATCAGCCGCAGCTGGGCTCGAAGCGCTTCATGTGGTCGGAGAGGTTTTATCTAACTTTCCCTCCGCTGTATCCCCTGTAAATTAGAGGACTGAAAGAGCTAAAAGACAGGAAATGATGACTGAGAGCAGGAGATGAACATCAGTTTGAAACAGGTCATAAATTACCGTACATGTTTTTGTAATAGATGTCGATATGTCAGAAAACCTGTGTTGCAACAAAGGGAAAGCTGAGATGATGTCAGACTTTTGGTTGTTGTGTAAGCTGATATCTCTTATGTCAGCTGAAGCTTTCCAAACCTGTTCTTGAGACCTACGCTCACCACAAGAGGTGCAAGCTGAGAAATGATCCGCGTTACCCTGCGTGTATCGCTGCTCTCCTGTGTTTTACCTTTGTCTCTGAGGCCCAGATGTCAACATCAGCCCCCACAAAGTGAGTGTAGCATTGGGTCGTGTCTGTAAGGCCGTCCCAGGGCTGCCATGGGAACGGGTGTCTCTGACATGCGGGGAAGGAATTTGGGACAGACCTCTCCCCAGAGGAAGGGGTGAGGATGAACAGGGCCGCAGATCAAAGGGTCGGTGCTGCTCGACCCACATTTCAATGTCCTCCCATCAGTCCCGAGTAATTCAGCTCCACACAGGCCCTGTGAATGAAACATACCTCTGTGACACAGTGTGTGTGTGTGTGTGTGTGTGTGTGTGTGTGTGTGTGTCTATTGTGGGACTATGTAAAGTTTGCAAATGCTCTGTATTTCTGAGCAGCATCTGTATTATATTTTTGAAATATTGTGCATGGGTCCGTACATGAATGAGAGCATAAGGGATTTTGTGGACCCAAGCTGTGTGTGCGTGTGCGTGTGCGTGTGTGTGTGTGTGTGTGTGTGTGTGTGTGTGTTGCTCCAGGTTGTTCAGTCTTTACTTGGCTTTGTGGCACTAGGATAGGATGGATTGTTAGGTATTACTCGGGTACATTTTTATTTATTTGACTATAGTGTGTGTTTACTACTTAACCATGTTGGTCTTGTAGAACAGGTGATTCATGTATGTAAGAGCCTGGTTAGAAAGTATATTAAACAAAAGATCAAGAATCCCATATCATTTCAGGGGTCTTCCTAATAAACTGTAGAGCTAGATCAAAGTAAAAAAATGCAACTTCTGCAAAGTGCAAAGATGTCTAATGACTCCTGAACGTCCGAACCGAGATCCACACCAAGGTTTGTGTTCAGATCCACTGTATACATTTGATCCATTTAGTTTTGGTTTCACATTGCAATTATGCAACCATGCTAAAGATCTATAAAATACACAACTACATCCTGTCATTACCTACAGTACGTGAGCTGTGCCTCTTTAAACCTGTTGATGGATGGGTTTGTAGAAGGTGTCTATCTGATATTGATGTTTTGCCAACTCCTACTGAATGCTGCCGCCTGTTGCATTCTTTAGCAGATACAATCAATAGATACAAGTGGAAAAACAGATTAACTTTGTTCCCTCTATAACAAGTCGTTATGACGACCAGCAGCACCTTTGTTCACTGATGTTGCAGTTTCCATATATCCAGGTTACATTGCATTTCTATCTGACGCTTTGTGAGATTTTTCAAACTGACTTTTTTTAAGGCCCAGATACACCGGCCCGAAATCGGCAGTAAATGGGAGTCGGGCCGAACATGAGCGTGGGCACGCCCTATTCGGAGTGGTGTGCGCCGCACCGTCGGGTCTTTTCTGCCGACCTGACGCCTTTTCTTGCAGATTCAACATGTTGAACGCTATTTGTTGTTTGTTTATATCACGGAGTCTGTTCTTCTTCTCTGTTTTCCGGTTGTTGCCTCTTTTGAATGATGAATACACACTACCGCCGCCTGCTGGTAAGGAGAGTTATTGCCACTCACGCATGCGCAGTTCATACGTGCTCGGCTCGGATTTGCGGTGTGTTCCAGTGCGCGGAGTCGGCAAATACGCAGGAGAGTCCGGCGATGCAACAGTTGGTGTCGACGTCGGCGACTTCTCAGGTGACTGGCCGGTGTATCTGGGCCTTTAAGGTTGCCAACCGAAATGCTTATTAAAAAATGATTTTTACATTTAGTCCTATTTTCCATTTCTCAACCATAGCCTGCTGGAATTTATAGTAATTGGTCTTAAAGTCTCACACAGAAAAACAAACCGAACCATGGTTCAATTTAATCCTGGACCCAGATTTCCCATATTATTTTTCTTTCTATAGCCTTCTGGTGATAGGATTTGTGCGTGCAGGTAGGGCTAACGGCGAGCTAGCTGTTAGCACAACCGATTATTCACATGTTAAATACAAATCATGTTACGTGGGTGTAATCTGAGTTGTGTAAAGGCATCCTGGACTGTGCAAAAGTTACAAGACCATATTTTCGTAAGCAATTTGCTGAAAGCTGCCAGTGTCTCACAGTAAAATACGGAGCATTACAGATCAACAATTCTCCCAGTTCTTTTGTTTAAATTAATGCTAAATGAATTATGCATGTTAAAATGCTACATGCAGCACATTTAACCTGAACTAATGTACAGCAAATGACACACTTAGCAATATACACAGAGAAACCTGATCCATGTTTGATATATATTCTACATTTCAGAGCTTGCACCTTCTACGAAACAAAGCATAAATCACACGAGGTTAACATTGGGTAATATTCATTAATAGTGAGTTGGGTTTGTTTGAGTTTCCTGCATGATTTATCATAATAACAACTGCTCTGATAAATGGTTTCAATTGTATAATCATTTTTGCCACGCCTCTGTTGACACTCAAGTCTCAGAGGAGTCATTTTTCAATAAGGTAATAGATTTCAGACACATAAATTAAGAGCTTCCTCACATTTGTAAAGCTTTTTTAAACAAAGGCACTTTATTCTGCAATAAATGTGATCTTGATGAATGCTTTTCCCTGACTCTTTGTTATTTTGAGGGGGAGAATGAGAAGAATGGAGGATTTTGAGTCATATTCTGACGTTAGTAGTAAAGTTAGTACCAGAAACCACCTGGGCTAGAGGTTTGTAATCAGAGAATACATCTCATAACTCTCACATGCACTGTGCCAAGATGTAAAAAAAATACTAACTCATATAAAAAGTTTGGTGAGAACTTCCACATGGCCTACGGGGCTCCAAGTAGAACGAGTGCCTTTTCCTGAACAAACAGTGAATGTGTGTGAAAGAAGGAGAAAGTTAGATGATTCACGTTTTTGGATTAAAGCTGCATCTATGTGACAGGCGGCAAAACAGCTCTTGTCCCCTAGTTCATATTATTTAAACTCTGACCTCGTTACTGCTTACCTTTCAACGCGCCACCAATCAGATAACAGCTGTGTGTAGCGCCGCAAGCTAGCAGCGGAGATAGCTAGTAAATATAGAAAAAACGCTTTTCGCACTATTGGCTATTTAGAAATGTACACACAGTGCTACATTTGTTAAAATCACTCATTCATTAACTGTACCTAGTCATTCCCTAAATTGCATTAGTAAATGTAGTTATGGATGTCTTGTTCAGGTATGCTACAATATAACACATGGGTATAAGAAAGAAAAAGGGGGCGGGGCTTAATCTTGACAAACACTAGTAATGCCCTTTGGTCAACCCAGATCCCAGGTGTTAAAACTTGTAAACTGAACCATACTCGAGGGTGTTTTATTACTGCAATCTATTTCCATCACACCTAAGACTGCAGTATAAAAAAAACATCTGTCCTTTCTTTCCTCAGCCATGTAGCGGGTATGATAGTTCATCAAGCAGACAAGTGAAAACACAGAGAAGTGTGTGTTTCTTCACAACGCCTGAAGCGTTCAGTCTGACCTTCTCCCCTCTCCATCTCCCTCTCACCTTCTCCCTCTCTCCTCTGCCCTGGGGCACCGATGGGTGGGGCCTTTAGGAGAAGTGAGCGAGGGGGGCCCCCTGGCATCACCCATACCAAGGCTCCAAAAAGAAACAAAACCCCCAAAGAATGATGGCTGGCCTTGACGTTGTTGAGACAGTGCTCGGGCCGGGAGAAATGAGGTAAATATCAATGGCGGTGGTCTCACATAGCCCATTAGTCACTGTCTGCAGCTCGCTGTCTGAGCATCAGCTTAGAGCGGCCCCGGGGTCCGCACCACCACCACCACCACTGTCCTCCTGGAGAATTGTACCCAGGCGAAAATAAAGCAACCCGAGCAGGGCATAAATCATTAGGAACATTTGTTACCTCGGGTAATTGTGCTTCATTCATCTTCAGGACTTTTTCCATTTGTCAACTCCCAGAGGCGGCTGCTGCTGTCAGCTGAGCAGTCTGTGCTGTAGGTGAGCAGGAGAGGAAGTTCAGGAGAGGAGGCCTGCAGGAAACTCTGACACACAACACAGTGCAGGGAAACTACAGCAGGAGGCTGTTCAGGTGATTTTGCAAATTAGAAATCTGTGATGCAATTGATGGCTATAGTGTACACTGGAAACACAACTTGTTTTGCTGTAATAACAGAACTTTACACGTAGTATACGAAATCTAACAAATGCAAATATTATATTGGTTAGAGACCCTGATGGAGAGCAGTCCTGATGAAGCAAACAAAAGCAGAAAGAACCATTACTTTTCCATGATACGTTTATTTACTTGCGTATGGTATATGACTGTATATATTTTTAAATTACTAAGTTGCATATTTGGTGTGGTCTGTTTCTTTTCTTAATATTTATGCATTTCCGATTCCTCTCCAACACGCTAGCAACAGATTAATGCTAATGCCAGCATGCTAACATTCACACAATGAAAACTCTACCGTCATTGCATTCTTTGCTTACCATGGTTTCCATCATAGCATTAGCATGCTAAGATTATTTGTAGAAACCACTCAAGTTGTTTCCTTCCTGAAGGAGGTCTAAAATGGGAAATGGACATCGTTTCGTGGAAGTCCATCCAATCGTCAAGATATATGTTGAGTTGTTAAAGTATTTCACATCATTGGCGATAGTAGGTAAACAGTTAACAATTCAATAGGATCACATTTCTCGGGACCATGAATGTATGTTCCACATTTTATAGCGAACCATTCAGTCTTCAAATGGGTGGACCTATGTATGTGACTGTGTCTATAGCCCCCCTGATGGTGACGCTTAAAATCGATAACAAGAAGGGAAAAGTTGACATACCAAATACCAAAGCACCATTTATGTCCCTTCCCATTGTCAACGATTACATTAAATACTGCAAGTGCCTGTTGCTCTGTAGCCTCATCTGACACTGCATAGAAAATAATTCATTTGCGGTTGACACATGAACAAGCCCTAAAACCTCTTAAGAAAGGCAGAGAGAAGCTGAATGAGCTCAGGCTGGGGGTGTGTTTTAATGTGTATTGGGATCCGCCCTTTAGGAAGGCATCTATTAACACCAATTGTAACCTCACTACCTTGGAACCTGTCTCCAGCTGTTAGCACCCTGCCACCTCCATTCACCTCGGTGACACACACGTCTTTAACACACCGTTGTCTCAAACTTACACACACGTTGATCTACGTACCCACATACAGCACCAGCAGCACTTTACTGAACAAAAGGCAATCTTAGATCTGGTGACGTTTCCTTTTTTTTTCTTCTTGATGCGCCACTTCATCTGTCCTCATAAGGAAGTTAAGAGAAGAGGGGGGAGAGAGAAGGAGGTAAACAGAGAGGAATTCAGGTAGAATACAACTTTAAAGAAGGCTACAAACACATGGGCATTATGTGTGGCCTTGTATGCAAACTGAATGGATGTTGATTACACACAGTTGAACAAAATCAAATTGATTCTAGATTCTGAATATCAGATACATAAATGTTGTGCTGGCTTTAACAATACCATTTTGAACAGGCTTGCAAACCCAAGAAAAAGTGATAACATTTTGAGTGCTTGTTTTCTCTCTCCTACACTTGGCTTGAAGTCCCATTAAGACGTGTAAGGTGCAGTTGCCACGATGATGTGAGCATCAGTGGGAAGGTGTGATACATTTGTGGTTTTTCTAAAAGGGGTAAAATGCATCAAGGCCCTGCAAGTAGTGAAACAAATGAAGGTTTTTCTAAATCTGTCTCATTCAAAATAACAAGGGGCGAACCACGCTAATGTTAGCTCACTTTTACAAGGTACATAACTTGCAAGTGATACCAAACAAATGTGCTTAAATCAGTTCGCTTTACAACCATGTGTTCAAGCATGGTCTTGCTTCAAGTGCAGGTTCAACAAGTTTGCATGTGTAATAAAAAACAAAAAACTGTGAAAATCGACACAAAAGAAGCCAAATGCCTGTTTCCTACATTTCCCATAATGCCGCCCAATAGCATATAAGTCCCTGCCTTGTTTTACGTTTAGCTGATGCCTTTATCCAAAGCGGCTAACATACATTTCAATGACCTATAAACCATGCCGACGAGAGCATTTTGGGATACATTAGGAGAAATATCCGTCCACAGAACGCAATTTATATCTCTCTAAACGATCATTAAAAGGTCCAATTGTCAATTTATTAGGCAAACAAGGACAATTCATTTCCAGGATATCAAGGGTGTGGATGTGATTAAGAGAAGAAGGGTCGCTACAAAGAAAAGGAGAGACACATTCAGAGTGTTTTCAGGTCTTCTGAGGATCGAGCCCACGAGTGTCTGGGTGGCAGCTGCTGACAGGTGAGGATGTCTTTTCTCAACAGGTGTGAGGAAGCCGGTGGAGATATGAAGACAGATAACGCAGGCAGGCAGCACAAACAACTCAGGAGGAGAGTGAGGAAGATGGAGGAAAACCGCAGACGAGGTGTGTGCACAACCGCAGCCACATTCTCAGCCTGCAAACACCCTTTCACCACTTCCAGTGTCACCCCCTCCCACACACACTTATCTCCCCCAAATCTGAAGGAGGCGGATGCTCTGAGGATCTACTCATCGCCAGCTCGGGCATAATTAGTGGAAGACATGCAGCCAGCCGCTGCCCGAGCTCACTAACACACGTTTGGTCCCAAAACAAACAAAGCAGCCATCTAGAACAAACAGTGGTAATGCGCTGAAGTCAACCCTGCATCTTATCAGGAGCTCTTCACACACTCCTGAGCTCTGTGCATGAAGTTTCATTATAATGTTACATCAGATACAAAGCAATGCAAACACAAAGTGGGCCGAAGCAATGCAGGCAGGTTTATTTATACACCACTTTTAGACAGCAAAGAAAATCAAGATCGCTTGATAAAAAACTTTAAAGGGGGCCTATCCTGGTTTTATGGGTTTTCCCTTTCCTGTACTGTTACATAGGTTTTTGTGCATTTAAATCAGGGGTGTCAAACTCAATTTCATCGCGGGCCACATTAGAATTATACTCAGAGGGTCGGTGGTAACTTTAAGACTATATAAATATACATAGATAAATATACATAATAAATATAAAATAATGTATTATTTTACAATATTTCCTCTGCATTGGATTATTATCGGATAACTTCATAATGAACTACGTCTGTAAGCAGAAGTCTAGGGAAAATAATTGTGCATGTCACAAAATGAGATGCATTGTGGGACATGTAGTTCATGGGCAACGTTCTCCTGTAAATCGGCACGTAACATTATAATACACTTATTATATTCTTTGCAAGCTCTTGTGGGCCACATAAAATGAAGTGGCGGGCCGGATTTAGCCCCCAGGCCTTGAGTTTGACATCCCTGATTTAAATGTTCTGCAAAGGCTGTGAGTAGTGGACCAATCACAACAGAGCCGGCCAGGTAACCAATGAGAGCGGACAGGGCTCTCGAAAGCACTTTTAAACATTAAAGCAGGACATGTCACAGTAGAGGCAAAACATACAAATATGGAACCTGAACATTAGCGAATAGGGCCCCTTAACGGCAGGATATACGGCAAAGACAGTCAATAAAAAGCCAAGAGGAAATAAATAAAAAAATGCTAAAGTAGAATAAGACAGGTGTAAATTACAAGACTAAAAGTAATTAGTGTAAGATATGAAGTTATTTGATTTAATAAAAGGCAGTGGCAATCAGTAGAGGAGCAGCATGTGCACAATGCATTCATCTAAGCCTTGCTAATGAACATACTTTGGGGATCATGCTATAATCTGATTGTTTTGAATGTTATAAAGACAAAGAAATCAACATCTGTGATGGAGATAATTCCTGAATGGTTTTTACAAAAACATTTGATCTTGAAAATTGTACATTCAATACTAAAAGACAAACAATATGCAACGTAGCATCGACACCATTCTGCATTACAAAGGGCAGGATGGATGGGTCCGGACAGAGGACAAAGCTTCCCGTCTACCCGGCCAGATGGACACCTTCGTCGTTGTGAGACCTCCAAGCTGGCCTCAGTCCATGCGCAACCGCAATATCTGTCCCCAGGGAAACAAGGCTATCTCTTGGTGTACAGGTAGCAGAGGAGGGGGGAAGCCGGGGGTCAGCATCCTGCCTCTAAACCTGGAAGAGGAAACTAATCCGGGGTCAAAGAGGGCCACGGTGTTGAGTGAAACTTCTCATAGGGACGGGGTATTCAAAGTGTATTCCCCTCCGTCTAACTCCACCATCTTCATTAAAACTCTGCACCTGGGCCCGAGACTGATCCATGGGGAACCCCCTCATGGCCACCGCCAGTCAGGCCTCTAAATCTGTCCCCTGCCCCTTATTCACTCTCCACTTATCCCTCCTTCCGCCCTTCTTCTATCATTTTTCGCCATTTTGGGTCAAGCTATATTGAGCCAACAGGGACAGGAAAGGGATGAGATGGGATTAGGGAGATAACGGGAGTTGGGTTTGTCGTCGGCACAGAAAAATGGTCGCTTTGGTCCGCGGTTGTTGCTCTCACAATTAATAAAGGGATGTAATCAGAGACGTTTTCAACGCTTCTACTGGGTTTCAGGATCCCGGCTGCCAGTTGTCATCCAGTGTTGAGAGGTCTTACGATGACAAGACACACACACACACACACACACACACACACACACACACACACACACACACACACACGCACACACACGCATTTGCGACATAACATCAAATTCTTTAACCCCTTTCAAAACTGAAACACAAAGGCTAAATCTGCTAGCTTCAACTATATAGATTTCCCATGATGTACATTTTTTATTGTGGCATTGTTTAGACGTGACAGTACACTTTTGAAAATATATTTATAATGTGTAAGATGCTTGGCTCGATAATAAAGCCTAAATGTAACCTGTCATCAGTCCATTCAGACATTTGCCCTGTTGAAGCTATTATTATACAGGAATGTTACAATGCCCAACAAACTTAGATTTTTAAGGAAGATTATTATGCTGTATGGATTAAATACAAATCTGTTACATTCGGAGAGTACATTTGAAAGTCGGGATGTCAAAAATAAAGTTAAGATCTTGAAAATAAAGTTAAAATACCATATTGAGAATACAGGTAAAATGTTGGGAATAAACCTGTAAAGTAATAACATGTCAAAGTCAACTGAGTCTGAGGTATGTTTTATTGTGAAGCATAAGAGTTATTTGTACTCAGATTAATGCTATTTTACTACCATCCCTGTAGGTTTGTCCGCAGGCCCAAACCATATGTCCTGCCTGGAGTGTGTTTACTCCAAAAACCATTCCCTCTGAGGAACTCTCCACCGCCAGCCCGGCTCCGTCTGAATCTGTGTTATTGTTACTGGTAGCATTACCACGCTTAAGTACGACAACATAATTTGTAACAATAAGAACAAATTAGCTCGATGCCGTCTGTGTACAACGTTTACTTATAGCTCTGTGAGCGACCAACACACACACACACACACACACACACACACACACACACACACACACACACACACACACACACACACACACACACACACAGTCATAGGAACAAGTAAGCAGCCAAAGCACATGAGCAAGTCTCACTACAGTTGGTCTCCCAAACACAGGCTGGCTCAGATTTCAGGCCTTGTGGTCACCAAAATGTATATCGACGTACACATCAGGCGGGATGTCACTACTGTTTACAGGAACATGATTTATGGGGCTTTTTGGGGAGAAGAGGAAAGGCTGATATGGTTTGAATGACTTTCCGAGAGGAGGTCAAGCCAACGTGGCCATTCAATAAAGCCCTAGAAACTACATCACTGAGGATTATTTATCCAGGGAAGTACAGTTTTTCATTTCCATTTTGACATTTAATGACATCAAAGCGCTGTAAGAGAATTAGTCTACGCAGTAAGGTTTTTTTGTCTTGTGGTTTGTTGGTTGTGAAAACCTGGCATGATGCTTGTGCAAATGCCAGGCATAACTGCATATGCGTAAGGTAAACATAGTGTGCATGTTGTCAAATAAAGCAAGCGTAGCAGACTGTGGAAGATCTATGTTCCTGTATGGTGTCTCATATGACAGGCTCTTTGTGTCGAGAGAGAGCAACTGGTCCAACTGGTACGGCACCTTTTTTTATTTAGACTAAATGCATACATCCATGCGTGTGTGTGCGTATAGGCTCATACTGCATACAGGACATGGAGAGCTTGAGCACACGTGCAAACTTCCCCTGTGTATTCTCAAAACACTGACGACTTAGGCAAATATGCCATGATGGAGGCATGGAGGCATGGTGGCGTATTGTCAGTGTAGATAGACAGCGAGATAAAAAGCTCTCGCACAGGAAAAAGAAAAGAAGTCCACTCACAGCTTAACAGATATAAGGGCATGTGTCTTTCCACATGACAGATTTCATCCTGAGCCTTTAGAAATTCATCCATATGATACAGAAAACAAAGATACAGAGAAAGAAAGCGTTATAATTAATGATCTGTACAATGGAGATGTTTTTCTTGGAGGAGGAGTTTTAATGGTTAAATAGAAAAGAAACACAAACATCCGCTCTGTGTCTCTTTTGAGTTCTCATTCATAACACTCCGTTCGATGTCTCACTATGGGATGCGCCTCATCGCGGAGCAAACAGAAGCATTAATCTCATTACGCCAATCCTGATTGGCTGGTGATCTTGACGTCAGCGTCAGGGAATCCACCCCCTATAAGTAGCTTGCGCTACGCCGCATGCGTCATTCAAACACCTCTTCTCGCTTCAGAGCACATCTCGAAAAAGATCAGTAGCTAGCTAGCTTAACGGTCCACAGACTGATTTACGAAGCTAACCTTCGGTCGACGGGCGCTCGCCGGCTACTTCTATATATACTTCTGCAAGAAGACTGTTAATACCAACACACCAGTTAGTATTGCAAATCGACCTCGCCGTTTTCTCCTCGGGAATAAAGGTAAGGTTTTGATTTTTTCAAGCTAGCAACACACGTGTTGCTAGCTTGTCTTCCCTCACTACCGACACCACGGTAGCGAGGACGTTTTTTCTTTTTCTCTCTCACACCAGAGGAGGGGAAGATAAAAAGGGTATTAACACACCAGTTAATATTCTTTGAGAATAAAATTCTACACCGTCGTTTTTTCTCCGGATTAACGACAGTTGGGGAAGTATTTTTTCTCAGCAACGTACCTGTTACGAGCGGGTCCTCTCCACGCCGTCACCACGGCGACCGAGATGGACGCTTCTCTCCCTCACACCAGAGGAGTCAGGGACTCGGAGGCTCGGCTCTGTGGCTGCGGGTTGAAGATATCAGGCACAGACTCACACCAGGTCTGCTCGTCCTGTCTCGGGCTGGAACACGCCCAGGAGGCTATCGACAACCCCGGCTCGTGCGGACATTGTGCCCGCTTCACCATCAAGAGCCTCCGCCGACGGCTAGCACGCCAAGCTAGCTTGTCGGGTCAGGACTCCCTCATGTCCTCTGATTTACCGGACGGAAATCAGGACACGGGGGCGTCCACCACAGAGATGGAGCCCCGCACTGTGTCGGTCTGGGGCTCATCAGTAGTGGCAGCTGCAGAACCGGAGTCCCGCGCCGTGTCAGGCTGGGACTCAGTGGCAGCGAGGGACGTGCGAGCGGAGCCCCGCGCTGTGTCAAGCTGGGGCTCCCAACTGGACCTCACCATGGTCTCGCCCGCGGATGATGTCCCGGAGTTGGACTACATGGAGGACGAAGAGGATGAAACCTCTGGATTCCTCCTGTCCGACTCTGATGAGCAAGACGATGATGTCTTCGTGTCATCAGCTCAGGCTGCAAAGCCGGGAGCGATGGCTGCTCTCCCGGGCGATAGCACACCAGCTTTGCCCTGTCTGAGTATAGACCTGCAGGCCGTGTGTCAGCGTGCCGCAGCCAGCCTAGACATCCCATGGCCCGAAATGGCCAAGGAGACCTACAGGTCCCGTTACGAGGGGAAAAATTTGCCCCAAGCAACGAGGACAAAGAGGCAACTCCTGCCGGTCTTCCCGGAGATGTTGGATGAGGTGTCGATCTCGTGGAGAGACCGGCCCTTCAGCAACAAGGCCCCAATCCAGGGTGCCTCCTCCCCTAGACTGCGACGGTATGGAGAGGCTCGGCCTGCTCCGCATACCGCCGATGGAACCGCTGGTGGCAGCTCACCTCCTCCCGAGGATGGCGACTACACCGAGCAGGAACCCCACGCTGCCGGCAAAGGCGGACCGGTTCCAGTCAACCATGACTGAACGGTCCTACAGAGCCGCAGCATTGTCTGCCAGGGCTTTGAACATTTCCTCGCTGCTAACCGCTTACCAAGCGGAGCTCTGCGAGGATCTATCGAGTAATCCTGGACCGGCAGTACTGGACGAGATAGCCGCGATCACGGACATCTGTCTCCGCGTTCAACGCTGCGCCGTCCAGGCCACGGGAAAGGCAATGGGAATTATGGTGGTGCAGGAAAGAGCTAGATGGCTCAACCTCACCAACCTCCCAAAACCGGGAAAGAGAGGATGTGCTGGACATGCCCATCGTTCCCGAGGGGATTTTCGGATCTGCGCTCGCTTCTATGCAGAAGAGATGCGAGTCCAAGAAGAAGGAAGACGAGGCCCTCCACCTCTGTCTTCCTCGATGGGTCGAGCCGCTGCCTTCACAGCGGCAGTCCCTCGCCCAAGCTACCTCAGCTGCTCGGTTTAAAGTACCGAAACAGCAGAGGTCACGGCCCGCCCCGAGTCCCCAGCCCAGGCAGGAGACGAGGGCGAATTGGCCCAGAAAGTCTCCGGTTCCGGCTGCAGCCCAGGCGCAGCCAACCCGGAATTTCGGCCAGCAGGCGAGGAAGAAGAAGCTGGCGGCCTGACAGCCTCCTCTTCTTCCCTCGGTGACGGAGCTGGAAGGTTCCCCAGCTCCAGATGTGTTCCCGCTGCCTCGAGAGATGCCTCAAAGCCATCCTCAAGTGCACCAAAACACATGTCACAATATTGCTCTGTTTTCTCGGATAAAGCATTTTCCGCTGACGCATCCAGGCCTCAGGCTGAGGGCGCAGCTCAGAAAAATGAAAGAGAAAACAATAAAACCAATAAACAGCCCCACATTTGTCCCCCTTTTGAGAGCAGCTACGGCCTCTCTCAAAAGGCGGATGATGAACGGGTCTGTGAAGGCACCGCCGCCACGCGCATGCGCAGTAACGACTGGGGCTGTGAGGCTACCACCGTCACGTGCAGGCACAGTGCCGGCTGGGGTTGTGAAGGCACCTCCGTCACGCGCATGCGCAGTGTCGGTGGGGACTGTCAAATCGGGGTACCACCGTGTTCAGACACTAGAGGGCCCCATAACACAACAAATAGAGACTCAGAGGGCAAAAGACGTGACATCTCCGCTGGCTCTAAGGAGCGAACAGTGGAAGATGCTCACAACGTCTGCTTGGGTGTTCAAGACAGTTACACGGGGTTACAGACTCCAATTCGCTGTCACCCCCCCTTGCTTCTCGGGCGTTCTGTATTCACAGGCCCGAGGGGAGTCAGCCCACATTATAGAAAGAGAGATTCTCTCACTTCTAGAAAAGGAGGCTATATCTATAATACCCGCCGAGCAGAGTCAGAGCGGCTTTTATTCCAAGTATTTCCTCGTTCCCAAACGGGGAGGGAACGGAATTCGGCCAATACTAGATTTGAGGGCTCTGAACAATATCTAAGAAGATACAAATTCAGAATGCTCACTCACACATCTCTGCTGCGTCTCGTGCGACAAAACGACTGGTTTACATCAGTCAACCTGAAAGATGCGTATTTCCACATCCCAGTATATTACCCACACAGGAAATATCTGAGGTTCGCATTTCAGGGGATCTGTTACGAATACAGAGTACTTCCCTTCGGTCTGTCTCTCAGTCCAAGAGTGTTTGTACGATGTACGGAAGCCGCGATAGCCCGTTAAGACAACAGGGTATTCGCCTGGCAACCTACCTAGACGACTGGCTGCTTCTCGCACAGTCGGAACAGGAGACTATTACGCAGACAAATGTCCTCGTAAAGCAACTGCTCAACCTGGGTTTCATAATAAACACAGAAAAGAGCATGTTGTGCCCGGCACAGACTGTACTCTTCCTGGGTTTACACCTGAACTCGGTGCCCAGCCCGCCTGTCAGCGGAAAGAGTGAAAGCTTTCAGAGCTTGCCTCGCTCATTTCCAGCTGCGCAAACATGTTCTTTTCAGATCATGCCTGCGGTTACTGGGGCTCATGGCGTCAGCCATCCTGGTTGTACGGCTGGGACGGTTACACATGAGGGAGTTTCAGCGCTGGGTAGCCGCTCTAAAACTAAACCCCGCGCGTCATGGAGCACGGAGAGTGATGGTTACTGTGAAATGCGTAATGGCACTGCGCCACTGGCTGCACCCGACTTTTCTGGTAAGGGGCGTGCCTATGGGTGCTGTCCTTTCACGGAAGGTGGTCACCACAGACGCATGTCTGACAGGCTGGGGAGGTATTTACGAAGGTCGTCCGGTGAGGGGTCTCTGGAGCAGAGACCTCCAGCGGTCGCACATAAATTACCTGGAGCTTTTAGCGGTGTTCCTCACCCTAAAACGCTTTCTGCCTTTTCTCAGAGGACACCATGTCCTTGTGAGGACGGACAATACGACCACAATATCGTATATAAACCGACAAGGGGGTTTGCGCTCTCTCCAGTTACACATGCTGGCACGCAAACTGATCTTGTGGAGCTGCGGCCGTCTCCTCTCTCTGAGAGCGACGCACGTACCGGGTGTGATGAACCTCGGTGCAGACCTGCTGTCCAGAGGTGTACCACTATATGCAGACTGGACTCTACATCCAATGATTGTGAGCCAGCTGTGGGTGCGTTACGGCCGAGCCGCGGTAGATCTGTTCGCATCAAAAGAAAATGCTCACTGTCAGCTTTTCTTTTCAATGCGCGATCAAAACGCACCATTAGGCGTGGACGCGCTCGCGCACATTTGGCCTCCGGTCCTCCTGCTTCCTCCACTAGGTCTCTTTATGACTGTAAGTGGAGGGTGTTTGAGGACTAGTGCCTTCAAAAAGGGCACACCTCTTTTCAATGCCCTGTGGGAGTGATTTTATCATTTCTACAGGACCTAATTGATCAACACAGAGCTTTCTCCACGATCGAAGTCTACCTGGCTGCTATTGCTGCATGCCATGTGGGTTTTGAGGGTAAGACGGCTGGCCAGCATCCTCTGGTCTGCCGTTTTATGAAGGGAGCTTGCAGGCTCCTTCCTGTTTCCAGGTCACTGGTGCCCTTATGGGACTTGACAGTGGTTTTAGATGGGCTCACTCGAGCCCCATTTGAACCCCTGGAAGAAGCTGACATGAAGCACCTGTCACTCAAGACAGTGCTGTTACTGACCCTGGCATCCGCCAAGCGAGTCAGTGACATTCATGCGCTATCTGTACATCCTTCATGCACTCAGTTCGCCCGAGGGTTAACGAGAGTGTTGCTGAAGCCCAACCCTGCCTTTATACCTAAGGTGGTTGGTTCATGTACCCCCTTTGACATTGAGGTATTTCCTCCGCCGCTGTGTCCCTCCGGGGAACAGCAGCCGAATTTGCTATGTCCAGTCCGTACTTTACGCACTTATATGGACAGATCAAAAGAGTTTCGTCATAATGACCAACTCTTTGTGTCCTGGGCTAACCCTCAGAAGGGCAAGCCTGTTACTAAGCAACGGCTCTCTCACTGGATTGTGGAGGCAATTGCTTTGGCTTACACGAGTCAGGGTCTGCAGGCACCTTCGGGTTTGCGTGCTCATTCGACTCGTGGTCTGGCTACATCCTGGGCTTTGTTCAAGGGTGTTTCCATCCAAGACATTTGTGCAGCAGCGAGCTGGTCCTCGCCGCTCACTTTTGTCCGCTTTTACAGATTAGACGTCTTTGCTCCCAGTGTGGCCCATGCAGTGCTGGGCCCCCTGCTGAGTTAGAGCTCTAACTGTTAAGTTCTGGTTGGTCTTGGTGACTTTTGAGATAAGCTCGTCTGGCAATTCGGGAGCTACAATATCCCATAGTGAGACATCGAACGGAGTGTTATGAATGAGAACTATAGGTTACTTACGTAACCCCAGTTCTCAGAGTAACATGAAGTGAGATGTCTCACCAGACGGCCCTCCTTGCTATGGTGAAGCGAGAAGAGGTGCTTATTTTGAATGACGCATGCGGCGTAGCGCAAGCTACTTATAGGGGGTGGATTCCCTGACGCTGACGTCAAGATCACCAGCCAATCAGGATTGGCGTAATGAGATTAATGCTTCTGTTTGCTCCGCGATGAGGCGCATCCCATAGTGAGACATCTCACTTCATGTTACTCTGAGAACTGGGGTTACGTAAGTAACCTATAGTTTCCTGCTTACCTATTGCAGATTCAGTCTTCCCAGCCTGGTGCAGGTCTTCAATTTTGTTTCTGGTGTCCTTTGACAGCTCTTTGGTCTTGGTCTTAGTGGAGTTTGGAGTGTGACTGTTTGAGGTTGTGGACAGGTGTCTTTTATACTGATAACGAGTTCAAACAGGTGCCATTAATACAGTTAACAAGTGGAGGACAGAGGAGGCTCTTAAAGAAGAAGTTACAGGTCTGTGAGAGCCAGAAATCTTGTTTTGTTTGTAGGTGACCAAATACTTATTTTACCGAGGAATTTACCAATTAATTCATTAAAAATCCTACAATGTGATTTCCTGGATTCTTTCCCTCCATTCTGTCTCTCATAGTTGAGGTGTACCTAGGATGAAAATTACAGGCCTCTCTCATCTTTTTAAGTGGGAGAACTTGCACAATTTGTGGCTGACTAAATACTCTTTTGCCCCACTGTATATATATAAAACAAAACAAAAAGGGCCTAGATAAACGGGGTATACAACCAAATCATAGTTTTTAATAAGTGCTGGTTAATAATACATTTAAAATGTTAATAATATATTTAAAATGTTCAAAGTACAGTTTCAGTGCAGTAGCAGCGGAGATGGGCAGAAAAGAGATGGGCATTAGATATTATATCGTAATGAATCCCAATTCTTGCTGCTCAGAGTTCAATAATGGGATTTTCTATAATAACGTTGATGTTGTGTAACCTCACAAACGTCAAAGTCTTTACAAAATGTAAACATCTCTAATGTCCAGTATGCAATCTCTAAAGCTGATGAAAACACTATTTTTCACATTAATATTAACCGTG
>NC_136909.1:7971534-8014065 GCF_949606895.1 Notothenia rossii | reverse complement strand
CAAACAACAAGAAATGGACTATAGAAGGACACAAAAGGACACAGGGTACAGTTTATAAAGAAAATGCCAGTTTAATAATGGGTTTCATTTATAAAGCACTTCATATTTGACTTCAAATCCCGAAGTGCTACAAGCAGTGAGCATGAACAGTATAAAAACATTACACAACACGGTAGAATTCATAAAAAGCAATAAAAAACAAACAATCAAAATAAAATAAAAGGGTGGTAATAAACAAAAGGTCTAGGGAAAGGCTCTATTGAAAAGATGGGTTTTGAGGCCTTTTTTAAAAGCCTCCACGGTCTGTGGTGCTCTCATGATTGAGATTGAACCACTTCGTGAAAGAATGTGCCTCCAGACTGAAGGCTGCTGAAGATGCACTTACACACATGGATGTATTAGTTTTGATCTCTTCATGTGTACCCTATTGGTTAACACCATCATTACATTTGAATTGAATAATGTGTTAAAGTGTTTGCCGAGCACTCATCTCCTTCTGTTTGTTTTTGTGTCAAGAGCAAACACCCCGCTGTTATTTTGACAATGAGCCTGTGTGTGACTGGCGTTTAACAGACTCCCCTGCTGGCTGTGTGTAGACACAATAAAGGAACCATCAAACATGGCAGAGGGGGATCTGACTTCTCCTCCCACACACACGTGCAGTCCTGCGGTCTAAAAAGAAGTTTCACAAATCATGTTAACAAATATCCCGGGCTGGGCATCCTGTGGTTTTTCACTCCTGAGTACAAGGAGTCGTGTGCTTTTGTTGTGGCCACGGAAATTCAACATGATCTCGGAGGATGTTCGGAACATGTGAAAAATATTTGTAGCCATAAAGAAAGGCCAATTGGTATTAATGGTGTGGCACGCAGCGGAGGCCACGGGAAGTGTGTGTTTGAGTCAGTGTGTGTGTGAGGGAGGGGGCGTGTTTGGTCTGGGTCAGGCACACACACTTGTTTCCCAGTAGGATGGATCTGATGGGGGCCACAGGGCAAGGAGCAGACAGATTCATCAGAGTCGTCATCTCGGGGTGTCCGGTATCCCAGAGTGCACTGCTGCAGCTGCCATGATGGGCTCCAGGTGGACGGACAGCTTCACAGATAGGAGGCTCTGCACTGCGTTACCAAAACTACATTTCAAATTGCTCCTTAGATAGTCACTTAACAGCTTGGACGATATGTGCATTTAGGTTTTTATTTTTGCAGATTGTATACGTTTGTTTCTTTCAAATTTGCCATAAGTTAGCTTTAAATAATGTCTCGTTTGCATATTTAAACATTACATTTGAGAACGGAAGTACAATATCTATCCTAATTTAAGTACGGGGAGGTTTCACGGTGATATGTATTAGTTAAAAACCTTTAGTGTAGAGTTTTGAAATGAGTTTTTTGTAATTCTCTGAGACAGAAATCTTCATTTCTATCTATATTCTAAAGGTTTTTACAGAGGGCTTTGTTCACATTTAATGCATATTATTATTTATATAAAATGTATTTATTTTAGGTGAAAACTGTTCTTTTAATTCAATAATATCTGCCTTTATGAAAGTAATCATTAGGTGTGTTTCATGGTGATTGTCATGTTGCCCTATACACCTGTAATGTCACTGTTCTCAATTGAAATCTGCAGATTCACTTTTGGTTTCCATATGCTTTACGAGAGCATCATGCCTTATACCTGCTGTATGACTAAAGTAGAGTCAAGTAGGACAGTCCCGTGTGTAAAGTTCATATCCTCAGCTACACTATTCTTTCAAAATGTGTTGGCTTCAAGAGAACAACATCTGTAATTCGCAATCTACATTACTTAGGCATCACGTAGTTGTTATCTTATTCTAAAGTATGAAGTTCTGCACGTGCTTAATCATAAAGAATATTAGTGAAAAGAAGCGGGGGAAGCTGATGTTTTGAACAGAGTGGACCCAAACCCCAGCTGGGTTGTAAATCCACCAGAGGAGCCTGGGCGTGACCCCTGTGACCCCGTGACAGAAAACACATTGGTCATTTCTAACCAGTTGTATCCACTTTACTCCCTGCTGCTTTTCCTAACAAGGAATATGTAAACCAGAGACAAAATGTCCGCCTTGAGAAATGATAAGGTGATCTGGAAAATATTTGTGTTACGGCGTTTCTAGCACTGAGTAAGATGAAATGGTTTCTTATGTAAAACTCTGACATGTTTTGGAAAGGCTCCGCGGTAATTTGTCTCGGCTCACAGTGGTTCTCTATCAGCTGCAGTAATGTATCCATAAATACACAAGCTGCGTGTTAGTTGGTCTGCAGTGTGAGAATTTTTCTTAGATTCTTATCGCAGATTTGAGAAATGCTCTTTAGCAGGGCTCGCTCATAGTGGATTTCTGTCCCTCCGCTCCTTCAGTCCGGGATGCCTTGTTAAATCCTGAAATTTGTGACAAGTTTGATTTAGGGGTGTTTGGACTGAAACAGCAGAAGCTCCTCTTGGCAATCAATCAAATCAAACTGAAAGCAGTTATTTTTCTAACCTGACGTGCATCGCGGAGGTATGAAGCCAAACCTATAAATATACCCTTCATTTACCTCGGAGACAACTCACACTTACTCGTGCAGGGAGGCGCAAACACGGCTGTTTTTCTTTTGTACAACCATCACTATCAACTGAAGAAAAATTGTTGAATCATTTGGAAATTAGTCGACAAATAAAAATACAAGTTGGACTTTAAAAAATTAATATTTTTGTCTCTTTCAAACCCGATGAATATGGCCCTGAAAGTCAGCATTTACTCAAATTGAACTGATATTTGTCATATTATGTGCATGGAGTAAAGATTATGCACAAAACTCCTATCATTTCCAATTATGCTTTTTTTTAACTTAGTTTTTTACTTTGTGTTTGCACATTTAGTTTTACCTGCTTCCCCATACAATAAAGCTCAGAGTACATTTGATCAGGAAGACTTGCATGCTTCATCCATTCACACTTGTTTCCCTCTGTTTCACTCCTCCCAGTCTTCCTTATCAGCTGATAATGGTCGTTCACTCTTTTCGTTTGCCACAATCTTCATCAGCCAATCATTCCTTGGCTGTCACACTTTAAATCTTTCTCATCTGTGTTGCTGTCAGCTGTCAGTTCAAGAGAAATGGCCACACCTGCTCAAGTCATAATATCACTGCTCATCACAACTAGATCGAAAACAGCTCAGAAAGAAGTCTCTCCTGATTGTCATTATACTCCAAAGTTGTGTGTGTTGGGGAAAGACCCATAACTTTGACCCAGTTTATCAGTTCATACTTACCTGTAACACGCACCTGTAACCTTGGCTGCCGTGTGTTGCCTCCCTGTTCCTGCCTGTTGGCGTCAGCTGATAGAGGTGTTATCAATCTTGTTATGCACAATGTTGATTATTCTCTCTGATAGCTAAATACATGGGTCTGGGGGTAGAGTTCTTCAGAATCGACGTGGCAACTCTACCGTGAAGTCAGACCTCTGACTCTTGGACTTGTTTTGTGAATTCTCCGGCCGAAGCTCCAAATAAACCATCAGTGTTTGACATCAAAGCTGCAGCTCTCCCTGTGTCTCCTTCCTGAGTCGGTGACACCCACTGCATTGCTACACAGAAGTTTCCCCCACAGTATGAATCCCGCTGTTACAGTAAGTAAAGATGGCTCGATACTTCATTTAATGTCCGATGCTTGGCCTTGAGTTTCTGCTAATTGTGTATTTTTCCCTCCTAAACAACGAAGCTGGTAAAGACATGTTTGTATGGATGCCATGGATAGCAATCTAAAAAAATATGCTCCAAAATCTAAAACAAATATTTAACTTTTAAAGAAGAGATTTACAAATATACACATATAGCCAACAACACCACTCAATTATGTTAAGCTTCTGCTGCTTATCTCACAACTAGAACATACAAAATGAGAAGCAACACTTTTTTAAATGGGGCATGCATTTTAAAAGCCAACCTCCAAATGACTTTGAAAGACTAAATACTTCTTCACTGCAAGTGGGGCCGAGGTAATGCCAAACAAACTACTGTTTGCTATCCTAGATGCCAAATGATATCCCATTAATATCAGGAGAGTAGGCCCGTCCACACAGCAGCTTTAAAGAAATCTTGAAAGTCTTGGAGCTGGGCGTGTCTGAAAGCTTGGGGATTTTTTGCGAGCGACGCGACCAAGAATCTCCCGCCCCCGACATACAAAGCAATAGCAATGTTAAAACGAAGTAAACTGGATATAAAATCCCCAAACAGGCGAAAACCTACCAGTTTCACCCACTGTCTCTGCCACCTCCCTCCATGCCTGGTTCCTCCGGTTTGTATCCCAGGTAAGTTATTAGCGACTGGTCATAAAGAACCGGGTGATTTGCTACAGCAATAACTAATTTCTCCTCCATTTTCAGGAATATAGAAGCTCTCCCAGCTTACACGCGGTTTGATTGGCTAGCGCTTGTACAGTCAGATTTGCATAAACGGGATTTGATTGGCTGACGCTTGTACAGTCAGATTTGCATAAACGGGATTTGATTGGCTGACGCTTCCAACTCAGCTTCAAAAGTTAAACATTGCTCAACTTTTGAATCCTGAAAATCCTGGAAATCCTGGAAATCTTCGCTTTGCTTCCCCACAATGCAGTTCGGCGAAAAGCGAGGCAAAGTGACGTCACCCCATTCAAAGTCAATGGGCAGAGAAGCGTTGGAAGATTTTTTTTAACGCTGCTGTGTGGATGGGCCGTGAGTCTATAGATCTTCCCTTAGACTGAAAACCCACCTGTTTTTTCTAGTGTGAATAAAATATATTAAAAAGAAAGAAAATATTAGAAGCTAAGGATTCTTGCTGTTCTGATGTTGTACCCATATGGTTGATAGCTTTGTATAAAAGGAGTGTGAGCCAAATCTAATGTATTTTAGATTCAAACAGCAGTAATAGTGTTTGTAACAGTATGATTGATAGCTCCACAACTTTGACACATATCAGGAGAAATGATTCTGGCTTAAACCAACAACTGTGACATTTACAGTGCAGAGTCTCGAGGATATCCTGAACGGTGATTTAGCTGGATTAGGGATGGGGCTTTTTTTTTCTCACATAGTTTTTATCACCTAGAAGTAAAAGCATGATTTAAAAACAGTGCTCGCATTGCATGGCACACGGCCAGCAGCAGGCGGTGTGTCACGCTGTGTACAGGATGCTCATCTTCCCACCCTCTCCTAAGCAGGTGCTGAGAGACGGCCTGTAGGTGTAAATGTGATCATTGTACTCTTAAGCCTGTCTGTGCTAATGACGAGGCTTTGGAGGATGACAGCACGTGTAGGAAGGCACTCATCCGTTTCCTATCCACACAGAGGATGATGGGAAAAAAATTAAACAAATGACGTCTTTGTTTTTAATCTGGGTTCGTTCTGTTGCTTGCACTATTCCATTTGAATCGAAACTAAGTACACAATGCAAAGCTGTATCGTGAGTAATAGCTAAATGTTTTGGTTGTCAAGCCCACAGATTTAAAATTCATTGTAAATTGTGAAAGGGATGACAAAAGAAACAACAACATTGAAGAACTGACACCTGATTATGAAGGAGCTTTTAAATTAATGCTTATTTCGGTTATTACATAAATGAACAGTGGTGTAAAAAATATTCTGATTCTTTACTTGAGTTTCTTATAACACACTGTTATGATACTCAATTTAAAGTAAAAGGACTGCTTCGAGAATGGCACCTAAGTGATAGTATTAAATACCCATGGGAAAATGTACTGGAGTAAAAGAAACTAAACAAATAAATATGTTTTAGCTATATGAAATATTTTTGAACAAAACACTACTGCCAAATAATGTTCTGTTAACACACTCATGGTTTTAGTTACTTAAATATAATGTTGGATGGTTTAAAATACCAAATAATATATTTTTTAAAGACTTGTGTGTGGAAATCTGAATTGATCAAGCAACTAGTACTTCAAATGTGTACTTTAATACTTGAGTACATGTTCTTTGATAACTACCAATGCACAGAAGGCAGTTGAGAGGATGGAATCAAGCATCAAAAAAGTGTTGCCCTTTATGTGTAATTTCTAATATTAAAGATAATACAGTACGTAGTTTCTCCTCTGTGAGTCTCCAATGATGCCTGTCACTCTGGGCCCGAAGTTCAAGAAGAATTACGACATTTAGCAAGTCACTAAATATGCCAGTTAAGATAAGCTAAAACTGCTGCTACACTTTCAGAAAGAAAATACTAAGATCCGATCATAACAGAAATTAGAGATTGCAGTAATGTAGCGTTTTGAGGTATTTGTCACTATGACACATATTTTCAGATCTGTGCTCCGCTCCTTGGCAGCTGTGGCGCTCTGATGCCAACAGTTTTACTCAGCAGAGAAAAAACATGCACTGACATGTAGTCATGATACAAATACAACTGCACTGCTTATTAAATACCAGCTTGTATGTCTTCTCCTAACAGGCTGGATTTGTAGATCAGCTCATTCGACCCAAAGCAGTGTGTGAGAGCAAAGCCCTGGAAAAGGGGGGAAAACATATGCGTGTGTGTAAGTGTGAGACAGAGTGGGGGGAAAAGCCAGAGAGACTTAACGTGGGATCCTGATCTCTCTGGGACTCGCTCAATCCCAACTGTAATGTAAAACCTATGGGACAATGAGGGGCTCTACAGTGCTGAGCTGGTCAGAGAGTCCACCCAACATGTTGTCAAACCATGAGGAATTTATTACTAATGTTGGTCAGCTGTAGCGTAGGGGGCGGGGGCTTTTTTTCCAGCACGGAAAAACTGAAATCATTAATTATCTACACTACCAGCCTTGATCATTCCCCGAATTTCAGCTGAGTTTATCTCCGAAGCGTGCATTTCCATGCTGACGGAGCCTCTTCAGCTAGCGTGTCCATTTATAAAGCTTGTGGCTTAACAGCGGGGTCATCCTCTGACCTAGCCATTGACAGCCAATGGTGTGAATGATTGGAGGTAGAGAAGGCAGAACAAAGCAGACATGGCAGCAGCATATGTGCTGTCATACAGACTTTGGCCTTTACATTGGCCTTGGGCCTCTTCTCGATGGGAAAAAAAGAGTCTGAAGCACCAAAAAAAACTTTGCTCATGAAAAATGCAAGTATGGAAAACTAGCTTTGCTACTTCTCCAGTAACAGTCAACTACCACTATTGTGTCTGAACCGTTATACAAAGAACAATGCTAACATGAGGATGACGTGCACGGTAGTAAACGTTCAGGCTTTTTTTTTTTTTTTAAACCTTGCGTTGAGGAAATGCAAGGGGCTGCATTGGTGTGGTTTGTTGTTTCAGCTACTTGTGAAAGAGAATCCAGGAAGTCCTTTGGTAATTCTTTCCATTTGTTTGAAGGTCTTCAGACGCCAAACCGTTGCAAAACCACTTATAACATAATGAGGACAAATGTGTCAATCCTGGAAAGTTATGAAAGTGGCAATCCATTACTGCAAGTATTTTTATTTTATATATATGCAAGTATTTTATCATAATTCACAGTTCTTGGTGGTTTTGCAAATTTATATTTTCTGTAAATATTTCTCTGTATTCTTAATGTTTAAAAATATGTAATAATAGTTCTACTTTTGACCGTTTTTCTGATTTGTTTCCTCTTACTGTGTCAATGTATGCACCAAAGCAAATTCCTTGGATGTCTAAACCTACTTGGCAATGAGCTTGTTATAGCCTTTCATCCATTTACACATAAAAGCACAAGAGGAAATATTGCTGAAATATTGCATCGTATTCATAATCTGAATGTTAGAAACATCGTAATTACCTTGACCTCGCACTGTTGTTTGAGGACAAGGGTTTTGAAACCTTGAGTTAATGACGTCACCAACTTGGATTTTTTTTTTTTTTTTTTTTCTTGGATTTTCTGAAAGGATCGGGTAGAGTGAAAAACAAGACATTTTTAGGTGACCAAAATGACATACACAAACTGAAACACACTGTATTAGTTCAACAGATTCAACGTATGGCTGGAATTGCGTAGTATAGCCCTTTAACACTGTCAGTAAATCTGGCTCAACTTTTTTATAGGTTGTTGCTAAACCTAGCTTGACATGTTTAGCAACATCTTAATTTAATCCATGCTCAAGTTGGACATTATAGGCTTATGTGAGTTTCAAGGTTATTTGAGGACAGTTTCATTCAGGAGAGAAAGGAAGGGGAAGTGAAACCATCCATCTTTAATGTAAAACTCATACCTGCTTAAGAATATTAATTATGCTGCATGATGGGTGCTTCAAAAAATTACATTTCTTGTTTTAAATAGTGAGGACGTACAAAACTATTCGTGTCTTCCTGAATCTGGGGGATAACCCTACAGGTTGGATGATAGCTAATGTGAAGACGAATGTAAACCTCACAGTGGTGCTTGATGGAGATTCAGGATTCACAAGTCAGTGAGCTTTATCCTCAGGGGACCATGAAAGTCTAACCAAACAGTGTTATATAGGTTGGTTGTGCATGTAAATGGTCTGCAGAGGCTACACACTCCCCCCCTAATGCATCCATTCAACTCCTTTATTTACTTCCAGAACATAGTGACATCCCTTCATACAGGGTATATGCAGGAATCCTGAAGTCAGATGTAATTCCTTTTAAGACCTTTTTTAAGACCCTTTCCAAACATTTTAAGACCTCATCGCCACTTTGAGTTCTAACCGGTTACCTTGACAACACACTTTACCTCACATTGACTATATACAGTATTGATTGTCCTTCCTCCTTATCTTCCAACCATTTGGACGCAGACTTGCATTTCCCCATAACGATGTTGTTTAACAACCGGCGTAAACGGACCTTCGCGCTATCAAGCAGTGAGCGTGCGATGTCCTGTTCAGATGACGTCAAATCCAACGGGATGCCATAAATAAACTACACAGAATCACACTACACACCTACGCAATGATTACATTCAGGCAGACTGTAGAATACAACCTCTTTGGACCATTTATATACTTATTGAAAACAAGCTACAAAATGTAACACCTTGAAAAATGCCGTTTAATACTTTTTAATAGTCTTAATTTTCGCTAAATTGATTGATCAACTTTTAATACTTTTTAAGACCCCGCGGACACCCTGTCATAACACTGCCTTCTATTGGCTAGCGCTCCAACCATAGACTGTACTGTGCTCCAACACATTGTACATGATAGGCTAATGGGCGGGACATCGCATAACGGTTGACCAATCAAAACAGAGCCGGCCAGCTAACCAATCAGAGCAGACTGGGCTCTGGTTTCAGACAGAGGGTGAAAAGAGGTGCTGCAGCACAGGCAGTATGAGAGAAATAAAGAGCTTTTTGAACATTAAAGCATGGAGACATGTCCCAGCAGAGACACTACATACTGATATGAACCTGAAATGAGGATAAAAGGGACCTTTTGAAGGACAGCAGGGTGGACAGCGGCCATTCTTGCTTCTACTGCAGATTTTCTACATCTTATAACACATTTACAATATGCATAAGTCAGCTGATTCTCTTTGAACTTAATTCCTAAAATAACAAGAATAGTTCTTAAAAGATTTGCCATTATGATTCAAGCAAGCAAGTTAGATGTTGGCTGCTCTCCAAAAGCCATGTGTCACAGATCAGAGACAGCAGATGGTATGATGGCTCGGCTCCTTGTTAATGTTGGCAGGAAACCACAGAGCGCTTCACTGGAACCCATCCCGCCCCACCCCCCATGTTCTTCCTCGGCATCATAAACAATATATTTCGAAAACAAAATCATAAATCAAACGAAGCCTCAAACAGGAAACAAGTTAAAACATTGTGGGAAGAAGAGTTTTGTCTCTGGGTGCGGGGGAAAGTGATCACCGTGAGGGCAGATACGAACCCTTATGTTGTGTTCGGGTCTCCCGTGACCCGTTTCAAGTTCAAACTATATAATAACTAGACTAGTTTTTTTTTACGGAACAAGGCTTCATGATATCCTCCACTACAACACTACAAACATGATTTTGACAATTGTAGCCAAGTCTGAAGGTCTAAAAAAAAAAGTGTATAATTTGGTGTTCGGGTCTGGGGAGACCCAGCAGCATTGTTGTGGGTGACTCGGGGTCAAATTTGGCCCAATCAAGATTCTTCTTTGACTTTAGACACCCTTCCCCACCCCCTTCATCCACTGTAGCAATAATTAAAAACTTTTTTGGGGGAGATTGTATTCTAATATGAGTCTATAGATAACGTAATAATCCACTGTGAATTGAATCACATGTTTTACTTAAATATAAATGCATAATAAGTTAGTTATGATGTAGTTAAAACAATATTGGATGATTGTCATTATTTGGGTGTTTTGGACTGAGATAAATCATGGGTCAACATTTACCCGCGGACACCATGAGCGGTAACAGCGTTCGAACACAACACAAGGGTTAAGCAAGTTTATATGTACCTTTTCCTTGTTCCTTCCTAAGGACTGCTGATGGAAATTAACTATAAACTCAAATCTGGCATAATTAATCTCTTCTCGTTTCTGAGATTAATGTATTTGTATGCATGGTCCTTGTTGAAATAAATACATAATAATAATAATAACGTGTGTGTTTATATCTTCATTTGTTATCTTTGAACATTTCCATAATAATCTCTGTACAATCAATGTAAGCTTGACAAATGAGTCTGGAGCTTACACTGCCATTGCATAACCATCTCTGCCTAGATTCATATGATAGCCGCGTAATGGAAACGCAAGAAGCAGCAGCATTACGATCTACTGACAGACACATGTACAGCCTTTCCCCTTACTTGACGTCTCTGGCGTGGATTGAGACAAGACAAATGCCGCGCGTAAATAACCATTGTGCTTCAGGCCGACACATTCCAGATCACACGACAAATAGCCATTACCTGCCCTGTTATCAATCACAGGTACAGTACACTGTCACATGGCTTCTTTCATGCATTCCCAATGACAGTCATAACTTTGACCTGACAAACCCAGTCAGCTTGAGCAACTTCCCCAATCCATCACAGCTGCCAGAGGCATAACACTTCTTTGTTCAGATTAATTACACCCTTACTGGTTGGAGCTGTCAGTCACCCAAACAGGTGATATACACACTCTATCAAGAGGTTGTGAATGAGCATGAATGAGTGTGCGTGTCATGAGTCAGCCGCCAAATATTCAAATTAACATCGTGAGACAGAGAGCGAGAGCTAGAGATAGAAACAAAACAAGGAAACCATTTGGCTGCCCTCAGGAAAGCAGAAGAAGTGCTACCAGTGTCAGAGGATCAGAGCCGCAGCATTAGAGTGACGAGTGAATGCAATTTCCCCTGAGAGAGATTGAATCATAATGATGTCAGAGCCTTTTTGTACACATAATATGTTTAAATAAACCTGCAGGGGACCTCATGGGATCTGCAGCACGCAGCAGAGTTACAGTAATGTGTTTAAACTGGCAGAACACATCGGAGTACGACTTTCTCTGAGAAACATTTCAAAGCTCATAAACTAAACATTTCTCCACGTACGCCTGTCTCGCAGATCATGTTGGATTGTTCCAAATTGGACACATTAGCACAATAAACATCAATTCTCTGTGTGTTAGCAGATCAAGTGGTAGCAATGCAGAACATGCATGGTGCTTTGGTGTGGGTGTGCACACAATGACTGAATGTTTCTGTGTGTGTATCCATAGGTTACTTCTGCGTGTGTGAGCGTGCATGTGTGGGTGCTCGTCGTGGCCAACATACTTGATTGTGCAGCAGTTTGCAAATTTAATGTAGGAATCATAGCTCTCGTTTACACGTTTCGTTTGGTTGTTTATATTTTAGAGACTTTCACATTAAAGAAATGTTTGTCTGATTGGCAGAAAAGGTACATTTGGACTGTTCCAAAAACTGTTTCTTGAGCTAAATGCCGACGCGTAATGACAATGATGTCTGGAGGGTAAGATATGTTTTGATGTTTACCATCTTAATTTAAAGGTGACCTATCATGCAAAATGCACTTTGTACGTCTTTTATACATGAATATGTGTCCCCGGTGTTCCAGGGAACTCACCAAGTGTCAGAAAATACAACCCTCTATTTCCCTCCATACCCAAATCTCTTAAAAAGGGGCTGCAACGGATCTGATACAGACTGATCCAGATTTGAACACTTCTATGACATCACAGAAGTGGCGCTACGGCTATTGGGCCAACTCCACCAATCAGGAGGAGACAGCCACGGACATTGCCGTTGGAAAGCGCTGGAGACGCTGTAGTACATATGCCAGGCCTGTAGATGGTGCTGTTCTCACAGAATCAGCCCATGCAAAGACAGTGTTCAATTGAGCGAAATGAGGAATGGCTAAAATGCATGATCTGTTTGGTATTTTGAAAAATAAAAAGTATAAATATGCCTTATATAGGTATGGTCCTACACTATATTATTCAAATATAGCATGATAGGTCCACTTTAAGTTGTTAGCATGAAAAATGTTCTAATTAGCACCAAACACAAAGACGGCTACAGTTTAGGATTGATAGGGATGACATTAGTTTGACAACCTTCGCCAATAGTTGTCAAAGTATTTCACTCAGAACCAGAGGTGTTGAAATGCAGAATCGGGCCACTTTGGGAGAATCAGCTAGACTTAGCAACAATCAGGGATATCAGAATCTTAAAAGGCCAAAGATAGGCCGAAAGCGTGGATCACAATATCCTCTGGAGAATTTATTGACGCCAACAATGTCTGGCTTCACCTTTAAGTCTGTCTTAAGATAGCCTGGCGCCTAAAGTATATCAACACGGTTTGGGCTTGGTGTAATTGTTTCTTTGGCTCATTCTGGATGAAAGGATGGCTAATAAAAAAAGACTGTAATGCAGGTGATGGTGGAGATAATCCACAGTCCTCCTTTTGTGCAGAAATACATTTCACATTTGATCGAAGCTACTTCTTTTAGTCATTGCCATTCTGAGTTAAACAAATAAAGAAGATATCATCAAGTAACAATGTTTTTAGTGTGCAATAATTACGATAAGCAGACCCTGTTTTATTGCTCAGATACTGTACCTATTGCTTTAAATCAGTCATGGACAAACGCAAACCTCTTCTTGAAAGTTAATGTCATGATTCATATTAAAGTCCCATGCCCTTCAACTTTTACAGGAACGACCTGTGACTAAGATACAAAGTACATATGTACTTAAATCTCACGGCCCAGGATTCAGTCTGTGTCAGAAAGCATGAACCAGAACGGTTTGCTGACGCAGAGAAAAGTCATGTTTGTCTCCTGCTCTGAATTTGAGCTCCCACTAAGTGTGTCTGTCTGACGACTTACTGCAGTGTAACGTGATCAAGGAATCAGTAACTCTAACTCTACACTAATGCTGAAGAGCTCTGCGTGAATCCATAACACACCTTCCACGTGAATCAACAAGTCCTCACAAGGGTAATTGCACCTGCTAAGTGTGCATCTGTACTTGAGGTGTGCACGTTTCACCATATACTTCACATGCAGAATGCCCAGTCTGTTTGTGCGTGGTTTTGTTTCTACAGCCGATCCAATCCCCCTAATCCTTCAGTCAGTTATTCACAACATCTGAAGTTGCTCAAACTAGAAATTCCACTTGTAAACACAATAGCCTATTATACAGTGCAAATCAGTGGTAGCTTGCACCAGATGCATCTGATTCTCTGAGTGTATAACTTTCCGCTACACCCTCCACCATACAAGCATTCCTAAAATAGCCATATTCTTATGCCATGCGCTTCCGTTTTAATGTTTCATTGCCTTCAAATCTACAAGTGAGGCTTCAATGAGGCAGCTGCTTAAGGGAATGGGACATGAACCCCTCTGTCCAAGGACAATGTGTCTCAGTTGGCCATTGCACATAACCACAGTGGCCTCCAAAGGCTAAATGTAGACCACCATGATGCGGCCCGAGAGAGTTTCCAGTGTTAAAACATGTCTGGGAGAAACTGAGACACTTGAGTCAGTGTGCTCAGGTTGAGTCGAGGGCTAGCAGGTTGTCTCCATGCTCGCAGTACAATCATGCCTCCTGATCCTTATCTGAGCAGCCGTGATGCAGACCTGCTCTAAGAAGCTTTACTGTGCTCCGCTCCACAAGCAAAAGCTTTTTAAACATCGACTTCTTTGTGGAGGGGTAAAGCTCTGAAGCTCAAAGAAGCAGCACTGGCTCGGTGTTTCATTACATTGTGTTTCTTCAATGGCCTAGCACTTGAAAACAACTTTCCAGCTGAGCAGACCTAGCATTAACAAGTCGTTCATCTTTGATGAGCTCCATATGCAAAAAAGAACAGGAGAGGCAAAAAAAAGAGCCTGTGATCAGAGAAATAAAATCATATGTATATTCTGTCACGCCTCACATCCTGTGGAGCACTGCAAAATGTGGTGTGCTTGAAGGAAAACAAATAGCATGTCCCGGTAGAAGGCTGTGTTTGTTTCTGCTGCTTGCATTGGGATCGCATAAGCAAATGAGAGCCTTGGAAATGAATGTGCAGCTAAAAACTGCTTAGGATGATTTATTTCTTCTATGGTTGATTGCAGGAGTACTTTGTCTTATCTTCAGGAAGTCTTCCAGCCTGCTGCAGGGACATGTCAGGAGCCAAGATCTCTCACAAGCCGAGTTTCTCCCTGCAGCTATGTTCTTAACCTTGGGTGGTCACTTTAGTTTTTCTTATGCCTTTTTCTTTCCACCCCCCATGTTTCACTGCAACACGGCGACAATTAGCAGGGTTTTTTTGTATCTCAGTTTGGCAAGCCATGTTGTGTCTTCATCTCAATGAAGAACCACAGCCTCTTTTTCCCACACACACACTCATGGCATACTGTATCTGCAACACGAAGCCTCCCGTCGCCCAACCCCTCTAGATTTTCAGTCGACAGTCAAGTTCTGGGTCAGTCGAGCTAGAGGTAGCGCACATCCGTCTTGCTTTTGACACACGTCACAAATGAAAAACGAGACAAACGAGATTTCCACATAAAGGCTTGGAGGGATCATCTTCAATTTCAGAAGCAGCTTGAAGCAGCACAGAGACACACATGCATACATTTTGCCCACACAAGAAAAAACACATTTTGAAAAAATTACATTTGCTGTATTTTCCACGGTTTTCCCCAGAACCTTTTCTGTGTCAGATCACATTATTTCTTCCCACCACCATTTAACTAAACTGTATAAAGTACATACTTTGCAGTGTGCATGTGCCAGCCAGTGTCAGCGTTACAAGAGCTCTGCTCAGTTAAGCCCAGCGTTGTTAAAAGAACATCAGCTCCCTGCAGGGAACTTTATGCTTTAGTACTATGAGCAATTGAAAGGGGAACCGGGGATAGAGTCATCAGGACTGTGGGATGACCCTGGGTTCATGGCGTGCCCCCCTGCTGCTCATCCTTTCATCAAGCAGCCCAGTTGTTGGTTTAGCTCAGAGCCTTCTCAGCAGGCCTTGGCACAGAGGAGGGCCCTTGGCCAAAGAGGATTTGGTCAGAGGAGGAGGGAAGTCTGCTCACGCTCAGCAGAAGCTTTTCCAGCATCAAGCACCACCTACTCTCAATCATGCGTAACCCCCAAATCCTCCCTGCAAAACCGGCAGGGCCAGACCAAGCCGCGCTAGTCTAAATATATCCTGAAGATAACACAGAGACACAAAGCAGCGACCCCTCGATAATACACCATCACACCTTTTTAAACGCTCCAACAAAGTTAACAACATCAATCATGTTTCCTTCGAGACGTCCTGGATGTTATTAAAGCATTTATCTTTTAGTGGTGCAGTGGCACATCACAGGAGAGGAGATAATGACACGCTTTATTGAAATGGAGACGAATGCACCCACTCCTCACCATGGGTGGTCTAGTCAGGAGCGTTGCATGGAGAAGAGCCCCACAGGCAATTAGCATGCAAGCCAGACTGAACATCTCTGGTTTATGCATTACACACAGCTGGGCTCAAGACATCGCTCACATACAAGATACTACAGAGTCTGACATGTTTTTAAGTAAAAGAAACAGCAGGTTTGTTAGTGACAATGCTGTCTTCATGTAAGTGTAAGCGCGGTGATGACAAATGTAAAATCTTACTTTACGTTTACTGCAACAAGTCTTAATCTTAATCATGTGTCGGTCCCAACAGTTAAGCATTTGGAAACACAGACCAACCATTTCGTTTTTCACTTTAATAAAGCACAAGGATATTCAAAAGAAATTCAAACATATGCTACTGAAGTAGTTTTGTGAAGTTCTGAGTTCAAACGTAATGCTAACATCATGCTAACTATGACAATGCTGACATGCTGATGTTAAAAAGGTTTAACTACCTAGTACCATATTCACATTTTCTATCTAGCATGTTAGCCCGTTAGCATGCTTACATTTTTAGCAATTAATACTTTTCAAAGGCAGTAGGCCTACTTGGGATTTAAAGTTGACTCTGACATGTAAAACCTGTTGAGTGGCACATTAAAACACGAGCTTAGGTTTGAGAACAATAACAAGAAATAAGACCAACTCCATTTCATATGCAATTGTATATGAGATGAAACATGTATTAGCACATTTGGTAGTCTTCCAGTGAGTCTTTAGGTTCGTGTGACCTTAATTTGGAAACAAGAACCAAATACTTTCCAAATCCAGCGTCTAAATGTTAAGATATTCATGTAGTTAACAATTCCTGGTTATGCATTTATTATGATGGTCCGTCTTGCCACGAAATATATTAAACACAGCCGGTGATAATCATAATACAATCCGAATTAAGATTTCTTATTTGATTGGACAGTTTTCTTACGGGTGTAACTGATCCAGGGTTGGATTTTGTCTTATTTTGTAAGTGTTCAAAATAATGTTTTTTTACTTAATGTGTCAGGATATCAGAAATGAGTCTCAGTGATAAAATTCAAGTATTACCAGCTGCATGTCTCCATGATAAAACTAACATAAATAGAATACAAAAAGGGAACTCCCCGTGACGTTCATGTCACTTGACACCTACACAGTTACAGTACAGACGGCACCACAATATCAGAGAAAAATGACCTGAACAACTGCCTGAGAGCATAAATCCCAGGTAGTAGATTTGTGTGTGTGGCCATCCTGCTGGGAGATACCACATCATTCATCAACTCATTAAAGGGCTTATGGGAACGGAAAAAAATGGATGTTCGGAAATATTCTTTAGAGAGACATCATCATTGGATGATAGCGCCAAGTGGGAGGGACCCTATGAGCAGACACTCATGTTCATTGGCAGACGGCAGCTGATCTCAGGATTGCGCACGGTCAGGTGCAGCAGTCACTCAAAGCTCTGGCTCCCTCTCAGCGAGTTGGCAAGCCGCCTTGAAACACTCACCCAAAGCCACAAGAGATACCTGCAATTTGTCACCCCTATAAAATAACGTTCTGTGTCTAAATTCTCATTTAAAGGCAGAAGAGTTTGCGCTCCTACGGGAAATGACACTTAACACCAAATCTGTGTTTCTTACGCAGCTTTGAATTATCAAGAAATCCACCCCCCGTCTCTCTGAAGTCGTTCCCTGGAGTTTTTTTTTTTTAGTAGTTGGCAGAGACAGAGGAAGGTTTTAAAAGAAGACGTGTAATTTTTCCTCGCTGCCAAGCTTTCATACTAGTCAGTGTAAAGACGGGCAGGAAAAGCCCAGAGGCCTTTGCATCAATACTTTGTTTGACGACTGGCTTGGCAGATGGCCAGCTCCTGATTTCTCACACCATGCATGCCACAGCACACCTCAGGATTAGGAGGCAGAGAGACACATGGAAAGACTGACGAATGAATTAAGGTCTTGAAATGTTACTCGGTTTTAATTACAAATGTAGATATTTTTCTCATATAAAGAAATCATCAAAAGTAATGTTCTTTTAAGGGCATAATTTGCACATATTCACAGTGTTTTCTTTATGATTTGAGTTATAGAAAAAGCCCATCACGTTACCTTACACTGGGATTACTTTTTAAATATATTGAACTTTTGCATTTTTTACAGGTTTGTAGATTAAGCATACAAGTAAAGAGTGGAAGAAAAACAGAATCTATCATTTACTGTAGTTGTAGTTAAGTTAAGGCTTGATTTAAGTGGAAAACCATAGCAGGTTTTACTTAACTTACTTTGAAGAGTGTGTTGATTCTTCATGTGTATTCTACCAACATGTATTTGTTTAAGACTCAGGATTATGAAACAAATTGAAATAGTCACCAAAGGCATTGAACCATAAACTGGAAAACATGTGGACATACGTAGACACCATGACGTCACCCATGTTTCTGTAAAGCTGTTATCCATACAAAATACAAGTGGGCGATAAGCAATCTAAGCAATCGTGTCACTGACTCACCAGTTTGGCCATTAAAATGCTTTTTGATTCGATTTCTAGCGAGAAGTGTATATTGTACTCTTAGAATCCACGTCCAGTCGATGTGTAGGATGTATAGTTTGATAGATATTACGAAGATGATTTGAGGTCTCACCAGCTACTGGTACATCTAAAAATGGAGATCCTCCGTGTAATTTAGGTGGGCCCTCAGTGCAGATCTCCATCGGGTGTGTCTTCTCCCAAACACAGGAGGGTTGAATCTCACCCAATTGTTCATCAAGGCAACGGTAAGCTTGTGTTTAGCACATGTGAATCAGTCACCTCCCAAAGTGATTAAAGAAAGCTAGATGTCTTAAGCGATTTGTGATTCTGTCCAGCTTTACTCAAAGATCGATTCATTTAGATGCGTCATGGGGCCAATGGATTCATCTTTTGCTGTGAGAATCGCGAGGTAAAAAGTGAAAATACTCTATCGATATAATTAGTAAGATTTCCAAAGAATAATATATTTAGAAATCTTTACATTTCAATATTATTTTATTTATTAGATCAATAACATGCAGAAAAGTGGTGGTGAGCATCCAGACCAATGGACAACCAGCGGCACAGTAAACGCTCCGAATACTAATATCATGGATTCTTAAGCAGAATATAAAAAAAGCACTTAAGAACTTGAGCATGCCAAGCCCACTGTGTGAATCGGTTAGACAAACACATGATTGCATCAGCTGCTGCATCATGCATTGCAATGAATAAAGGCACTTGAGTTCTTACTAAGAAAAGAGGCAGGGCTCTGGTGCTCTGGATATCTGTGTAAATTGATCTTCCCACGGTTGTGCTTGACTTTGGCGTCATTAGCCTCCACTGGTTTAAACAGAGGGGATCAGTTACCGTTCTGACACTGTGAATGAGGTTCCACGTGTTGTCATTCATATCCATCAATGCTACCTCACACATCTGGCACAAAACACACACTATTCAGCAGATTTAAGTTAGATATGACACACCTCAGCCAATGGATGCTTCCTTAAGGATCGTTGTTCTTTATAGTTTATGTTTCTGTTTGAAAATACTGAATGTTCCTTTTATATCAGAGTAGCACATGATAACACAACCCAGTCTCACGGCATTTCGTGTTATACTCACGACATTTAATCTATTGATTCGTGTTCACCAACACGATTTTTGCCTTTTTTTCCAAGCCTGCCCTCCTACAAAAAACGACCATATATATAGGCCGATTGTTCAAGCCCTTATTACGACCAAGAGACACGTTTTAAAGTGTATGTTGTTTCTTACACGACCACTAGAGGTGCTCTAGTTGTGGTGTAAGAAACAACGTGCATGCTTGATTGCAAACGCTCCGGAGGGACGTTTATTCACAAATAACCTTCTCTGGAAAATCCTAAGTTGTGGAATAGTTTGGCCATTAAAATGCTTTTTGATTCGATTTCTAGCGAGAAGTGTATATTGTACTCTTAGAATCCACGTCCAGTCGATGTGTAGGATGTATAGTTTGATAGATATTACGAACATGATTTGAGGTCTCGCCAGGAGAACGTGTATATGCGGCAGCTTCCATGTAAAGTTAGCGTCAACCCTCGCGGGGTGAAAACAGTTTTCTCAAAGTTTTCATAATAAAACCGGATGTATTCCCCTCACTGACAAATGATTACACAGTGATATCTGCATTACTCATCCACTACAAAACTTCAGTTTATTTGTTAATTACACAATATTGATTGGTTTGAATTGTGTACAATGCTTTTGTGTTTTTAACCTTCGATTCGGAGAAACAAATAGTTTTTTCGGAAACGGACGGCAAAAAAAGTCCGACATTATAGGATTTAAAATGAAAATCAATAATCGTGGCTTGATATTTAGTAAGAACATGTTTTTATGAACCACACAGCTTCCGGTCTTCCAAGACCCGACCGGACAAAAAAACGTGGTGCAGGCACGAAACACACTACCATTATAAATACATTGCTTTTAAAATCGTTCTGTGTGACATGAAAAAAAGGGGAAAATCGGTTGGTGAACACGAATCAATAAATTAAATGTCGTGACTGTAACACGAAATGCCGTGAGACTGGGTTGGATAACAAAAGCTCATATTACTTTGTGTGTTTGTCTTTGTCTAATAGCACTCCAACCGCATTTCTTCTTTGGTGTAAGTTACATTTTGCATAATCAACATTAACAAAACAAATGATCTGGTTAACTCGCACCACTAGTCTATTTAACAAAGCACATACCTTCTGTTGTTATGTGGAAAGGCCAGTATCAATAGTAACAGTCATATTTACTGTGTGACAACAAACGGGGCCTTTTTAATACTGATCTGCCGACAGTGGCCTCAGCTCTTTGATGTGCTGGAAGGTGTGAGCTTTTCTCACTTTTCTTGCACAAGGTCAGTTCTATCAGACACTAATTAGAAGGAGACGTTAAATATAGGAGGCCAGTCAAGAGCCTGATACGTACATTAACAGAGATGACTTCATATTGAAATATCCAAATGTTCAGGTGTTTTTTAGACTTGATTTCCATTTCATTACCAGCCATGAAAGTGTGAGGATTTAACTTGTATCCCTGAAAGCATCCGTCGTTACAGATCCAGTTCGGTTACATTTTCTGCAAGCAATGGAGCGAGTAAAACGTTGGCAACCAGTGGCAAAGCAAAACAGTCTGCAAGGCGGTCACCAAGCGCAACCAGAGCATTTCCCATCATCAGGCGTTGGTCCCTCGCCTGTGTTCGCACATTTGCCACCATGCTTTACAGGAACATATAAGAGAAATGAAAGCTCAGCGCAAGTTCAATCAGGAAGACCAAGCTCTTCATTCATATTTCAATACTCTCTCGTCCCTCATTAAGTGATCAGGGGCTAACTCTCTCCATTCTCACAAGCCTATCGGTGCACCCGCTAATCCCTTTATATCTGCTCTTCCCTCTTGTCAGCTGTCATTCCAGGTGACAATACGCAACCCTCATCCACGCCCTCTCGCCTCCCGTCTCCTACAGGGCCAAGCTCCCTTCAGACCGGTCCCGCCTACTTATCAGCACCACCAGTGTCTAGACCCCGGGGGGGTTTCATCGGAGCGGTTCTTCCCCCCCCCCTGAATGATTATCCTGCAAACCGGGGCCTAATCGCCAAACAGCATTTCATTCACCTGTTATAATTCAGGCAATCATTATTACATTCATATTATGTGTCCCGGTAATACATATGTATTTCATAAATCAGTGTCTCTCCTGATTGAAATAAAGGTTTTTGAGATTGAGTGAAAGGGTGTCTGAAGGAGGTCGATAGGAAGTTTGAAAGAGGAAAAGAGTTTAATGTTGTTAACAATATCAGTTCCACCTGTGTTTGTCCTGCTAGGAATCAAACACATCTGCTGTGGATGAGAATTTACAGGCCAAGAACCACTTTAGAAAGGAAGAACTTTCCTGAATATCGTAAGAAAAGAACTCTTTTGTTTAGTGAGTTTTGAGTCAGTCATTTTCAGCTTGAGGCCATTTTCTAAAAGGCAATTGTCAAAACGCTTCTTGAAGATGACGTGTGACTGCGGGTGTCCCTAATCCATGCCAAGTCTGTGGAAAAAGCCAGGCAGTGACTCTGAGATATTCTCTCCTCCCTTTTACAATATCATTATTTGCCGCTAAGTGTGCCTAAGATTCTGAAACAGGCTATTGTCAAACAGAAGCATGTGTACTCAGCAAGCCTCCCTTTGATGAGAAAGGGTTCAGAAGACAAAGCTACATAAGCACACACAGATAAGACGCAGCAGGTGTGCAGTGTAGAGTAGATGTGTGCACAGGTGCAGACACACGAACGCTGCTGGATAATACGAGGAATTCTTGAACTGAAATGGCTCTGGGTTGCTCAACATGTGGCTCATTAAAATATATGATGTGATCAGCATATCTGATTATATCTTTTTTGAAAGCAAAGTAACACTGGACATAATGTGAGCACATGCGTTTATAATTCAAAGAGTCTGTGCAAAATGTTTTTTGTTTTTTTTCGAATTGTGCAATACTTATTGTTTCAAGTCCTTCTCAGGCTAAACGTTTCAGATTGGTAAACCTGGATTATGTCATGTTAGAGCTATCAAGAAGTACCTCAGTACAACTGAACTACTGAATACTTCAAATCTTAACCTGCCTTGAAATATATACCTGGCGCTAAATCCTCAGAACTGTTACAGGATGTGTTTTTTTTGTAAATTGTGTTTTTTGTTTTTATAATTATTTTGCATGCTTTTAGGTAACGTTGTATTTGGCTCTTTTCTGCTGTAACAATGTAAATGTCCTCTCTGTGGGACTAATAAAGTTATTTTGATTGTGAATATTTCTGTGAGAGCTATTGGAAATGTCATGAGCCCTGAAACATGTGTATTGCTTTAACCCCAGCAGGTACATCGTGGCACTGTAATGGAAAGACTCTCAGAAAACAGTATGAGAGGAACCAGATGATGATTGGCAGGGCCCACTGCGGAGGGGACCGACAGGCTGGCCGACTGGTTTGGGGGTTTCCTCGTCTGCAGCTGGAAATAAGAGAGACATAAGGGTGAGGAGAATGTACCCGAGTCAGTAAAAACAGAAAGGGAGAGTAGAAGAGAACGTGGTGCCAGCGATTTGCTCTGCTGTTACCTTGGGATCTCTTGACATCTCCCCATGTTCTTCTCTGTGTGCCAGGCTGACTGAGTCGAGGCTCCAGAGGAGGGTTAAGCAAACCAAACGCTGGAGCTGCACCTTTTTTATTACATTAAATTACATATTTAAAATATAGCTTACTCAGCTGTCTAAGGGAATCAAAATCATCACTTCTGGAAACAAACTCTTGACAAGGTCAGCCAGGCCAATGTAATGTTGTTTAAATTAGTCCAGACACATTTGTTTCAACATATGGGGAATTTTCTAATTGAGATACACTCAACATTTGATTATTCTATACACATTCAAGTGATATTTTACAATTAGTAAGTAATAAGTGTGAGGTGTTTCCATTGGCAATCTGGTCAATAAGGTATTTGTGTTAATACCAATCCAACACATTGGATCAGAAACATCAGACTTACTCATTGGTGTCATCAGCCACATGTCCTTAAAAAACAGATCCTCTTACGTTGAGTTATTTCTTGTTTTCGTGCGTTTTTCTTTGAATTTCTAGCAACGTGATGAAATGTGACAGAAATTGTTTTGGCCACAAATCTACTTGGTCAGGTTTGTGCAAAAAATTGTGGTTTGGGTAATAATAATAATTATGAAAGTCTTTTTACCTAAGCACGTAGGTTACGTAATAAAAAAGTCAATTAGGTTTTCACACGGGACATGAACAGCAATTAACTGATTGCAGTCCAATGTCTTTGGATCTACAGCATACTTCTGCAAATGTGGACTCTGTCACTTTGTACTATGTTACCAGTCCTGGGTTAGGATCATTTGGGTTACATACATTTTGATTACGTGGATTATTATATAATAGTGGATTAGTGAATGTAACTCTGTAGCCACTGAATTATTAGACATCTTTCACCAGGTAGTGTATTGCTTAGTTTAGGTGTCATAGGAACATCAACATGCTTAGAAATCAGATGTTCTTTTATTTCACATTGACGAAGCTCATGATCCAACTTCACTTCACCTCAGACATGCAAAGAAAGTTCTTGCAGCTAATGCCCATCTTGACTTGCCTATGGCCTTGACCTGGAAACACCCTGTCTGTAACCTGCTGAACTCAATCCATTCATTCCTTACCCTGCTCCCCCCTGACACCCCCCAATACTCAGACACTGCAGCTGTCCAGTCTCCCCCCCCCGGGGTCAAAGGGAACATCCTAATGCTCATCCCACTTGAGACTGGCACCTGTTGGCCTCGTCTTAGCCTCCATAAAGACAACAGAGAATTCAATAAACAGGCTTAGAGCCACGAGGCCTGAAGATGCCTCTGTTTGTAGCTAGGGATGTCCCGATCACCTTTTTTTGCTCCCGATCCGATTCTGATCATTTGATTTTGACAATTTGCCGATAACGATTTTTCCCGATCCGATCTTTATGCAATGCATTAAGAGACAAAAAAGAAAAAAAGCATTCAAGTTGTCCCTTAAGGTTATTTTTTTATTTAAATTGGATATTCTATCCAACATGGATATAGCTCCTTTTTTTCACAGCAGCATTGGATCAGTTCAGTTGTGCAGCATTGGATAAAAACAAAATAAAGCTTATCAGTACTCGTTAGCTTACTGCTACAATTAGACACTGCTCCCTGCCCACTCTGTTGCCAGATTTGAGAGAAATAAGCAACCAGGTCTATGAAAACAAGCCCCAAAGAAGCAACACATACATGATGTTCTGTAATTTGAAACCAAAACTAAGGCCTCAGGATGACTTTAAGACTTGAACATGGTCATTTTTGTTTTGTAACATTGAATACAAAAACAAAAAAAAGTATTTATTAAAAAAATAAAAATAAATCCCGATCCCCGATTTTTTTCTACCGATTCCGATCTTTTGAAAATCACGTGATCGGCTCCGATCCCCGATCACGTGATCGGATCGGGACATCTCTATTCGTAGCGCTGTCGCTGCTTTCTTTGTCCTCCTCACTTTAATAAAGCACTGAACATTCCTCACCAATACATCTCACGCACGCTTCATTCTTCAATGGACGCTCTCCAGACAGTTTGGATCCCTTACTTGGACTATTTGGACCAACACTGTCATCGTCTATACTACGAGAGTTTCCTCCTTCAGCCATTTTAATGTTTTTCTGTATCTGTTTATTTATTTCTGATAATTATTACTGTCTAACTTAATTGTGTTGTTGCCTCTTTCCCTCAGATAGAGAATGGTAGAAGTTGGGGATTTTATTTCTTCTTCTTATCTACGCACCTTACTTGTCATGTCATGTCTGAGCTGTTCTGTTTTGTGTTGTATTAGAAAAAGTTTAATAAAGATATTATATTAAAAAAAATACAAATAAAGCACTGAAAGATATTTGAAGCAAACATATGATATGTTGTTGGAAAGATCAAGGAGGGCTAGCTCTTCGGAAAAGCAGACGTTTGTATAAAAATACAGCAACGAAGCAAACGCCAAAGAGAAATGAATGGATGTGTTGGAGGTGGTGTGAAGTGGAGTGTTGCTGCAGACACTGCGTGCTGGGACTTGTTAAGTGTAAAAAAAGGTTGGAGGGAATTTGGCAAGCAACTCGTCTTCCTGTGTATAAAAACATTTGATTCTGTCTTTAGGGCTTGATTTTAAGATAAAATAATAAAAAGCAAATGTAAAACATTCAATATATCCGTCAGCCTGTCAGTGTAGATTTAGATTGGTTAGACTTCTGGGAAAGAAAAGTTGAAACAACTGTCTCTTTAACCGTTTCTATACCCATACATGCAGCATATACTGTATGTTCATGGCATGCATCACTTGTACCAGCGACATTCAAACAGTGGTGCAGGAATGAGTCTTAAAAACGGTGAATAAGGAACAAATAATGGACGTCAAGTTCATTGATATCAAAGTCAACAGGTCTCCTGAAAGTCTTTTTTAATTAGATGCCTGAAAGACTTATTTAGTTAACAGACTCTAAAGAGATTATAGACTTAAGAAAGTACTGAATTTTGAAGCTTTTATGTGATTTAAGATGCACAACTTTGGCTTTGTGTTGGTTACGAGAGTTTGTTTACTGTCTAACATTAGTATTTTACTTCTGGCGGTTTTATTTGTTTAACTTGTGTTCATTTGATGAAAGAATTGTCAAAGTGTCAGACATATTTGTTTGCAACCGAGCTTATTTTCTGCAATAATCAAAGATCCAATGGAACAACCCCCTTAGTTTTTTTGTTGTCGATTGAACCAGCGCAAAGCTATCTCACAAGTTCTTCCACAAAACTATGCCATCCATGCAGCACTATTAAACCCCCAAACAAACCTGCTAGTTTTTACCTCAGGCTCAGTTCCTAATATCACCATCTTAAATTTAGATTGATGTGGACTCAGCTGCCCAAAAGTGTAATTAGAGGGCAGGATGATCCTAGCTGACACATTGAGGCTGGAGGAAAATTGGTCTGATTGTGACTTTGACAATGTGTGAGTCATTGCTCTGATCCTCCTTCATTAGAGCAAATCCCCGCACAAAGACCAATGAAGAAGAGATTTACTGTAGTCTGGGAGGTCCAACTAGAAAAAAACTCTAATGTTCCTGTGTGCATGCGTGGCGTATTGTAGCCTCCGTGATGTAACTTGAAATGTTTCCAGCTTTTTTTTTCACCCTTCCGCTGCGTTGCTAAATCGCCTCTTCTCGCTGTCACTCACACGCCGGCGCTTGACTTATAATTAACTGCAGTTGTTAATGGGCTCAAGAGGAATTTAGCTTGTAAGCTGATCCTACAATTAGGGCTTGTTGACTTTGCATAAATGTTGGGGGCTGGCCTCCCCAGGGGCACAGGGCAAAAGAAGGGCGTCTTTGAGGGGCTGCCAGGCCTGGACGGACCTCCTGAGACTCAGAGGGGGAAATGGGCTCTAAAACACACAGAGGAACCATTTCCATAGGTTTCCCCCTGAACCCTTTGGGGTCACGCAGGACATCGGGTTCACCTCTGGAAACTTAGATGAGACCCTACGGAGCATCTCAGATGTGCATCCTCCAGAGGGGCACCATGCAGCATTATTTAAAAGAGGAAATGGGAGTTTAACACCTTTGATATATTGAATGAGGCGACTTCTTTCAAAATAAAGTTATGAAGTAAAAAAGATCTAGTGTAAAGGTTTCTTTTGTATTGTTAAAAATGAAAGAGATTTATTTTGGATTCAAACACATGAAAATAAAATGTATTTTCTATGTTAAGTATTCTGAAATGACACCCCATCAGGACTTCCATTTGTAGCGACAATTAAGCTAATCTTCGTTTTAAAATATCCTCACATATGGGGTAGGTAATTCACTTCAGAAACACTTTTTGTTATATTCCATGGAATGCTCTTAACATCCCGATAGCAATGAATATATTAAATTCGTTCACAATAAATACATAAAAAAACTTCATCTGTGGAAGCCGTGGTGCTGTAAAAAGCACGACCAATCATCTGAGCCGGCCCGGCTAAAATAACTGGATGGCCTACCTGCCTGTCAGCCTTCCATCTGTGCACAAACTTATCTGGTGCCCTCATTGGTCATGTGCGCGTTCGTGTGTGTTGGAGGAGGGGCTCTGTAACGGCCCATCCACACACAGGCATGAAAAAAATCTTTCAAAGCTTCGCCCATTCACTTGAATGGGGTGACGTAGAAGATTTTTAATCTTCGCCGAACTGCATTGTGGGGAGCGGAGCATGGCTTTGCAAGCATCGTGAGCATCAAAAGTTGAGCAATGTTCAACCTCGGCCCGTCTACACTACAGGCATGAAAAAATCCTGAAGCTGGGCGTGTCTGAAGCTTGGCGATTGTTTGCGAGCAACCAATCACATGAATCTCCCGCCCCCGACATACAAAGCAATAGCAATGTTAAAACAAAGTAAACTGGATATAAACTCTCCAAACAGGCGAAAAACCTACCAGTTTCACCCACTGTCTCTGCCACCTCCCTCCATGCCTGGTTCCTCCGGTTTGTATCCCGGTAAATAGTTCCGATCGTGAAGAACCGGGTGATTTGCTACCGTAATATCTCGTTTGGAATATGAGGAAATGAACTGCGGTCTGGCTCTCCCAGCTTGCACGCGGTTTGATTGGCTGCGCTTGCACTGGCGGGATTTGCATAAACGGGATTTGATTGGCTGATGCCAAGCATCGAGCCTCAAAAGTTGAACATTGTTCAACTTTTGATGCCGATAGATGCTCGTGATGCTTGCAAAGCCATGCCATGCTCCCCACAATGCAGTTCGGCGAAGATTAAAAATCTTCTACGTCACCCCATTCAAGTGAATGGGCGAAGCGTTGAAAGCATTTTTTGATGCCTGTAGTGTAGACGTACCGATGCTCCCGGTGCTTTCGAAGCTGGCATCAGCCAATCAAATCCTGTTTATGCAAATCCCGCCAGTACAAGCGCTAGCCAATCAAACCGCGTGCAAGCTGGGAGAGACATACCGCAGTTCATTTCCTCATATTCCAAACGAGAAATTACGGTAGCAAATCACCCGGTTCTTTACGACCAGAACTATTTACCGGGATACAAACCGGAGGAACCAGGCATGGAGGGAGGTGGCAGAGACAGTGGGTGAAACTGGTAGGTTTTCGCCTGTTTGGGGATTTTACATCCAGTTTACTTCGTTTTAACATTGCTATTGCTTTGTATGTCGGGGGCGGGAGATTCATGTGATTGGTTGTTGGTCGCGTTGCTCGCAAAAAATCGCCAAGCTTCAGACACGCCCAGCATCAAGATTTTTTTCATGCCTGTGTGTGGACGGGCCGTAAGGAAGTCTGAAGGAAGGCGCAGATTTTTTTCGGCTGCGTACTTTCAAATTCTAGCGCACTCGAGGTGGTTCCTCCATTCTTACCTACCCTATACCTTTAAGCAACAACTTAAATCAATATAGTCTCATTTATTTTATTTTGACATGTAAGCCTGTTTGTGTTGCAATACAAATATTTAGCCCTACTTCAAATAACTAAGAGAGTGTTTTAGTTTTCTCAGTAAAATGACATTGGTTCCTCTGATAGCCACACATGCAGACCCCTGTGTTGATACGTGAGGGAAGGATCGCACTCCCAAACAATATTTGCGCTTTAGTATCTGATGAGTTTATCATATGGCACTGTTGAGATAAAGGAGACATGAAGTGCAGTGCTAAGAACTACGCCACTTTTTGTGACTGATTGTGACATCTGTTGAATAGTGTGTTGATTTTCCTCAGGTCAAACAGATGTGACTCTTTCTCTCCATCCTTTACATAGCAAACTAACCAAATCTTACACATCAAGCTAATTTGTGTCTCTTTTTTTTTAAAGAAGGGCAAACTGTATTATTCTATTTGACAAAAGCAAACCTGTATTAAAGGGGAACTCCCCTGATTTCTAGGACATTGACTATAAAACATTTAATACAAATCTTGTGATGAGTTAAATAAATAAGACCTCATCTCTTCTCGAGGCTACATTAGCTGCTACTGGCATAGCACAACCACATATCAGAATGCCCTTTTAACGTACAGTTGCATTGTGGGTATTGTAGTTGCTAGATTGATTTTGAAAAGAGATGCATTTTCATTTTTTTATGATGTCTGATGCATCGATTTAGATTTTTTCATTAACTGACTAATCGTGAGTCGGACTATGTTTTGAAAGTGTTATTCCAAATGTGTGAAGTAATCATTTCAGACCTTTGTGTTGTATGTTAATTACATCAAATGTTCAAACATCCAGTGTTTGTACTATTTATATTGAATGATCGTGTTTGTTGATGCTGGCATGGATACCAGTGGAGTATCCTCAGCCAGAGTTGTGGGTTTTCTGAAAACAAGCTCTGTAATTGCCTCCTTCCTTTTACTGGATGCTGCGAGTCGCAACAAGTGTCAGAGCGCTGCTTTTTTCTCTTCTTCTCTGTTTAACACGGATTCAGCAACAGAGAGCAGCAGATAAAAGAAGAACATCTCACACCAGTTTAAAGCTCATTTACCGCTTGAAAGCAGATACTAGACTCCAGTAGTCATTTTGATATTTTGATTGATTGACTCTATTACTATATGTTCCTGGTGTTTTAAAATGTGATTCAGTAACTTTTGAAAGATGTATTAAAACAATATTACTCTTAAAAATTAAAATGGTCCCCTTGTGGTCATAGTGGCTGCTCAGCTAAGTTTGCATGGCCTCATCCTTTATGAACCAGTATAGATCAGAGTTTTGACTTGAACATGTCTCTCTGTCTTTTTAGCCTACAGGCAGGTCAAAGGTCGGGTTCAGCCAGAAAACAGCAGCCCCAAGGCAGGCTGGGTATCTGTGTCTTCACTCGCTTCACGATGACAGATTTTGGAAGATTACAGAATAATCACTAATGACTTTGTGTCCTTTTAAAACGTTCAATGTTCTACAAATCAGGGTCTTAAACATGTCTCTTTAAAACGCGTCGGACGGATGGTTGAAGATAAGATTGGCAATTACTGTTTGGATCGGTTTATGAGAATGACATTTAGTGGTGAATGAACAATCATGCAGCCCTGCGTAAATCATGGTTGCACACACACACACACACACACACACACACACACACACACACACACACACACACACACACACACACACACACACACACACACACACACACACACACACACACACACACACACACACACACACACACACACACACACACACACACGCACACACACACTTCAATCAGTAATTCATGGTGAGGTGAGGTCTGGCTGTGCTGCCAGAGTTACATAAGGGTTTTGGATGTGTCTCTGAGTATTGATATATTTGCAGCTCATTTGGTACACTGCACCTCAGGCGGGTAAATTATCCAGTAAGGTTTTATTCAGGCAGCAGTTTGTCGGGCTGGTTGTGTTTGTTAATCTGGTTCCTGCTCTTTGGAAGTGTCAATAAGTAATCAAAGATGACTGCTCCTCTTTTCCTTTCACTGTGTTGTAAACAAGCTTTTAACAAAGGTAGGATTTCTTAAACGGTTTCAGACGTTGGTTTGAAAACTGGGGGGGGGGGGACTAGGCTTAATCTTGCATACAATATGTTTTGTTTATTCCCAGGCAGTTTGAGTTTCATGTTGTTAAACAGCAACAAATAGTGCATGCTGCAGTGGAGTGCAGTGCATCACATGTTTGAATGTTTGGCTACAGACATTGTTGAAATCTTCCTTTGGCTTCTAATTGTAAATCTGTCTGGCTGCATGCTAACATTTAAAGAAGCATTGAACTTCATATTTTCCAGACCTGCAGGGTTTCTGCTCCTCCCAATTAATGAGGCTTCTGTTTGGATGGCATGATGTTTTTGAATGCAAGCTATACAAAATACTGAGATGTGGTCATTCTAGAAACTGTACTTATGAGGAAAAACAAAACCTGTTATTGTATATTTAACATTATTTGTATCCGTAGTTATAACTTGTATTCACCATGAGAACATAGTTCTTGCAACAAAAAGTATTTCGGAAGAAAAACAACGGATCAAAAAATATATTTATTTTAAGAAACCGCACCCGGTGTATAATGGCCCTTTCTGCCACTTCTTTCTACATAAAAGTTCTAACTGATTATCTGTATTGAAAAAGAAATAGGAATATATCCTTTCAAAAAAAAAAGTAAGGAAAATGAAAAATGTCAGTTTTTGGTTTTTTTTGTCGGTGAGTGGTGCTCAGCGACTTCTCTGTTCCTCGAATGGAAAACCTCCACTGTTTCAGAGTCCTATAATAGTGAGAGAATTTCCTAGGACCCACTCAGTTTTTGTGAATTATGTTCTGCTTACACACTTGACTAATTGCCTCATATTTCTCTGAATGCATTTCATCAAGCTAACACAAACGTATCCGCATGCAAAGCTAAAGTCTGTGTCATGTTCCAGTAATTAGTCCGCCCCCGTGTATCGCTGAGGGATGTTATGCTCCACCATGTGTATGGAAGACAGATGAACAGTAGATCCAGCCATTATATCATATCTCCCGTAGAGACACATGTTTACAGGACAGCAAATCGAGCTGTAATGAAGTCATCGCCGAGAGGAATGCCGGGATAGGCCCGCAGCGAGCGAGTGTTCGATGCCAGGTGCTGCCGTACAGTGATGAACGACTGCAGCCCAATCCCGCTAATGATCATTTTGGAAAAGCAAATAGATGTATCCAGCATCAATATTTCTTAATTACTGTTCCTTTCCTGTGGAATTCTCTGTTGACTAAAACAGGGCGAAACAATCCATCAGGCAAGAGAGAGAAAGAGGGGGATTCTGGGAAGTAAACCTCAAAGGATGGATTTCATCATTCGCTACGGATTTTCACCTTTTTTGTCTAAGTGTGTGTGCGCACATGTAAAAGGAGTGACACCCACATTAAAGGCAGAAAGTGTGTGTGGGGCAACGGGGAGAAAAACATTGGGACTTTCTCTGCCCTCTAAATCCCGTGCAGACTACATGCCAGTGGCTACATGCTGCTCCGAGAGCTTTAATGCCCTGTCAGCTGTGGGAGAAACACACACACACACACACACACACACACACACACACACACACACACACACACACACACACACACACACACACACACACACACACACACACACACACACACACACACACACACACACACACACACACACACACACACACACACACACACACACACACACACACACACAGTGAATCATGGACTGACACACACACTGCTAAACCCACAGTACAAAGGGCTGCAGCTGCTGCCAAGAAGAACATATGAATCCTGAGAGGGAGTGTGTGCTGGAGGTTTCAGGGATAGTGGCACGACATGGGAAAGTGTGTAAGTGGAAGTAACGTCGGTACTGAGACTATGACTCTGCAGAAAATAAACTGAATACAGTGAGATGTACACTGATGGTCTCCTGTCTGGAGTACAACCTTTTTTAGATAAAAAAAAAAGGATTTGGATTTCTGAATTTCTCAACTATGGCACAGTGTTTCGTTACCATGTTGAACAAAGCTAATGTTATCCACACATTGGACATCATGCAACATTGATGGAAGTATTAAGTGGTATCTTAAGGGATAAAATGAGAGGGAAATTATATTATTATATTGATAGCTACATAACTATAGTATTGTTAAATTATGTGTCTTTGTTTCTGTAGTAACATTAAAGGGACATTTTCAAACAATTGTGAGAAATACTTAGATAAGATAAAGCACAATACGATACGAAATGAAATGATGCGAAACGATATGAGACGATTCTATACGATACGATATGAGACGATTCTCAGTGGTGTAGTGGTCGTTGGATGCGGGGGATCGCCGTCCCCCCACTTAGTTGAAGCATGATTCTTTTTGAATAGTCTAATAAATATAAAATCATTGCCAGTGTTATCAGTTGCAAGTGTGTATTTGTTTTAATAATGACGAAAACATAATACATTTCACAGTAATTACAATAAAAACGTAGCTCAAGTATTGCAAAATGTCATGTTTGCGTCCCACAAATGTATATGTCAATATGTCATATAATATGTCCGGCATTTGAGTGACAGACGCGCAAAAAGGCCGGCTCGTTTCGCTGACGTCATGTAAGTTGCGCTGACAGGCGACAGAGGTCCAAAGTGAACCCCCCCCCCCCGTTGACAGTTCATAGTGTCTCTCCCCCCGTCAACCCGCCCCGACCACCCAGTAAAAAAATCCCCACTACACCACTGACGATTCTATAAGATACGATACGATATGAGACGATTCTATACAATATGAGACGATATGAGACGATTCTATACAATATGAGACGATTCTATACGATATGAGACGATTCTATACGATATGAGACGATTCTATACGATATGAGAAGATTCTATACGATATGAGACGATTCTATAAGACACAATACGATATTAGACGATTCTATACAATATGAGACGATATGAGACGATTCTATACGATATGAGACGATATGAGACGACTCTATACAATATGAGACGACTCTATACGATACGAGACGATATGAGACGACTCTATACAATATGAGACGACTCTATACGATACGAGACGATTCTATACGATATGAGACGATATGAGACGATTCTATACAATATGAGATGACTCTATACGATATGAGACGATATGAGACGATTCTATACGATATGAGACGACTCTATACGATACGAGACGATTCTATACGATATGAGACGATTCTATAAGACACAATACGATATGAGACGATTCTATACGATATGATATGAGAGGATTCTATACGATACGATACGATATGAGACGATTCTATACGATACGAGACGATTCGATACGATACAATACGATATGAGACGATTCGATACGATACAATACGATATGAGACGATTCTATACGATATGAGACGATATGAGACGATTCTATACGATACAATACGATATGAGACGATTCTATACGATACGATACGATATGAGAGGATTCTATACGATATGATATGAGAGGATTCTATACGATACGATACGATATGAGACGATTCTATACGATATGATATGAGAGGATTCTATACGATACAATACGATATGAGACGATTCTATACGATACGATATGAGACGATATGAGACGATTCTATACGATACAATACGATATGAGACGATTCTATACGATACGATAAGATATGAGAGGATTCTATACGACACGATATGAGACAATTCTATACGATATGAGACGATATGAGACGATTCTATACGACACAATATGAGACGATTCTATACGATATGAGACGATATGAGACGATTCTATACGATACGAGACGATATGAGACGATTCTATACGATACAATACGATATGAGACGATTCTATACGATACGATACGATATGAGAGGATTCTATACGACACGATATGAGACAATTCTATACGATATGAGACGATATGAGACGATTCTATACGACACGATATGAGACGATTCTATACGATATGAGACGATATGAGACGATTCTATACAATGCGACACGATTCTATACGATATGAGACGATACGAGACGATTCTATACGAGACGATACGAGACGATTCTATACGATACGATATACAATGCCATAAGATAAGCCTTTAATGATCTCCGTAAGCGAATAAAGAATTAAAGCAGCACCAGGAATAACATTGAAACAAGGTAAGACAGGTAGGATTTCACATCAATAAGAATGCAAATATAGAATGACAGTCACAGTAATATTAAAAACACAACAATAGAATTAGGTCAAACTGTTTACATATTATACAGATTTAAGTGATTATGTAAATTAAATATACATAAATGTCTCTGCTTAGCGAAAAAGTTAAAAAAAAGTAATCCATTGGTACTTTCTCTGGCGGCCACCCACCCACCACGCTCTCTGTTAACTAGACTGTGCCGTGTGAAAGGAAGGGATTAACCTTGGATTTAAAGCGGGCCACAAGCCCATACACTCTGAATCCCTCTGTCAGACCCACCCTCATGAGCTCACCTCTGATGAAAAGACCCGGCCACAGGTGAACACACACACACAGAAAGGTAGGCACACACACAACAATTACAGGCAAATAGGTGATTATGTGCAGAAACACACACCAGTCAAATACGGTTTCTCTATAATTATATTGTGTATTTGAAATACAGATGTATATCTTTCACTGTTGATATGAATATATTTACTGTTCCTGTTGACACAGCATATTATCTTTCTCTTTTGTGTGTGTGTCTTCCTTTAGATTGGATATATTGTTCCTTTCAATGGCAGCCTCTTAACCTCACACAATGCCCTCTCTCTCTCACACACACACCGAGCCAAACTGGACAATGTCTGGACACGGACACACACACACGCACACACACACACACACACACACACACACACACACACACACACACACACACACACACACACACACACACACACACACACACACACACACACACACACACACACACACACACACACACACACACACACACACACACAAACACACACACACACACACACACACACACACACACACACACACACACACACACACACACACACACACTCACACATCTATGGGTGAGAGACCTCGTTTTTTCAGCTATTTCTATTCTAGTTTTTGCTCTAGTCCCGAGTCAAACGTTCTTGTTAGATTTTATCAAACTTCTCCTCCGGTTTTTTCTTTTGATTCTTAACTAAACTTTATTGACTATTTTAGTCATCAGATTATATTTAACATTTAAAAAATCTATTGTAGCCCAAAAACATTACTTTGATTCTAAAACACGTTTCTTTCCGCAGCAAAGAAATAGAACAGTTAATAATAATTGTTCCGCTTTTTGCTGTTACAGAAACTAGGGCACCACTTTACAATAAGACTACCCTTAGAAAGGGTTTACGAATAGTTTGTAATTAATGTGTTGATTAGGTTGTGAACACTTTATAAATTATTAATAAGCTTTTATAAGACATGAGATAAACAGGGCAACTGTGACCGGCTGCTTGCCAAATAGTGAGCCCACATGTATCTGTACTGCTAAGCCTTATACTGGCTACCTAGCTTACTTCGCCTCCTTCATCAGCCAGCATCCTTGGTGTCTGTTGCTCACTGAGTTGATTCTCGCTAAGTAGCCAATATAAGGCTTAGTCATGTTGCCAAATAGTGAGCCTGTGTTGATGTATGACAACTGTTAGAACTGGTTTATAAATGGTTCTTAAAGATTAATAAAGTGTTTACAACCTAATTCATAACCTAAAACCCCTTATTAATCCTTATTGTAAAGTGGTACTGAAAATAGAGATATTTAGATATTTTAGTCAAATTTTTGTGGACGATTTTCACATTGATAATTCATTTTTTTCACTTAATACCTTCTTGACACATTTGAGTTATTATGGCAAATTATCCTCTGTTGGAAATGTGTCATTTTTGTTTTACTGTTCCTCGTTCAAGTTTCAATCATGTAAATAATAAAAATGTCATATTATATGTTACGTTAAAGCACAGAAACATACACTGTCTGTGTTCCTTTCTCTGCCTCCATGTATCTCTCACACACACACACACACACACACACACACACACACACACACACACACACACACACACACACACACACACACACACACACACACACACACACACACACACACACACACACACACACACACACACACACACACACAGTCCTCTTGTAGTGCGATCTGCTGAGGAGATAGTGCTTATTAGTGTCCTATAAATCTTTGTTACCTCCCAGTGGGGCCTCAGTCGTAACTCACGGCAACACACGCTGCTGTACAGGGATCAGCCGCAGTGAACTTGTGTAGCCTTATGGCTGCTGATATTCACTTTTAACTTTTAACTTTATTCCAAAGAAGATAAGATCGTCATGGGACGCTAAAACTCTGGCAATGGTTACAATTATTAAACTGAACATGTTAAAGAGGCCCTATTATGCTTTGGGGTGTTTTCCCTTATAGTGTGTTGTATAGGTTTTTGTTTATGGTCTGCAACGGCTTAAATTCCTCCAAAGGGAGTTTCTCCCCCCCCTGCCAAAAACACCTCCATTGGACTCCTTTGTTTACTTCTGTAACATAGTGACATCACTATGCAACACTTACGCTTCTATTGGCTAGCGCTCCAACACATTTTACCTGATAAGCTAAGGGGCGGTACATCTCTAAGCGGTTGACCAATCACAACAGAGCCGGCCAGCTAACCAATCAGAGCAGACTGGGCTCTGGTTTCAGACAGAGGGTGAAAAGAGGTGCTGCAGCACAAACAGTATGAGAAAATAAAGAGCTTTTTGAACATTAAAGCATGGAGACATGTCACAGTAGAGACACAAAATACAAATATAAACCTCAACATTTGCATAATAGGGCCCTTAAATGTAGAATCCTATCACTGGTATGTTATTCTGGTTTGGAGAGTTGTATAACACAGTTTTTAAGAATAATATTGGCCTTATATGAGAGACATAACATGTGCGGTGCTGTTTCCCAAGGGCAGAAATGCATAGTGCACTGTAACAGAAAATCACTACAATCAACGCATACCACCACCTCCTCGTGAGGATGCAGGGAGGGGAACAGAGAAAAGGGGAGGAGGGGTAAGGGGGAGAGGAGTTACACCAGGAGGAAATAGAAGATGAAAAAAGGTGGAGAAGAGGAGGGAGAGGACATAAATCTTGTCTCTCGTGTTCACAGCAGGCCTGTCGAAGTTGAAACATGACATTTATGTGGACTGGTATTGGTCATAACTCTAACGATGGCTCAGGAAGAGTATTTGCACAATGATGTTTGGAGGGTGAGTGACAGCAAAGCGGCGCACCATGCCTGGGAGTTAGCTTGTAATCTGGGGTATCAGATTCAAGCGCGCCGGTAGAACGGCATGCTGGGAGTGAAAGGAGTCTTTGTGGAGGCTGCGGCTTACAGGCTCATTTGCATGCAGTGATAAACGTTGTTTACACTGGACATACAGCTCTGTGAAGTGGTAGGTAAACGCAGCAGGAATGATAGATTTACTGCCTCACATGGGAGCCAGACGCATGTGTAGTACACACACACACACAGCTGCACACATACACACACAGAGCAATTCATGCAACAGGTATGCAAACATTACACAGAAACAGATACACACACACAGTCCGACGGATCATTTCATGCAACAGGGATGGAGCGTACACACATACATGAAACAGAATCCATGGATGATAAATGCCCACTTCATTCCACTATGGCTGACGTTCATATTTCCAACCAATCTGTCAACATCGCGCTCAAACAATGTTTATTTTCCCCATGTAGATTTGATAAACACATAGATATAAGCTAGAGCTCTTGAGGGAGAAGGGGGTGTAGTGGGGGTGGAGGGTGGAGGTACGCTGCCTGGCTGCAGGATGAGGGATGCCCTCTCTAAGCAGATAGGGCAGGCAGCAGGGAGGCGACCTGGGGCCACGCGCTCTCTCTAACCCATTTAAGGAGTCGGGGGTGATTTGTCATCCTCGGGAGGCGACGGACAAGAGGGTGGCAGTGTGGCGAGGTGGAGGTGGAGTTCGGGGGGGGGGGGGGGGGGGTGGACAGGGCCAGCGATTTAAGGCAGTAAACGGGTTTCGGGTCACCGGCAGCGCACAGAGGGCCAGTCACTCAGCTCCATAACTGGATAAGGTAAAGGGAGCGGGATGGAGTCAGGAGGGTGGCAGCAGGGGGGGTAAAGATGGTCACCCTCCACCCATTTCACACAAGCACACACAAGCACACACACACACCCACCCACCCACCCACCCACCCACACACACACACACACACACACACACACACACACACACACACACACACACACACACACACACACACACACACACACACACACACACACACACACACACACACACACACACACACACACACACACACACACACACACACACACACACACACACACACACACACACAGGCCGTTCTCATGCACTGTTAGTCGTTATGAAAAGTAAAGCACTGTATATTGTATATATCCCATCAAATCTATATGAAGTTATTGTGAACCAAAAAGTATAAAAAGAAGCTATCATGCTGGGCGATGTGGACACATCCAAAATGTAAGATGAATGTTGTAGCCTAATATCATAATATCGAATTGTATTGTATCTATATATGTTGGTGTTAGTGGTTGCGCGGGTCCAAAAATATTAGCATTTTTACCCAGAAGACCGTTACCATCCCATATGAAAACAGAATATATTTTTGGAAACTACTGTTCAATAATCAAGTAGTTATTTAAACCCAAAGCACGATCTTTTTTCTAAACCTTACCAAGTTGTTTTACTAGAAGGGAAACGCGTTAAATAATGCTTGAAAATGAAGGAATAACTTCATAAATATCGTACAAAATGGTTGTATGAGAACCTACACCGCCCCTGAAGAGCCTCAAGGTCAGTGAAAATGGTCGCTCACCCCTTTTTTAAATAACTTTCCATCAGTTCAAAGTGTGTTTGTATTACAGTGCCACGTAACGCTGGTTCCACAGTGGGTGGAGGGGAGGTTGAGCCGGTTTTGAATGACACTTGAGAAGGTGCTTGTTCTCTTGGATTTGTAACCGTCTGCCTCTCACGCTGTCATTGCTGCTGTGCTGTAATATGAATGTTACAGCCACCTAAACCCCACCCCCCAAATCACACTATCACAAGCCGTCCGAACCCCTCGTGTTGAGCGCATCCCGCCGTTAGTGGGAGAAATAATATTGAGTTTCCCTGTTTCCCACAGAGGCTCACAGCGGCGGAACGGTGCGGGGGTCAGACATTTTTCTCATGTGCTGCCAGCCCATTGCTGCGGAGACGGCCAATAAATCAGCTGGAGGTAAACACACGGACTGTGACCGAGCGAAAAAGAACAACAAATGACAGCAGAACTCAACATCTGTAAAGGGCTTTGCGGATTGGAGTGTAAGGTCAAAGTTCAAGTGATGATGCAGCCGCTGCCTAATGTGTTCTCAGCAAGTGTCTGTGTTCGACCAATGGTCCTTTCTACAGAGAGGAAACTCAAGATTGCGTCGCATTTATTCCAATTTAACAACTGCCTGAGCTTATCAACTTACAGTTCTGTATCAGGAATGTATATTTTGAGTGAGTAGTAAAAGTAAAAAATAAATATTTCCATTTTCACTTAAACCTCACTATTTCTAAAAACTGCCCCAGATAGTTAGTTACTTAGTCCATACTAAATTAAATGTTATAACATGTCTTAAAACCCCTACCAATTAAGCCACAAAACTTTACCAATGCGTGTGCATGCACAGATATAGAGAAAGTTCTGATTCACGATGTACACTTGACATAGCTGCACGTGCACTTTTTTTATTTACATATTTTTGCATTTCGATGCATTTCTTCTATGTTCAATGGACTCTGGCTGATAGCTTACAGTGTTGTACTGAACATAAACGCAGGCTTGCTATATTTGTAGACACACATGTACACACACACACACACACACACACACAGATGCACGCAAACACACTTGACTTGACTTGATTTAGCCGGGTCTGACAGAGGCCCGGTCGCTGTCTCTGTCTCTGGGTGGGCTGAGTTAAAATGTCCCTGAGGTCTCGTTCCAGGTAGGGAGGCAGACAGGGGGCCTGGAATCCCCCTCACACACTCCCTCACCCCCCCTCACACACACTGCTACTGCTGCTCCCAGCAACACACATACACACACACTTGCTCAACCCAGACTCCTCTTCATCCACACACACAGCATCACTGCTTTCTCACACTGGCTCGGACTGTCTGGGTCTTTGGGGTTGTGTGGATTCCCCCTCCCCCCCGTGTCGTCCCAACGAGCTGCCGCACATTCCAGCAGCACCCGGGCTTATTATTGGGGAAAATTTATAGGGCCATTTATTTAACTGGATCCGAATGACATCGGTTCTGGATGAGTGGAGCGAGGGCAAAGTGTCGGGCCATGTGGTCCAGGGAAAACAGAGCAGGGGATAAATCAACTGAACGGGGGGGGCCCTATTTACTCCCTCATGCTGATTCAGAAATAGGCATATGAGCACAATATAACCTTAAAGGAATACTTTGGTCACAGAATGATCATGTGTATACCGATAACTGACCCCATTTTTTTTTAAATACACATCTCAAAACACAATATTTTTTCTGTGGTAAATTCAAGTTTAATTTATTAGCATTTTTAACTTTGTTTATTTTTTATCTAATCAATGGATGAAAAACAAGAATTCTTAAACACGGGGTGAGAACTTAATAAGCATTCCTTTAACAAATGATCTAAAAAGTCAGTTGGTATGCACAAACCTGGGGTCACCTTGGTGTCTGAAACATGTATGCTTTGTTAACAGACTAGCCATGTTGTCAAATGGTGTACTATGATGATATAAAAAAATTAATGATCAATCAAAGAGATTTAACTATATACATCAGATCTCAAATCTGATCTCACTTTGAAGCTGCGCATCTGAAAATGTGCTTTGTGCTTATTGTACGTTGCTTTGGATAAAAGCGTCTGCTAAATGCAATGTGATGTAAAAATGTGCTTCACACACTCACACAAACTGTACGACTCTTTCTGGAACAGACAACCATCAGGTATGTCTGAACGTAAAGACAGGAAGCACATTGTATAGCCAGGGGGATCTTCTTATTAACATGTGTGTGTGTGTGTGTGTGTGTGTGTGTGTGTGTGTGTGTGTGTGTGTGTGTGTGTGTGTGTGTGTGTGTGTGTGTGTGTGTGTGTGTGTGTGTGTGTGTGTGCGCGCGTACGTGCGTGCATGAGTTTTCCATGTGTGTGTCTCATTTCCCTGCGCTCACAGGTGTCTTGGTGATAATCACAGAGCTGGATCAGACATAGAATAAAAAAAGAGGATTTATGTATAATTACTGTTGTGATGTGACTGTCAGTCGTTTATGGGAAACGGTGTTTTAATAAACAGCTAGAAAATATAAACTGGCAGTGAAGAGGAAGTTAAATGTGCATCTGCCTGAGCTGGAAATGTTGCACTTACAAAGACAGCAGGTGGAGGGGGATGAAGGAAAATGTAATAAACATCTTTAAAAAAGTTAAAAAATCTCATTTTCCACGTTTTTCAATTAATACGTTCTGTTGTTTTTATTCCATCAAACTCAATACGTCTGTTTTTTC